>NW_012116188.1:690339-720399 GCF_000951035.1 Colobus angolensis palliatus
ATGGTCTCGATCTCCTGACCTCGTGATCCGCCCGTCTCGGCCTCCCAAAGTGCTGGGATTACAGGCTTGAGCCACCGCGCCCGGCCAACTTTTACACTTCTAAGGACTGATCATAATCCTTCTCATTACAACTGTTGAGAAAAAGCTAAGAGTCTTTGATGAGCAACATGAGTTTTTGGTCAAACAAGTCTTCAAAGCAATGACTGCCCAAGGATTCTTAGAAATCATATAACTTTTCTACTATTGAAGAAATGTTTTTCTTTTCACTCTGTTCGCTTCAAGGTGGAGTGAAAGATAGCATTGCTGGTGAGTTGTTCAGCATTCTTTGGTCTTGTTGGAAAAAAGTTTTATTTCTGTTGTCAGAGATGAAGAATTGTTAAAAACAAAATCTTTGTTATTCCTCCTAAAGACATTACAGCTTGAAAAATCTCTGATAGCTTCCTGTAGCATGTATTTTACTATTCAAGGAGAAAACTGAATGGGTTTATTTCTTCTTATGTTACATCTCAGCTTTAATAAGTAATATCTGGCTGGGTGTGGTGGCTCATGCCTGTAATCCCAGCACTTTGGGAGGCAGAGGCGGGTGGATCACTGGAGGTCAGGAGTTCGAGACCAGCCTGACCAACATGGCGAAAGCTGTCTCTACTAAAAATATAAATAAATAAATAAATAAATATAAAAATAAGTGATGTCTTTGAGCTAATTTATGCTCTCCATACCTTATGATCATCTAGCTGTGTGTTGGGAAGTCCAGGATGACGGCTTTTGATGAACTGTGCTTTAAGGCAAACCATGGGGTAGAGAAAGATGGACAGCAGAGGATTTGGGGCTTTAATGTACACACAGCCTGCTTAGGAGGAAGCTCATTAGTATGGAGCTCCTGCCCCTTGTCTTTGTGAAGTCATGACTGGCCCCCTGGTATGCTGCTCGTAGGCAAGGCAAAAGAAATTTATGGGAATCAAAGCTTACAGAAACAGCAACAACTTTAAGAGGCAGTTTGTTTAACCAAATTAAAATTGTTCTTTTTCCCTCCTCCACTCCCAGAAGTGCATTTCTATTTCCACTGAGTTAATAAAGAAATGCAATGCAAACAGATCTTCTAAGTTTTCTGAAGCCTATGTCCCGGTCTGGCTAATAACTACAGCCCAACACACTGCAGCCACTGCGATTATGTGGCAGGTGTTGTGTTAAGCACTTTATACATTATTGCTCATTTAATCCTCTCAAGAACACCATGAACTAGATATTATTTTCCACGTTACACAAATGAGAAGATTGTGGTTGAGGGTGAAGGAGGGTGAAGGAGGTTGAGGGTGAAGGAGGCCATGTTGGTCAGGCTGGTCTCGAACTCCTGACCTCCAGTGATCCACCCGCCTCTGCCTCCCAAAGTGCTGGGATTACAGGCATGAGCCACCGCACCCAGCCAGATATTACTTATTAAAGCTGAGATGTAACATAAGAAGAAAGAAGTGAAGAAGAAGGAGAAGAAGAAGGAGAAGAAAGAAGAAGTGAAGAAGCTAAAAATCCCAAGGGTTCTTAGCTTCCAATTAGGATAGCCAGCATTTCGCTCAGGTCTGCTCTATCAGGGGTCCCCAAGCCCCTAGGTCCGTGGTTTGTGGCCCATTAGGAACCAACCTGCACAGCAGGAGGTGAGTGATGGGTGAGCCAGTAAAGCTTCCTCTGAACTTGCAGCCACTCCCCATTGCTCACATTACCGCTTGAGCTCTGCCTCCTGTCAGATCAGCAGAGGCACTGGATTCTCTCTCATAGGAGCACAAACCCTACTGTGAACTGCACATGCGAGGGGTCTAGGTTGTGAGCTCCTTATGAGAATGTAATGCCGGATGATCTGTCACTGTCTCCCATCACCCCAGGTGGGACAGTCTAGTTGCTGGAAACCAAGCTCCACACTCCCACTGATTCTACATTATGGTGAGTTGTATAATTATTTCATTATATATTACAAAGTAATAATAATAGAAAGAAAGTGCACAGTAACTGCAATGGGAATGAATCATCCCAAAACCATTCCCCTGCCCTGGTCCGTGGAAAAATTACCTTCCACAAAATGAGCTCCTGGTGCCAAAAAGGTTGGGGACTGTTGTGCTACATTCTGTAGCTACATTCTGTTTTTACCCACAGTGGCATAAAGACAATCTGTTTCTGGTTATATGATCACATAACTAGGTGTACATTGGACTCAGTTTGGTCTCAAACTTCATTTTGGAAGGAGAAACCTGTGAAGACAAAGTCTGTTTGGCTTGATGTGCTGGAAATCACTACAGAGATTCAATCCACAGACCTATGTGCTGGACAGTGGGGAGGGCACTACTGAAAGGAGGTAGAAGTGCCTCAAGATTATACAGACCCTGCGCTCTGCTCTACCCCATAATGGAATGGTACCTGGACCTGACATGCTGCCATTATAAATTGACAAAGTGGATTTTTTTTTTTTAATGATAAAAAGTAGCTGGTGAAAACATGAGAAGCACAGGCATTCATTCAAAATCTTTATTGTGCATCTGCTATGTGCCAGGGACTGTGCTAAAGACACAACGGTGAACCATGTGGACCCTTGGCCTTCGGGGAACGTCCTGCAGGTCAGTGTGCCCTATCATGCACAGGGGTGAAAGTGTGCATTGCTGATGCCTTTGTGAGAGTGATAGCTCAATGCATAATTTTTAAAAACCTTCAAAATGTGCTGATGCTCTTCCTATTTTTCTTCTTTTTCTTTCTCTTTCTGAACAATTTTGTCTTCATGCCGTAGGTGGTACAGAACAAGGTACATGGGGGTGGGGGAGGGACTGTGAGGTGCCATGAACGGTGGCACCAGAACGGTCTGTCAGGGCCATCAAGAGGTGAGGGGCTGTGTGTGCAGGGGGAGGGCTGGTCTGGTGAGGAGTCAGGCCTGGGTGAGGCAAGAACTTTCACATGGAGGGCAGCAGGGTGAGGAAGATGTAGAGACATAGAAGGAAAATAGCAAAAACAAAATGTGTTTACTCTTCGATGTAGCAAAATTGCATCCAGAAATTACTTTGTGGGAATTAAATAGCAAACCTAGATGGGCCAAATATGGACACAGAGAGGTGTGGGTCACATCATCATTCATTATAGCGAAAATTTGAAGACAACTGAAATGACCAACCAGAGGACACAGGACTCCAGAGCCCACACAAAGGTATGCAAATGGATATTCATTAAAACCATGGGTGACAGTGCAGATCTGGGGTGGTAAGAAGGAGAGATGAAGCTGAGAGGCTTGGTTACCCCAACTTCACACCATGCCAAAAAAAAAAAAAAAAAAAATCACCACCTAGTGGCTAAATGGGAAAGGCAAAACTTCAAAATTATTTAGAGGAAATTAAGGAGAAAGATCTTTGTGGCTTCAAAATGGTGAATTTCTTAAAACACAAAAATTTTCCAACTTTAAAGACAAGTACTGATAAGCTTCACTATGTTAACATTAAGAACTTCTTTTTATCAAAAAGGCCCCATAAAGAGAGTGAAAAAATAAGCTACACACTGGAAGGTAACATTTGCAATCTTGGAAGTGACAAAGAATTTCTCCAAAAAGCTAAAAAAAAAAAAAAAAAGAAAGAAAGAAAAAAAACAAGTCAACAAGCAAATAGGTAAAAGATGTAAACATATATTTTACAAAGAAAAAAACTAATAAGTAGTAATCAGGGAAATGCAAATTATACCATACAGATGTACCACTTTACACATACCAGATTAGCAATTTAAACAGAAAATTTGACAATAGCAATCAATACTTAAGCTGTGGAGCAACAGGAACTCAGACACACTGTTCGTGGGAGTATAATTTGTCACAATTTACAGGAAAAGCCACTGGATATAATCCTACAAAGAGGCACACACCCTATGACCCAGTGGCATGGAGCGGTGACATGGACATGGAAGGGTGGCTCACAGGCACTTTGCTCAGATTCAAGAATGTTCACAGCCATATGTGCTGGGTTGAATAACGTTCCCCCCAAAATTAATATCCTCACCAGAGCCTTGGAATGTGGCTTTATTTGAATACAGATCACTGCAGATATAATTATTTCAGTTAAGAGGAGTTAATAGGGTGGGCCCTTGATCCCATGTGACTAGTGTCCTTGTAAGAAAAGGAGAAAAGATACACATACAAGTAGGGAGACCGCCATGACTATGGAGGCGGAGACAATGGAAGATGTGTCTAGAAGCCAAGGACCACCAAAGATTGCCAGCAATGTCAGAGGCTAAGAGAAGGATACAGAATTGCTTGTTCACTGCAGCCTTCAAAGAGAGCATACCCACGCAGAAACCTTGACTGCAGACTAGCCCCTGAATAAGAACGCACTTCTGTTGTTTCAATTCATCCTATTTGCAGTCATTTCTTACGGTAGCCTTCAGAAACGAGTGCATGATGTTGTCCATAATGGCTGGAAGATCCAAACAACCAAATATCCATCCTCCAGAGAATATGTAAATAAATGGGAGAATATTCATACAATGAAAAACTACACAGCTGTGAAAATGAATGAACTATAGTTTGACATATCAACATGGAAGATGCCTTTACTCTTTCTCACCACTTATTGAAATTCTGACCACTCCCTGAGGAGACCCATTTCCAGTCCTTCCTCCTCCATGTAAATGGTAGCCATGAGAGCTACCATTTACTTATTTATTTATTCATTCATTTATTTATTTTTGGGATGGGGTCTCACTCTGTTGCCCAGGCTGGAGTGCAGTGGCATGATCTCAGATCACCGCAACCTCCGCCTCCCAGATTCAAGTGATTCTCTTGCCTCAGCCTCCTGAGTAGCTGGGATTACAGGCACACGCCACCATGCCCAGCTAATTTTTGTATTTTCAGTAGAAACGGGGTTTCACCATGTTAGCCAGACTGGTCTCGAACTCCTGACCTCAAGTGATCTGCCCTCCTCTCCTCGGCCTCCCAAAGTGCAGGGATTACAGGCATGAGCCACCGCACCTAGCCAGAGCTACCATTTATTGACTCCTTCTCTGCAGTCGATGTCAAACATGCCCTTACCGGTCTTTTCCCTAATCCCTACAACAATCCTTTAAGTTAGGGATTGTTAGCCATCTTGAAAAGAGTTAGATAGAAATATTCTGTGCCATTAAATGACTAACCTAGGTCGCCCAGCCCAAGTGTCAGGCCCTATTCTCTTCTGCAGCTCAGCTCCAGGAAACATGTTTCTTCCCGCGCCCCCCAACTAAAAAATGCAGCCAACCAGACACATAATATTATTTTGGGGTCTGTAACATTACCATGACTCATGATTCTCTTCAACTCACTTGTCTTTCATCTTGCATGTCTTCTTTCTAAATGTCTTATGTCTAATTATTTAATTTACCTCCATCATCTTCCAAAAAAAGGCATAAGTGCCTTATATTCCTCTGGATAACACAGGACTAGGAACCAAGAAAATGCATAGCATTCAAATACGTATTGAGCTTCCATTATGGCAAGCCTTGTTCTTGGTGGCTGAGTTGAATCGAATCGCCTGCAGCCTGTCACAGCTAGTCATACAGGCAGCAAAGGACCAAAAATGTACAGTGAATGCTTCCTCATCTGTTTGTTTTCCCTTCCTAGGAAACTGCCTACACAGTTGACCAAAGCTCAAGCAGAATGACGGGACACACCATTGTCAGCAGTAACAGATCCACGTACCTACTAGCCACAAACGAGCTAGGTTTCCATGCTTTCTTTTTGGTATTTCTCTACGTCGCGTGTCTAGCAACAGAGTAGAATTAGCAGCTTCCAGGTTGCTGGGGCTTAGGGGCAGTGACAGATGCAGAATGAGGAAGCAAACAGATTAATATATATTAAATGACTGCATTAGTGCTCATTACTCTTAAGTTCAGTACTTGTGTGTACATGTGAAAGTGGTATTTTTCCTGACTCTCACCATGGGAGCTGATTAAAACAGAAGCACTCAGAATTAGCCCAGCAGTCCAAGCCAGCATCCAAACTATTTATTCCCTCTCTCCCACTCCCACCCTTTCAAGTGCCAGGCTTAATTGTTATTCGATATAATGGCTCATCAACCTACAGCTCTCACCCAACCCAAAAAGAATTTGGTGACTTAAGGTTTCGACCAAAGCTCCATTTCATCCTGTGCAAAAGTGATTTGGAAATCCTTTTTATCCTGGATTTCTGACAAGAAAATCCAGCTTACAAGGTCAGCCAAGATGCCACCAAAACAATATGCAAGGCTGGGTATGGTGGCTGATGCCTGTAATTCCAGCATTTGGGAAAGCTGAGGTAGGAGGATTGGTTGAGCTCAGTTCAAGACTAGCCTGAGCAACATAGCAAGACTCCATCTCTACAAAAAGTAGAAAAATTAGCTAAATGTGCTGGCAGCTGGTTTTTAGCATTTACAGACCCAGCTACTCAGGAGGCTGAGGCAGGAGGATCACCTGAGTCCAGGAGGTCAGGGCTGCAATGAGCTATAATTGCACCACTGTGCTCCAGCCTGGGTGACAGACTAAGACCTTATCTCTCATAATAAAATTCATATATATATATATACTTTATTGACTACTGTGTTCCAAGCTCTGCTGGGAGTAACTGAAGGCAAATGTTAATGCAACCCAAAGTCCCAATGCTTTATACTTGGGGATGCCTTCTCCAATGCATGCTGAGAAGACCTGTGAATTAGGAAAGTGGCACCAGTGTGCACAATCCCAAAATAAGACACTTCTGAAGATGCCAGGCCCAAAGCCATAAACACAGACCACCTTCGGGACCAAGTCATTCAGTCTTTCTAGGCATAAGCAAATGATGAGGCTTTGAATACAACTGAACAACTGAGCTGGCCATAAATGCTGGCTCTGCCAACATCCAGTGATATGAACTTTGACAGCTGATTTAACAACTGCTCAGAGCATCTGTGAAATGGTGACAATAATGCCTGTCCCCATGGAGTTGTATGTGGATGAAAGGAAAGAGAATGTCAAGAGCTGCCACACAGCAGGCAAGCACCGCTAGTTCTCCTTCCTTTCCTGTTTCACTTACTCATCATTAGACATCTGGGACAAGCAGTGACTTCTGCTGTCTTGAAGTTCACTTACTATTAATTCAAACAAGACTTCCTGACTGCAGTCTGCCCTCATTACTGGCAATGTCCTGCCTGATCTCTAAGGCAACAATCACTCATTTTGTAAATACAACCTTCTCATCCCTTAGAAATTAATGAAAATTCCATGAAAACGATTTTCAGGCGCTGTAGTGACATGAAACTTCAGGAACTCATTACCTTAAATGTCTCACCCAAGGAGTTGAAATATTTCAAAAGCCACATGCATATAATATTAATGCAAGAGTGTATAATACCCATAGTCTTCTCTAGGGCAAGTAAGCTTTTAAAATATACTACCCCTAACTTTATTAGGGTTTTCTTACTTGACAAGTTATTCTCTTTGCTTGTTACTTTCTACTTGTGTCTTTTATCACTGCTCTCGAAGAATCAAGAACAAACTATATTGGGTTGAACCCTATGAAATTGCTGATAATTGGTCATTTTTGACCTATGGAAATGACAGTCTCATAAAGGTTTAACCTGCTAGAACTAGGCCAAGGATAAAGGAAATCAGAACAGTTCCTGAGAAAATGTGGTTGGGCTGCTCCCCTGTCCAAGGAGACCTTCACTTTCCAAACACAAGGTCATCATATCATTGGTGATGTCTGCGTTGTTTAGGTCGGGTAAACTTGACATTATTATTTGGATTCTCTCTCCCCACTAGTAGGGCAGGTGCTAACTGAACAGATGAGTAATTACGATTGCAATAAAAGTCACTGTTGGAGGGGGTAAAACCATTATCTCCACACCCAGACTGAGGACAGCTCACTTGGTTTGCACAGTTCTTACAACCCACTCCGCTGTGGGCGCCATACCCTCTTGGGGAGTTGCCATCGCATTCCGAAGCTAATGACATTAATCATTAGCCAACTCAGAAAGGTTAATGGGCGGCTCGAGGGAGAGGAATGTTTTTATGGAGTTGATGTTCCTGGGAATTGGATCAGAAGAGCGTAAGGAGGCCCTGGATGGGACAAGAGCATTAACAAGTCCCTCCACCCACCTCATCCCACACAGCAGGACTCTTTAGGCTCAGCAAAGTGCTTCATCCAACACTTCATGAATGAGCCAGAGGACGGGAACCAGGCACGACTCCAGATCCAGCTTCATAATCCCTTTCTAGAACATAGTTTTCTCACAGAGTGTCTTGTGAATTAAAAATGTGTTTGCATTGTTTTTATTTATTTATTTATTGAAGACAGGATCTTGCAATGTCACTCGGCTGAAGTGTTGTGTGGTGCATTCATAGCTCACTACAGCCCTGACCTCCTGGGCTCAAGTGATCCTCCCATCTCAGCTTCCCAAGTAGCTGGAACCACTGGCGTGCATTACCATGCCTGGCTAATTTTTCTGTTTTTTGTAGAGACGGGGTCTCACTCTGTTGCCTAGGTCAGTCTTGCACTCCTGGGCTCAAACAATCCTTCCACCTCGGCCTCCCAAAGTGCTGGGATTACAGGTGTAAGCTACCGTACTGGCGGATTTGAGAAATCTTTAACTCACCAATGGATTCGGTGTTGGGGAGTGAGGAATATCAAGGTCAAAGTAAGAGGGATTATAGCAGAGAATATCAAACCACTCGTTGAAAACTAAACATTTCAGTTACATTGTGATTATTTCACCTACATACATAAAGAGAACCTCTAAAGATGTAAAATATGGAATTGTTTCAACTTTTAAGTTTGCTTTTTTAAAAATGGAAGTTATCTTATTGTAATGCTTTGCACTTATCCCAATTAGAACCAGTAAGTCCCCAGACCTCACTCACCTGTAATTACCAAAAAGATCATGGGGCTGCAGGGTGGGGAGAGGAGTTGTTTTGTTTTTTTGAGACAGGGTCTCACTCTATTGCCCAGGCTAGAGTGCAGTGGTACAATCACAGCTCACTGCACTGCAGCCTTGAACTCCAGGGCTCACACAATCCTCCTTCCTCGGCCTCATGTGTAGCTGAGACTACATGCGAGCCACCACTCCTGGTTAATTTTTAAAACAATTTTTTATGTAAAAACTGAGTCTTACCATGTGGCCCAGGCTTGTCTCAAACTCCCGGGCTCAAGCAATCCTCTTGCCTCAGCCTCCCAAAGTGCTGGGATTACAGCTGTGAGCCACTGTACCAGGCCTGTGTTTTCTTAATTATCCAAATAATCATGACTTTGAGGCCCAATTCCATAACTCAAGAAAGTTATTCTTTTCCCTGCTTCTCCTCCATGGACATGTTGGAGAATTCTGGAGAGATGCTGGATGCGCCACCCACCCATCCTAGTAGTCGTTCATCCCTCCAGCCACCCTCACTCCAAGGCCAGTGCTGCAAAGCCCTGCAAGGAAATTCCCTTGAACAGGCTCAACACTGGCTTCCTCAGGCTGCTCTGCCATCCCCATGCAAGATACTCCAAGTGCAGACACAGTCTCTGCCTTTATTTCTCCAATGCACAGAAAGGAGCAGACCAATTATTTAGTAAACTTGTGCTGAAGGTGTGGGGCTGACACAATTACAATTCCAAGAAACATTTCCCATGCTTATCAAAAGGGGTTCCTCTTGAGGGCCCCAGCTCTGAAAGCCAGCCTTGGGCCTTTGGCCTAGCTCCTGGCTACCTTTTGCCTGGCTATGCCAACTCAGCCTCCTCTCCACCAGGCTCCAGGTCTCTTTCCCACCTCCAAATCCAGCTGGAGCCTCTCAGTCCCAGAACTCAGTGGCAGCCTTGCTTATTCTCACCCCAAGATGACTGGGAACTTCTCCTTCCTAAAAGGGGAACCCTCCAGCCACCCACCAGCTGCAATGCAGCCTCCTTGGCCCCAAACACCAGCCCCAATCACCAATGATTCATTTCCATCTGCTGGTCTTCATAACACCACGCCTGGGGCTGTCACCTAGATAGCACAGGGTCAAACTTGATTCCATTTCTTTTTATTTTATTTTATTTTATTTTATTTTATTTATTTTATTTTTTGAGATGGAGTTTTGCTCTTGTCACCCAGGCTGGAGTGCAATGGCACGATCTCAGCTCACTGCAACCTCCGCCTCCTGGGTTCAACCGATTCTCCTGCCTCAGCCTCCCAAGTAGCTGGGACTACAGGTGCCTACCACCATGCCCAGCTGATTGTTTTTGTATTTTTAGTAGAGACGGGGTTTTGCCATATTGGCCAGTCTGGACTTGAACTTCTGACCTCAAGTGATCTGCCTGTCTCAGCCTCCCCAAAGTGCTGGGATAACAGGCATGAGCCACCACGCCCAGGCAAACCTGATTCAATTTCCTTTCCCAGTCTTTCATCCAGTGAGGAGTAAAGAGAGGATCAAGATACTTTCTGGGTCAGCTCAGGGTTTGTAGTGTCCTAAAACAAATATAATCAGACTAATAGACAAAATATACATGCATTTATACATACAAACAGATATGTACACACATGTACATGCACACGCACACGCACACACACACACACACACACATACTTTCCCAAGACAGTTTCAGAGATAGTCACTAAAATCTAAATCCATATTCAAAGATGCAGCAAGGACAATGTCCTACTAAAAATGGACTCTATTTATGTTGAATAGAACACATTACTTACTTCTCAGCCTACATTTAAAGTAACATTGAGGATGATGCTTATTACATAAATTATTTTTCTTGGACAAACTGAAGTGCTTATTCTGCTAACTTTTCCCAAAACAAAGGAAGTCAAATCGTGAATTGGTTGCTCAGCCTCCTGTAACTACGAGTAACTTTTAAAGAACAGTTCTACTGCTTTAAAAAATATTTTTCCACTGGGCATCACTACACAATAATGCAGTCATAGCTCAAAATATTTTCGAAATTCCTCCTTTGGAATTGCCTCCAGAGCCAAGAGCACATTCCTTTAGAATAGTCTCAATGGTTATAAATCTTTATACCAAGAAGAAGGTGTATTTGATTCTTAAACCAAAAATTATTTTAAAACAAAGCTGGTGAATGTAGGTGATCAAGTTGGGTGACACTGCTTTGGCATACAAAATGTGGTCCTAAAACATTAGGCAAGTTTTCCTGTGTGAGACATAAGTTATCTCTGAAGGCCATTCACTCAACACACTTTAAATTTTTTTTTAATGTAATACATTTTTACTCTGTACCGATCCTTGATGGGGCACAAACCCAGAAAACAACTAATTTCAATGTTAAATGGAAATATTTACAATAGTAATATGTATGAAACCTCAAGCATCTCAGAAGAGCAGTGCACAGGAGAAGAAGGGTTGGGAATGGTCTCAGCAAAGGCTTAAGAAATATGTGTCGTAATAATTAGAGTTTTCGCCATGGCCAACTTGAAGGCCACAGCATTTATTTAGATATATTCATTCCGATATATTTGTTGAAGCACTTACTCCATTGCTTTATAATCATGCTTCAGAATAAAGGAACATGAACTTCATTTCACCCCTCAGAGTTATCGTAGCAGGATCAAACAAGACATTAATTTTGCCCATGGTCTTTGACCTCTTTTTGCTTCCTAACACACTTTCAGTTGTGATCTTGGGCTTTCTTTGAGCCAAAAACCTCTTGGCTTCCATACACCATCGTTCTTTAGGAAATCCCTTATGACTTCCAAAACATTCACATGCTTTTCCCAGAATAGCACTGCACACATTTATATGTGATCACATTTTCCTGCCCCATGCATGTTTATGAACCCCGGCACACGTTGCTTAAGGCCAGCCCTTACTGTGTAGTGATACTGTGGCAGCTGCTGAACAGCACCCTGCTATTACAGCCCCTGCATCCTGGTCAGGAAGGGAAGAACCCCAAGGACGGGCTGGGGAAGTGAAGGCACACAGGCAAAGTGGGGTTCCTCCAGATGGCGTTCCATCCCAGCTCTGTGACTGCCTGAGTAAAGAGTGTCTTGGGGCTATGGGTGGCAGGTTTTACTAGTCAGGCCTCCATTTTATATCTCCCCTAAAAGCCTGAAACACCAATGGTCACTCTTGAGTTTCTCAATCACAGTGGAGAGTGGCTCCAAGGCCCTTTCCCAGGAAAATTCAGAAGGGGTAATGACCTCAGAGTTTTCAGCTGTGGCACCAGCCTGAGTTTCTCATGAGGCACCGGACTGTCATTTCTCATCAAAGTCGTCTCTTGAACTTCTAAAGTAAACACCAGGAGGAAAAGAAATGAAATGGCTTTGCAACTGAGGAAATTGTACTATGTCAGGTCTACAGGGCGAAATTAGTTGCTATTTCACTAGGCCAGGTACTTATACCCTTATGAATCAAACAGCAGAAGAGGTGAAAAGGAATTTTAGCCATGTCAAAATTTCACCTAGACCCACTGTTTTATACTTTTCTTTGACTTGCTCTATAAATATTTTACTACAACTTTCAAAGTTTATAGGATCCTTAAGACTTGTAAAATGGTTGAGTAACTAGAAACCAATGACTGATACCTACCACAGGGATCTTCATTTTTTTTTCTTTTTCTGCTTCTTCTTCTTAAGATTCCATGGAACAGATTTCATTCTACCCAGAATTCCTTGAAAGGTGGCTTGAAGCTCATCTCCCAGTTGAAGTCATGAATCTGCAGGGAACAAAGAAAAATGGCATCCACATATCAACTCTAGTTGATTTGGGGGCACTCTCCAGAGTGTCAGAATTCTGGTTTTGGCCCCAGACCTACAGCTTCCAGGGCTCAGATTCCTCAGAAGCTAAGGAATGCCCTGATGACCTGGTGCTGGCATCAGGGGAATCTGGATATTCCCCAAAGCAGAGAGGGCCCAGCCACCTTGTCCTGCTGCGTTCTGGGAATGACAGACATGCCACTGGTTTTAAAAGGATATATTTCCAATGGACCCTTCACCAAGTTGCAAATTTTAATTGTATACTAGAGAAAATATGCGTGAGTGTCTTCTGGCTTCCAGTGACTTGAGTTTTGTTGGTTCTTGAACTAATTATCCCGATTCCTCAAAAGTACACAGGACTATGGCTATCAGTCTAGGCAAAAATAATTCATTTGTACATTTGGATCCATTTGTTCTAATGACTGAATCATGTGTCTCTTTTCTTCAAAAATACAGAGTTTGGCCAGTGCACAGTGGCTCACACCTGTAATTCTGGCACTGTAGGAGGCTGAACCAGAAGGATCACTTGAGTCCAGGTGTTCCAGATCAGCCTGGGCAACATATCAAGACCTCTTTTCTGCAAAAAGCTTTAAACTTAGCTGGACATGGTGGCGCACACCTGTAGTCTTAGCTACTCTAGAGGCTAAGACTGGAGGAACAGTTGAGCCCAGGAGGTTGAGGCTGCAATGAGCTATGATACCGCACTATGATTGCCCCACTGGGTGACAGAATGAAAGCCTGTCTAAAAAATTTTTTAGAAATAAGAATAATACAGGATTTATAGATGAAAATGTGGCTCCTGAAATATTAATTTTGAGCTTCAGTTCATTAAGAAAGCCATTGTATTAGTCCATTCTCGCACTGCTATAAAGAAATACCTGAGACTGTGTAATTTATAAAGGAAAGAGGTTTGATTGACTCACAGTTCCACATGGCTGGGAAACTTACAATCGTGGTGGCAGGTGAAGCAAAAGCAAGGACCTTCTTCACATGGTAGCAGGAGAGAGAAGTCCAAGCAGAGGAGACGCCATATGCTTATAAAACCATCAGCTCTCGTGAAGATTCACTCCTGTCACAAGAACAGCATGGGGAAAACCACCCCCATGATCCAATCACCTCCTACCAGGTCCCGCCCCCCACACATGGGGATTATGGGAATTACAATTCTAGATGAGATTTGGGTGGGGACACAGGGCCAAACTATATCAGCCATACATGAAGGGAACATGAGAAGCTGAAGGTTATGGTTGTTATACTTTCTAAGTGTCTTTCAGGCCCTGAGCCCACTGTCTCACCTCCATAGTGCAGATATGCCTTAAACACAATTGAAACTGAAACCAACATTAAACAGAACTAAGTGTAAGAAATTAACAGAAATTAATTACCATGTATCAGAGAGACAGTCACCTGTTTAAAGCTTTAATATGAAAGATACTTCTCCAAACAGAAAAACCCCAAAACTCACATATTTTCAAGCTAGTTTTGTACATTAGAAAATAATTGTCTGTATTTCGTGATGAATGATTCATCACAGAATGCCTTTTAAAAAACAAAGACATTGAAAATGTGATTGCAGGCTGGGCACACTGACTCACGCCCATAATGCCAGCACTTTGGGAGACTGAGGCAGGTAGAGCATTTGAGCCCAGGAGTTTGAGATCAGTCCAGGCAACATGGCAAAACCCCGTCTCTACAAAAAAAATTTTTTTTTTAAATTAGCTGGGCATGGTGGTGCATACCTATAGTCCTAGCTACTTGGTGAGGCTGAGGCAAGAGGATTGCTTGAGTCTGGAAGGGAGGCAGAGGTTGCAGTGAACTATGATCATGCCACTACACTCCACCCTGGTCAACAGAGTGAGACCCTGTCCCCCCCAAAAAAAAAGAAAAACTGTGATCGCATGATTGCAGTCACAAATACTTAAACATAACTCTGCAAACTTTTCTGTTACCTTTGAAAAACTATTTCCATACAGGGAGGAGAAAAGAAAAGCCCTTAGCCTTGTTTTGATAGGGAAATTTGATTATTTATTTGAATAGATTGAGTATGATAGTTATCTGACTTTTGAAAATGTTTCAGGTCTCCTTCCTCTCTGCTATCTTAGGATCTGAGCTTCCTGAAATTTTGAAACAAGGGCCAGGAAATATATTTGCTTAGCCTTTGCTATAACATTCAGCATTAAATAGAAGACATAAAGTATGGCCAGGCATGGTGGCTCATGCCTATAATCCCAGCACTTTGGGAGGCTGAGGAAGGGAGATCACTTGAGGCCAGGAGTTCCAGACCAGCCTGGGCAACATGGGGAAACACTGTCTCTAACAAAAATGCAAAAAATTAGCCAGGTGTGGTGGCACGCACCTGTGGTCCCAGCTACTCAGGAGGCTGAAGTGGGATGATTGCTTGAGCTTGGGAGGTGGAGGCTACAGTGAGCCAAGATTGATTGCCACTGCACTCCAGCCTGGGTGACAAGGTGAGACTCCATCTCAAGAAAAAAAAAAGAAGAGGAGGAGGAGGAAGAGGAAGAGGAAGAAAGAAGAAAAGGAAGAAGAAGAAGAAGAGGAAGAAGAAACACGAAAAAGAAGGAGAGCAAAAGGCATGAGTTGAGAAGCAGAGAATATTCTTGCAAATCCAGGATATTTTCTTGGAGGAAATGGTCTTTCTATTTTCAGTCCCTTGTTTTATTCTTATTATGACTCAGGGACATGCTTTCCTTTGTATATTTGATCATCAAAAGATCCTTTCTATATTTGGAAAATTCTATGGTTATGTTTGACTTTCTTGTTTTACATGGGGTGGGGGTGGGCAGGGAGGCAATTCTTGAAGTACACCGTGCCTCATCACAGAGGTTATACTTGCTTAGTGGAGTCTGATATTCATGTCTTTCTGTGCTGGATGTGTTTTTTCTTTTTAATATAGGCATATGCATTTCGCATTTTGCATTTCCATATGCATTTTGACTAGGTAAGTAAGACACAAGATAGGCCATTTTCACATTTTTTCTGCTTCAAGCAACTAAATTGTACACCCTATACTGACGACAGGCACAGCTTGGCACCAAACTGGACATGAGAGAAAGATCTGGGGTGTATCAGAGAAGCATCCGCAGACTTCAGAGCCTGCTGGTTCTTTTGAAAATAATCGCCGAGTTTCATCTGCTATCACCTGCTTTACCTGCGTTCCTTTTGATAACTGCCTTCCTTTCAGGGCTGATTGAATAAGAGCTATTGATTTCGTGCTTCAAGATCTCACAAGATTCAGTCATGAAAATGAGATCTGGCCTGGGGGGAAAAAACCGCTTCCTGCCCAGCGCAGAGCCCAAGCAGGGAGAGCGGCCGGATCTGTTCAGTGCTCATTAATGAGGTAACTTTGCCATTTATCAAAGCGCAGGACCAGTCTGGCGAGCCAAAACCAGAACACGAAAAGAGGTCTTTCTTCTGAAGTTCAGATGTAAAATATTTTCCATGTTTCCAATAATTGTTTTTAAAGCCTCAACTTTTGTCTATACCATAATTTTCTGGGAGTTTTCCTAATTAACAATGCTGATGGGTATGGACTGTGTCTTTTCATAGAGAAGGCATTTAAGGGCATCTACAACTCACAAGTTCAATAAGATTACCCAGAATTAACATGCCTTTGATGAGACATTCGTTTATTATCTCTAGTTATTTCTCAATAATCACACAACTGGCCTAATGACACAATGGGCTTTATAATAATGAATTTTCAAAAGAAAGCAAACATTTCCTTTGAGGCTATATTCTCCAATGAATTTGGCATGCCCTGGTTTGAAGACTTTCATCTCCAAATAGGCTGGGGTTTCTCTTTTATCTAGCGGCCTGCCTTGCTGAAACTTTCTCCGACACACAAAGGAAAGTCTAAAAAATGTCCAGTTCTATCCAAGACTTCAAAAGTACTCAGAGGGAGCCAGATAAAATCTGTCCCAGGATTTTTTCTCTCCCCGACAAATGTTTAGGAAAACCTTACTTCTGAGTCCAGGGCTACTTGATTAGGACTGAAGATGCTAATGAAAAACTGTTTCACTCAGGAACTTTGAATGAGTCAAAATTAGAGAAGTCTTGTTACCCAAAGGCCTGTGGTTTTATTATACAAGGCCATATACTTCACCAAGGCCAATAAAGTCATTCAAACAACAACGTGTCAAAAGACAGAATATAGGCAAAAGGTTCTGACCCATCTGGTTGGTTGTGGATTCTCCTAACTCAATCACCTTTGGAAAAACTCTCGTAAAAGGTGAATATAAGGCCTTTTAGGCTTCAGAACACAGTGCTTGTAGGGCAGAAACCTTCAATCACAGGTCGCTAGAAACACTCTCCAGATCAAAGTCATTCTAGTAATTGTCATTGTGCATTATGGAAATCTGAGTCCTGGGTTTGTGGAAGAACATGATTATTACTGAAATAGATACATGTTGGATTTCCAGATTGTGAAGCTAAGCTGTAAGGGTCTGCCTTGTCATGACCTCACTGGCTGTGCATGGTCTAAACTCAACCATCTCCCAGTCTCCAGACTGAACATCTTAATGTATTAACTTAGAATATACTTCTTGTAAACTTTCTTCCAACCCAGATTCTGCTCATTTTGTTGGTCAAACAAACAAACAAAAAATTCAATCTAAAGTCAACAGTTACACAAGGACATGAATGTAAGAAAGCCTGAACAAGAATGATTCCAGGATAGAAAAAGTTAATAAACCAATTAACAAAATCTGTGAGCAACACTAACCTTCAAAAGAGGATAAGGTTACATTTTGTTTAAAGACAAAAAAAAATCCTAATTAGTATCATGCTCTAAAATATACTTTTTATTGAAAGCTAAGTTTTTATTTTTAATTAGTTCAATAAATGGCAATGGGCAGCCTTCTCCTACTTAGCGAACTCATCAGGCTGTAGAATTGTTGTAGGAAATTAGCTCCATTTCAGTCTTTGATCCTTGAAGACCAATGTGTGCAATTTTGCTGGAGTGGTGTCAGTCATTTCTAAGACCTTAGTGAAGGAAAAGTCTTAGTGTCCCTTAAAACTCCTTTAAATATGTAAAAAAGCACAATGTCAGGGACCAGGGCACCATCTACATTAAGCAAAGAACAAAGTCGATCACTTCCCATAAAGGGAAAGATTTACATTAAACTTTCCCCAGCAAAAAAAGAAAAAAGAAATTAAAAAGATCAGACTGTGTTTTCTAGGGAAATCTCTGAATCTCCTTTTGTGCCTAATAATCTTCATTTACTGGGACACCTAAGCTTCTTTGTGACTTTTCATCTAAATATATATCCAAAGTTGTCTTCACTGCCTCATTAAAGTAAAATAATATCACAATGTAATAAGTTTTTACATTAAAAAAGTTTGTTTTTTAATCCCAGGCAATGACTTTTTTCAAACTATGCAATAATAAGACACTCCCTGAAAGTTTGTTTTGTTTGCCTCTGGGCTTGTCATTTTCATTTTCCTGCCCTTTGCTTACTTTTCTGCTGCTACTAAAAGGTAAACTTATTCAGACCTCTCTCTCTCTCTCTCTCTCTCTCTCTCTGTATGTGTTTATCTTATTTATTGATAGATATATCTCTTAAATAATGAACTTTGCAAAATAAAATCACATTATGATGAGTTTTTTAATCCTATCCTTAAGTCTCTAATGGCGTTTCCTTGCTTTGCTTAAAACAAGTGGACCACTGTTTGCCTTTGAATTTCTTTTCCATGAAAATATTCTTTTAAATATATGCTTGCTTTAATAGAATTTAACCTGGTAATTTTGTTGTGACTGGTGCTAGCTAAAATTTGAGAGCAGCCTCATGTCCACAAATGTTATATACCTTTATGCAGCTAGAATGGCTGGCTAAACATTTGCTCTATATTCCAGATTTATGATCTACCTTCATTCCTCCGTGGCCTTTAGTTTTCAGCCGTATTTTCACATCATCCTTCTCTCCTCCCCATACAGGTTCAAAGTTCCATTTTCCCAGAATTCTTCTCAAAGCTCAACAAGTATATCAAATTTCCACTTCAGCATAGTGGGACTATCTCATACAATCTGCAACTCTCAATCTCATATACAATGATATTTTAATTGTGTGTCTTATTTGCAAGATATCTGATCATGCAGTGTTAAGCAAGTTCCTATATTTACTTTGGAGCAATATTTCTTTCCTGGGGCTCATTTGGCTGGCTTCATGTGCTGGTGTAATAATATATCATACACAAACTTAGGGAAGAAATTAGAAAAACAGTCTATTCAGAAGAAGTATTTAAGAAGTCTACTGGGTTGGAAGACTTTCTCCTCTAGTTGAGATCATTTTATTTTTCTTAAAAAAAAGATTAATCTATAAATTATGTCCTAGGAGAAAAACCTCACAGTGGATATTGTAAGCACCAAATCCCTTTATACCCTTTATTTGTGTAGCAAAGCATCTCCACGCCTTGTGAGAACCATACTGCTCTTCAAGATGGCGGGCTCTGGAGCAGAATTCCCTGCCTGTCAAAGGCTGAGTCCTCCTCTGAGTTGGGCCTAAGCCATTCTGCTTCCTGTAGTTTCATGGGCCTCACCTGGCCTGCATGCGGTATCCCTGGTTTGAATTCATCTGTGCCATTCCCCTCCCCTGCCAGATACTCCAGAGGATACCCATCCCCACATTCCATATAGAAAACAGTCCTTAGTTGTTAGCTAAGAAACTGATCTCTATCTCTGCGTTTACAAAAACAGAATCCCCATACCTGAACCTTCAGCTCTCATAAAAGTACTTTTGTTGAGGTGGCCACTGATTTGTTGACATTGTATTTATGTTGGGTCGCCCAAAAATGGCTGCCTAGAGCAGCTGACCACAAGAATTCCTCCCTATCTCCTCCTCCTTCCATTGTAGCTGCATAAAGGAATATAACATTGGTGGACGTGAAACGATTCTCCAATTGTTTTTTTTCCTTAGAGACGAGGTCTTGCTATGTTGCCCAGGCTGGTCTTGAACTCTTGGCCTCAAGTGATCCTCCTGCCTCAGCCTCTCCGGTGGCTGTGACCACAGGTATGAGCCATCATGCCTGGCTGCAATTAGTTAACACCAGTCACAACAAAACTACCGGTTAAATACATGTATTTATATTTAATATATATATTTATATACATAAATATATAGCTACTTCTCTATAAAAATCGATATAGATATATTTAATATAAATATATGTATATATAAAAATATAAGGATATATAAATATATACGTATATTTAACCTAGTAGTTTTGTTGTGACTGGTGTTAACCAAAAAAAAAAAAAAAAATTGGTATATATATGAAATTGATGCTGAGGCTTCTTCTAAACCCTTATTCCCAGTCTGTTTACCTTGCACCAGGGTTTGTACAGGGCAAAAACAGCAACAGCAGCACACTTGGTACCAAAGGAAAAGGCAGAGTAATACCCTGTGTTGGCTCTTGCTCTCTGCCTCCCCACATCCTCCTCTCCACATCTCGTTGTTCCACTTAACTATTGCTGTGGAACAAATCACCCTCAAAAGTTAGCCACGTCATACCTCCAGTTCTTTATGCTTGCAAATTTGGTGGGTCAGGGTTTTGGTCAGAGTACAGGGAAAATGACTTGCTCAGCTACACCTGGAACCTCAAATGGAAAAACTCTACAGCTAAGGGTGACAAAATGGCTAGAGACTGGAATCTTCCGGAAGCACCTTCACTTGTATGCCTCATCGCTGATGCTAGCTGTCAGTTGGGACCTCAGTGAGAGCACTTACACGTGCCATCTCCACATGGTATGGACGTCGTCACAAGATGGCTGGCTCGGGGTCCTGTTGCAGGTATCCCAGTGAACAAGGTGAAAACTGTGTCAGTTTTTCCAACTGAGTTGTGAAAGTCATGCAGTATTCTACTGGCTAGAAGAAAGTAACAAGCCCACCCAGATTTAAGGGAAGTAGTGTCAAAAAATTTGCAGTGATTTTTTTAAATTACCATGCTTATCAACATTTTCCCTTAAAGGCAATATTTTTAGTGCTTTCAAAACTCTCTCTTCATAAGTTTCCCCCCAACACACACAGACACACACACACACCCTATAATGCACTTTAACATAGGATAGTTATGTTTCATTTTTCTCTGACTATACCTGACATTTTGTCCTTTGTCTGTACAAGGTAACCAAAAAAAAATGTGGCTGAAAAAAAATTGAACTTTTTTTTTTTTTTTTTGATGGAGTCTCGCTCTGCCACCCAGGCTGGAGTGCAGTGGTGTGATCTCAGCTCACTGCAAGCTCCACCTCCCGGGTTTACTCCATTCTCCTGCCTCAGCCTCCCAAGTAGCTGGGACTGCAGGCGCCCGCCACCTCGCCCAGCTAGTTTTTTGTGTTTTTTAGTAGAGACAGGGTTTCACCGTGTTAACCAGGATGGTCTCGATCTCCTGACCTCGTGATCCGCCTGTCTCAGCCTCCCAAAGTGCTGGGATTACAGGCTTGAGCCACCGCGCCCAGTTAAAACAAAATTGAACTTTTAAGGAAAGACCAAAGAAAAGAATCTAGATTCAAAGGCAGGAGAATCAGGAGAGCCCAGTGGTCTAAGTTGCAGTCTGGGACTGAAAGCAGAAGGATGCAGATATCCCCACTCAAGGCCATCAAGCAGAGAGAGCGACTTCTCCCTTCCCCACCTTCTGTTCTACTCAGGCTTCCAAAGGATTGAACGGGCCTCATCCACATTGAAGACAGCAAACTGCTTCACTCAGTCCACCCATTCAAATGTGAATCTCACCCAGAGACACCCTCCCAGACACACCCAGAAGAACATCTAACCAAATATCTGGGACTTCATGTCTCAGTCAAGTTGCCACATAAAATTAACCATTACATTCACAAAGACATAGGAACCTATTCTCAAATTCAGACATTTGTTCATTCACTAAACAAATATTTATTAATGTTTCATGTGCCAGGTATGGTGATATAAGCTGAGAACACAATGAGAAAAAAAAAGCAAAGATGTAATACAAGGACATATTTCCTATCTATATCAACCTATTTCATCTCTGATAAGTCTAGATTATAAAATAGTATAATAATAATACAGTAATTAGAAGTAAAATTTTGTTCCTTTAACCTGAAAATTGGGCCATCCTCTAAGTTGAAGATAATATTTTTCTCCCCCGTGTTATCTCAGAAGTTACGTAACAGCTTCTATTTTGTACTATTAATCTGAAATTGGGAGAAATATACACAAAATTCCTAAGTAAATATTCATATTTAATTCATTCTCCACATGCCCATGTGCCATGAATGTCAGAGGTTTCATTTCATTTCAGCTGGTAATAAATTAAAGCCCACCAAGAGATAGAATGGTTTGAGAAATACCATAAACAATGTACAATTATGACTGTATATTTTTCCCCAACTTTATCATGCCATAATTGGCTAAAGACTTTTTTTTTTTTTTTTTGATGGAGTCTCGCTCTGCCACCCAGGCTGGAGTGCAGTGGTGTGATCTCAGCTCACTGCAAGCTCCACCTCCCTTGTTCATGCCATTCTCCTGCCTCAGCCTCCCGAGTAGCTGGGACTATAAGCACCCGCCACCATGCCTGGCTAACTGTTTTTGTATTTTTAGTAGAGAACGGGGTTTCACCATGTTAGCCAGGATGGTCTTGATCTCCTGACCTCATAATCCACCCGACTTGGGCTCTCAAAGTGCTGGGATTACAGGTGTGAGCCACCGTGCCCGGCCACTAAAGACTTTTTAAGAATGAAATCTACAGTGAAAATTAAAATAAACGGAAATTTTTCTATGCTAAAAGATCTCCTGTCACAGTTATTTTAGCACATATAAAATGCAAGATAGAAATTTCTGCCTTTTAGATATCTCTTTAATGGTGTTATAGTCATCATCACAGTTTAAGTATGTTGATATTAATAACAATTATTATTTGGATATTTACATGCATGGTGCTAAGTAACTATTTCCACTCTCATTCAATTCAGAAGCGTGGGTCAGGTTTTATATGCATCTATATTTCTAACTAGTATAAGTATATAGGAAAAATATCTAATGCATCAACGTGTCCATAGAGCTTTATCATCTATCGTATATTTATAAACATACAAATATCAACATATATGTACAGAGAGAAGGAAAGGGATTTTTAAGAACATAACTATATATATTACAATGTTTTGTAAAGGACATGATCCATCTGTTCATACATATTTGGGGTTGAATAACATTCTATAGATTATATAAAGAATGTTCCCAATTTACAGTCAAGGCAGCTGAGGCCCTAAAAAGTTAAATTTCTACCCATGTTTTTTCTCATCTGCTGCTTTCCCCAACACTCCTCAATGTTTCTTTACAACTGTATGTTTTCATAAAAGCAAATAAAAAAAGATATAAAATTTACATTTGCTTTCATCACAGTGTACAGTATACACAGTGAATGGTATTCTTCTAGCACTGAGTAACTTGGAGACCACCTTGCATCATTTCTAATTTCCCCAAATAGGCAAAGTCAACGTCAAGGTTAAAACTATCACGTATTGAACTTCCTTTCCGTGTTGAGTGAGTGCAAAATATGCTCCTTTTTGAGAATTCCCAGAGGTTATTCAGGATTATTGAGGCATAAAGAAAACAGGGCTCACACCCCAAAGCTATTGTTTCCTTCCCTGAGCTTCATTAAGACTTTGCTGTCCATCAGCCCAGTACCAGAGAGCCAAACTTGAGAGCCCAGGCTCATAGATTTGGTATCAGTCTGGAAAGCACGAGTGTGAAATGGAAGCCACATTCACTTAGTTCCCTTTACAGAAGTGTCAGCTCCATTCAGAAACCGACTGTCTTCCCTGCCAGCGAAGGACAGGAGAGTGCTTTGTCTCCTTCACTCCATCACACAAAACCATTTGATGGGCTTGACAGCATTGCTTGCTAATTACGGGGCAAGCTTCTCAGCACAAGGTTTGTTGCATCAACAGGTCCCCGAACAATCCAGCAATTGTTTGGAGGAAGCTTGGCCACTTGGGGTTGAGCACTTTTACGTCAATTATCCCCACCGGTTGTCATGACTTGGAGCCGCTCTAGTGGAATGAAGGGAACAAAACGATACGGAATGCTGAGGCCTGCACACAGCAGACTGGCTCCAGAGAACATTCCAGTTGTATCTATGTTTCTGGCTGTTGACGATATGATGAGAGGTCGCTGTCCCACACCACCCCTGCTCCAGGAAAACATGAAAGAGCACCCATTTGGGAGAGTCTAGCATTTAGACAGAAAGGGCTCATTCCATAGAAATGTAATTATTTTCAACCCAGTCTATGTCTGTTGGGAATTTGTGATTTTTGAAATATTAACAAAAAGGTTGAAAAAATAAATTCTCTTTCATTAGTGTTTTTTTTGTTTTGTTTTTTTGTTTTTTGGAAAGAGAGGGAGGTAGAAGTAGGAGAAGATGAGAAACAATATACTGTCTTGATGGATATGGAGTCACAGCTTTTGAAAAGAAAAAAATATTAAGAACTGAGAAAAGGCCGAGGTGGGCAGATCACCTGAGGTCAGGAGTTCGAGACCGGCCTGGCCAACCTGCTAAAATCCCATCTCTATTAAAAATTTAAAAATTAGATGGGCATGGTGGCAGGTGCCTGTAATCCCAGCTACTTGGGAGGCTGAGACAGGAGGATGGCTTAAACCCAGGAGGCAGAGGTTATAGTGAGCCAAGACCGTGCCAGTGCACTGCAACCCGGGCAACAAGAGCAAAACTCTTTCTGGAAAAAAAAGACAATTGAGAAAAGGAAAGGAAAGTATAGTGGAGAGTGCCATTAGTTCCCTGAAGTTCATTTTCCACTTCTTCCTGAGCACAGTCTAGACTACATTTTCCAGCGACTCTTGCAGTTAGGTAGGGTGTTCAGTCCAGTGGATCATGACCAAGCAATGAGGAACCCAGGCCTTCAGGGAGTGGGCATGTCTCGTCCATGCTTTTTCCCCTTCTCACAAGTGGAAACTCAGACATGCCTCTATGATCAGCTTCAGCCATGCAGATGACAATTCTCCCAGAGAACAGGGGGCAGGGGAGGACAGAGTAATGACTTGAAAGGAACCTATGTCCTTAAATAACTGTGGAACAGAATAGGCTGCACCTGGAACATTTATTTTGGATGGTTATACAAAAGAAACTTCTTCATCTTTTAAACTTCTGTACTGTTGAGTCTGCGTTATGGCACTCAGCTTTTACCCCACCTAATATAAAAATAATTCTCAAATCAGATCAGAAAGAGATTCTCCAGGCCCCATCCTTCCTTTACCAGTTCTTCATATGTCACCTGTCAGCTGGGCAAGGTGGCTTATGTCTATATCCCAACACTTTGAGAGGCAGGTGTTGAACTCAAGTGGGAGGATCACTTGAGTTCAGGAGGTTGAGACCAGCCTGGGCAACATGGCGAAGTGCTGTCTCTACAAAAAATACAAAAAAAATTAGCCAGGCATGATGGGGTGCGCCTGTAGTCTCAGCTACTCAGGAGGCTGAGGTGAGAGGACTACTTGAGCCCTGGAGGTCAAGGCTGCAGTGAGCTGTGATGGTGCCACCGCACTCTAGCCTGGGCAACAGAATGAGACATTGTCTCCAAACAAACAAACAAACAAACAATAAAAAAGTCACACCTCATTGTGCAGAAAGCCAAACCTTGGCCAAGACGAGGGGCAATGATCCCCCCAGCCCCTCAACTCTTTCCTCAGGCAAGCAGCTCACTCGAGCAGCAGTGATGAGCTGTGATGATCTTCAGCTCTCCCTTTGGAAGAGTTCGTTGTTGTCATCTCAAGGCAGCAGTCAAAAGGTTCTCAGGCTCGTGAGGGTTGGGTGACCTTCCTTCTGAGAAGGGGCAACCCAGTCCACAGCTCACAGAATCTCTCTCTTACCTAGAGGTCAGCAAGGAATTGTGAATGCAGGAGTCAAGTGAAATATATGGAAATAGCCCGAACGCCTGCGTCTTTTAAGACTCACATACGAGAAGGAAATAATCATTTTTCCAGAGAATTCTGTACCGAGGATTATTCAGAGTGAGGTGTTACCCTACTGCTCAGAGGCAGGCAATGGGTTTAACGCATTCCCTGAAGTGATTTTTACCTTTGATTTTAAAAAGTGATGGAGATCAAAGAACGTGGTATGTTTGGGTTGTGAGTAGATTTATACACAAGATTAATATGTTATTGATTAATACATTAGGTTTTCATTCATATTTAGTTTTAAAGTGAACTTATGTAATGATGGGAATGTTCTGTGTCTGTGCTGACCAATATGGTAGCCACTATCCACATGTGGCTAACAAGCACCTGAAATGTAGCTAGTACAAATGAAAAAATATGTTTCTGTTGCCCGGGCTGGAGTGCAGTGCTGCGATCTTGGCTTACTACAACCTCCATCTCCCAGGTTCAACCTATTCTCCCACCTCAGCCTCCCGAGCAGCTGTGATTACAGGCACCCACCGCTATGCCTGGCTAACTTTTTGTATTTTTAGTAGTGACGGGGTTTCACCATGTTGGCCAGGCTGGTCTTGAACTCCTGACCTCAGGTAATGTGCCCACCTTGGCCTCCAAAGTGCTGGGGTTACAGGCGTGAGCAACCGCGCCTGGCTGAAGACGTGTATTTTTAATTATATTTAATTTTAAGACATTTACATTTGAATAGCCACATGATGCTAGTGGCTACTGCACTAGAAAGCATAACTATGGACAAAGGATAAGCAACTTTTTTTCTCTAAAGGACCAGATAATAAGCATCTTGGGCCTTCTGAGAAGTGTCCTTCATCACAATGATTCAGTCCTGCCATTGTAGTGCCAACAGCAGCCATAGAAAATGTATAAATGGACATGGCTTTGTTCCAAAAACACTTTATTCACTAGAATCACTGACAAATTTGTAAATACTTTCCATGATATTTTCAGCTACTAAGGCTAAGTAGATTTCCACCAGAGTGTTAGTGCCAATATAATTCAGTATCTGGATATTTTTTTTTTCCTTCTTCGGTAAGAACCCAAGGAAAGGAGTGTTTTACGTGGAAGATTGAATCTCACATGTTAGCATTTCGGACCCGGTTGGACTTGATGGGAGAAAACTTTGGAGCAGAATGGTTTTCCTTCCTCGTGCTCCCACAAACCACATTCCAGAATGAACGGGCCCTTGTTCTGCCTCCTTGAGGAGCTCTGCTCTGTGCCCCAGGCCTTGTCATGAGTGTCAGCTCCTATCAGACCTTCATCTTTACACAGCTCAGAAATGTAGGAAAAATCGCCCTGGCCAGTTTCTCTTCCACAACCAAATCTGTCCTTTCAAAGCTCATTTTTCATGCCACCTTTATTTTGTGCCAAGATTTGAAGATTAAAAAGGTAAATAAATCAAAAACCCCTTTTACCACATGGTAAAAACAAATCAATACACTCAATTTCCCAGAGTCTCAGAGAAGCTATGCATCATTTTTTTTACATTTCACCTCAAAAACCATTACTGGCAAATATAGGATACACTATTTCCTGCACATTAGGGCTCAGCGAGGAAGAGAAATGGAAAAAAGAGAGTTTTGAGGTGAAAGAGTCACAGCAAATGAAGAATCTGGATTAGCCTCAAAATGATATGCTTTGCACAATCAGACATGTGGTTTAATATTAAAGAAACACTTAATTTCAGTTCACATTTGTACCCTAAAGCATTGCTGTGTACCTTAAAGAAAGACCTTCTTCCCCTGGACCAAGAGTGGCGGAGATGATCACAGCCCTGAGAATAAATGCTGATCGATCATTAGGAAAGCACATGGTTAGATGTATAATATCATCAAAGTTATAACACTAATTGTTTCCAATTGTGGTCATTCTGGAGGAAAATGAGTTTTTCTATGCAGCCATAATATTGTCAACATTAAGTAGGAAATGGTCACATACATATGACACCCAGCACAGAATGAAAAACAAAGTTGGGCAAGGCACAATGGCTCATACCTATAATTCCAGCACTTTGGAAGGCTGCGGCAAGAGGCTGGCTTGAGCCCAGGAGTTCAAGACCAGTCTGGGCAACATAGGGAGACCTCACCTTTACACAAAATTTTTAAAAATTAGCCATGTATCATGATGCCTGCCTGTAGTTCCAGCTACTTGGGAGGCTAAGGTGGGAGGATTGCTCAAGCCCAGAAGGTTGAGGTTGCAGTGAGCCATCATCGTGCTACTGCACTCCAGCCTGGGCCACAGAGCAAGACCCTGTCTCGAAAAATAAATAAATGAATACAGTTAAAAATCAAAAACAATAACCCAGCACTTCGGGAGGCCAAGGTGGGCAGATTACCTGAGGTCAGGAGTTCAAGACCAGCCTGGCCAACATGGTGAAACCCCATCTCTACTAAAAATACAAAAATGAGCTAGGTGTGGTGGCAGGCACCTGTAATCCTAGCTACTCAGGAGGCTAAGACAGGAGAATTGCTTAAACGCAGGAGGTGGAGGTTGCAGTGAGCCGAGATTGCGCCACTACACTCCACCCTGGGTAGCAGAGTGAGACCCTGTCTCAAAAAAAAAAAAAAAAGGAAAAAAAAAATAACCAATGTTAATGGAGGCAACTCTGTATATGTTTTTGCCTTTTCTCTGGTTTGTTGCATCACCTTCTAAACTTAGCACTAAGTGTCAGCAGAGCATGGCCTAGTTGTGGTGCTTCTCGGAACACACGCAGAGGAAGGGCCAGAGGACGACAGAACAGAGTTGAAATGAGGAACTGCTCATGTCTGCTTCCTCAGATTGTTTCCTAGTTCTTTGCCTCTGTTTCTCGGTACCTCTGGCTTTCCAGTGCTACACACTAGCAATAACAAAGGCCCTGCTAGCACCCACACCCCAAACTTCACCTCGCCTTAGTCAGCAGCTGTCGGGTTCTATGCCCCATGTGGCTAATTACTGAGCCTGCCTGTAAGAAGGGCCAGCTTTGGTGTCAGTCAGCCAGGGTGCACTAGAAGCCAACGATGTAACTCTCCAGGATGAGTCAATAGGTGCAGGTAGAAGGGAGGAGTGGGGAAAATAGAGCCCTGAAGACACCGCTCCCTTCTAAAATTCTGCCAAAGAGAAAGAAGAGCAAGAACACAGAGGAAGGAAAGGAGAAACAACACGAAGAGGAGAACCCAGTGCCGGAAGGAGACCTGGATGGTTTTCTGCCCCCTGCAGACCCTCAGCTCTCAGGGCCCTGCCTCAGGAGTCATCTGAGAATGTGGTCTCCAGTGTAGGTCTCCTGTCGGGAGATTTGTCTGGAATATTCCACAAAGATTTTGAATGCACAGTTAAAATCATACCACCTCTGTTTGATGTAGGCAAGAGACTGCTCAAGCCCTCAGTTCGAGGGTGAAGAAGGCTCTGGAAGTTTCTCATGCCCTGGTTATGACAACTGCAAGGGCCTCTCCCAGAGCCACGACGTGCCTGACTGCATTCTGTAACCGGAGCAACAAAACATTTCCCCAGCCCCCAGGCAGGGGAAACACATTCCCCACCTCAGGCTCCACAAGGGCTGCCTGGGGCTCTTGGCAACCCCTTAGGGTTGTCTTCAGGAGAAGAGTCCCAGTTTCCCTGATTCTAGAGGATATGAGGAGTGAGAGAGTCCTATAAACTCAGACCCGGTCAGGCCTGCTCTCAACTGGAGTGACCAAAACCTCATTCAATATCTACCCACTCCTAAGGTCTATGACAGCCTTTTACTCATTTAGGGTTTACAGTGTGTGATAATCCCCTTTCCCCTCACCCGAACCCCACCCACCAAAAAAAAAAAAAAAAAAAAAAAAACCCAGCTGATATAATATCCACATTTACTCAACACTGACCAAAAGAAGCTGGATCTTCTTTTATGACAACTGCTCTCCAAGTTCTGACTCAGAAACTTAGGTCACCGTAAGTGAAATGGGGCAGCACTGGCCTTGAATGAGGTGATCTGCGTTCTAGTCCATCCTCAGGAGATTCATTTAATCACATAGTGACATGGTTTGGCTCTGTGTCCCCACCCAAATCTCATCTCCAACCGTAATCCCCACGTGTCCAGGGAAGGATCTGGTGGGGAGTGATTGGATCACGGAGGCACTTCCCCCTGGGCTGTTCTTGTGATACTGCGTGAATTCTCATGAGATCTGATGGCTTTATAAGAGGCTCTTCCCACTTCGCTCCTGTCTCTCCCGCTACCTTGTGAGGAAGGTGTTTGCTTCCTCACCTTCTGCCATGATTGTAAGTTTCCTGAGGCCTCCCCAGCCATGTGCAACTGTGAGTCAATTACACCTCTTTGCTTTATACCTTACCCAGTCTCAGGTAGTATCGTTAGAACAGTGTGAAAATGGACTAATAACACACGGTTTTTTTTTAATGTATATTACATGACAGCTGAAAGAATGACCATCTCTCGGCCGGGCGCAGTGGCTCAAGCCTGTAATCCCAGC
>NW_012116188.1:721089-760523 GCF_000951035.1 Colobus angolensis palliatus
AAAAAAAAAAAAAAAAAAAAAGAAAGAAAGAAAGTATTGTACATGGATTGACAAAGCCCTGAGGAAGAGAGATAAAAGCAAATGAAACCATCTTAATCACAACTGAGGACAAATGGCCAAATTTGCTACTTTATTAGTATTCCTGATCATTAAAGGAGTTAAAGATACCTAAGAAAGTCAAGAGCCTTAACAAGGAGTTCTAGACACCTGGAAGGGTAGGATGTTAACCTCTGCAGTTAACTCAGATCTACCATGTAAAGAAGTCTAGCTTATTGTTTGTAGTGATATAAGAAAAGTGTTTTAAAAACTACTTTAACAAAGGATCCAGCTGAGGAAAACCATTCATTGGATGAGAGAGAAAATTTTAGCAAAAGTTGAAAATATGGAGAATTTCTGGTGTGAAGCTGTGGAGCTGATACCCATGATTTTCCATGGAAATGTGAACCCAAAGGAAGCCAAAGATCTAAATGTACATTTCAGTGAAATCACAGGTAGAGAAACCACTGATGCTGCTACTGAACTATTCACAAACTGGATGGGGAAGATGAAAAACCAGTTTTCTTAGCATAATGTAAAATATCTACAAGAGGGCCAGGCATGGTGACTTGCGTCTGTAACACCAGCACTGAGGGAGGCCAAGGCAGCAGATCACTTGAGGTCAGGAGTTTGAGACCAGCCTGGGCAACACAAGGAGACCCCATATCTACAAAAATTACAAATATTTATATATTAGCTGAGCAGAGTGGCAAGCATCTGAAGTCCCAGCTCCTTGTGAGGCTAAGGTGGGAGGACTGCTTAAGTCTGAAAGTTCAAGGCTGCAGTGAGCCATGATCACACCACTGCTCTCTCTATATATATATATATATAGAGAGAGAGAAGTATATATATAGAGAGAGAGAGATGACTGTATCTAGATACAAATGATCTACATATATCTAGATATATACGATCTAGATATATGTAGATATATATGATCTAGATATATGATATATATGATATGTATCTAGATATATATGATCACAGAGTGAGACCCTGTCTCTACATATATATGGATCACACCACTATATATAGATAGATAGATAGATACAGATATACCTATATCTATCACACCACTATAGATAGACCACTAAATATATCTATATATGGTGGTATAATCTATATATAGAGAGAGCTATGTATCTATATAGAGAGAGATATAGATATAATGGTATGATCTATCTATATGTGTGTGTATATATATATAAAGAGAGGGAGAGACAGGGTCTCTGTGTGTGTATGTGTGTGTGTATGTCTGTGTGTGTGTGTGTGTCTGTGTGTCAGTGTGTGTGTGTGTGTGTGTGTGTATACATCCACAAGAAGCAACAGGATTTTTCTCTCCAGCTAAAATGGTTCACATAGGAGGAAGGTCACTGGCCAGTGTTCAGGGGCGACTAAAACTGGAGTATTAAAGGAAATTTCCTTCCCAGGTCATTTTTATTCTCAAAGCAAAAGAAACCAGTGAGCATTTTATCAAGGAAGAGGGACTTGCCCTCACTGGGGTGATGTGACCTCACATTGGGCCAGATGCGCTGTATCCTCCAATAACCACAGGACATTAAGGGGCAAGAAATTTTTTTAAAAATCAAACACCACCTGTACAGGCAATTTTCTTCTTTGTTTTGTTTTGTTTTGTTTTTGAGATGGAGTCTTGCTCTGTCACCCAGGCTGGAGTGCAGTGGTGCAATCTCAGCTCACCACAACCGCCACCCCACTGGATTCAAGTGATTCTCCTGCCTCAGCCTCCTGAGTAGCTGGGATTACAGGTGTGTGCCACCACGTCTGGCTAATTTTTTGCATTTTTAGTAGAGACAGGGTTTCACCGTGTTAGCCAGGATGGTCTTGATCTCCTGACCTTGAGATTGCCTGCCTTGGCCTCCCAAAGTGCTGGGATTACAGGTGTGAGCCAACACACCTGGCCTTGTATAGGCAATTTTCTAAAGTTCTAATTGTGTTTCTCTAATCTTGGAAGTTGAGAACAGGTGAAACAGATATCAGTCGGTTTGTATTACAAAATATCTAATCACGATGGGACACTAGCGAGACCATTGACTATTATAGGGTACATCCGTAATATAGGATACCATGCAAACATTTTGAAAGAATAAAGCACAATCTTTGTATTAAACTGAAAAAAAAATCTCTTAAATAAGTTGTTATATTTTTTTAAAACGTTAGTTACATATTAAAACATATGATATGATATGTTCCATATTTTTCAAATCTCACAGAAGGAAATAATGTTATTTATACACACACCACAAATGCATAAAAACAAAGATCTGGGAATCTCCTAAGAACTTCGGGAGATGACTGATATAAGATAGGGGAGTTAAGGGGGACGTCAGCTGCATTTCTATTGCATGAACATTTTTCCAACTAGGATACATTGTGCATTACATATGATAAAAAATTGAGATCAGGAACTTTGATATAAGACTTGCGTTTTCAAATTTCAGTTTCACTGCTTAGTAACTGAGGCAAATGACTTACACTCTTGAAGCCTCACTTTCCTCATCAATAAAATGGAGAAAATAATAGTTCCTAACTCACACAGTTGTTATAAGAGTTAAAGGGCCAATGCACTTACTAGGTACCCACAAAGTTAAAAATTAAAAATTAGAAAAAAGACGACGGGCGTGGTGGCTCACGCCTGTAATCCCAGCACTTTGGGAGGCTGAGGTGGCCAGATCATGAGGTCAGAAATTTGAGACCAACCTGGCCAATGTGGTGAAACCCCATCTCTACTGAAAATACAAAAATTAGCCAGACCGAGTGGAGAGCACCTGTAATCCCAGCTATTAGGGAGGCTGAGGCAGGAGAATTGCTTGAACCAGGGAGGTGGAGGCTGCAGTGAGTTGAGATCACACCACTGCACTCCAGCCTGGGCAACAGAGCAAGACTCCGTCTCGAAAAAAAAAAATTTTAAAAATTAGAAAAAAGAATTATGTGACCATATGATATGCACTTAATACTATGTCACTTAACACAGATTAAATGCTTAATTAATGTTAGCTATTATTATTATTGCTATTAGTACTTCTAAGATTATGCTTCACTCAGTATTGATCGGGAGAGCATGCCAACAGTGATCACACCCCCATTTTAGAAACTTACTGAAAATGAGCAAATGGGATATAAGTTCCCACTACTGAATTAACAGTTGCTAGAGGGGTGTCCCCCCTCCCCACAAGGAACAAGCTTACTCTCCATCAAAACTAGAGGCTATGAGTGGAGAAACACACGGCCAAGAAATCACAAAGAAGGCAGAACCCCAGTCAAAGGGTAGGGCCACTTTGATGCGTATCTTGAATGCTCAAATTAATTTCTAGAACCTAACTCACCCCTGAACATTTTTTTTTCTTTTTCTTTTTCTTTTTTTTTTTTTTTTTAAGAGTTGGAGTTGGGGTCTTACTCTGTCACCCAGGCTAGAGTGCAGTGGTACAATCACAGCTTACTGAGGCCTCAAACTCCTGGGAGTTTGGCATCAAGGCATCCTCCCACCTCAGCCTCCAAAGTAGCTGGAACTACAGGCATATGCCACCATGCTCAGCTAAGTTGCTGGGATTTTTGTTGGTTTTGTTTTTCTTTTAGAGAAGGGATCCAAACAAAGGATTTAAAATGTGTGCTTGGGACAGACAATTCACGGCGCAAAGGGCACAGACACCTCAAGTGTCAAGTCCCTTCCATCCTGGGAAAGAAATGCTCAGGCCATAAGAATAGCGAGGGCTGGGAGATGGGGGTGAATTAGGATTTTTCCTTCTTTTTTTCTTATACATGGGCCTCACTTCTGTTTTAAGGAACCTGGAGTTCAGCATGCTTCATTAGGTTGCACAAATTAATCTTTAATATCTCAAACAAATCCAGAAGCTGTTACATAACAAAAGTCATTTATTTTAACTCGTTGATACACACACCCACACCGCACACAGAAGAATCACAATTTTTCCAAGCTATCAGTTATAGCCATTAGAAACCAGAGAATTCAGAGCTAGTCCTTGATGCAAGCCAAGTGGTTTAAAGTCTATTTGGAGATGCAATATACACTTTCAATACTTATAAAACAAACTTTTAGATTTTTTTTTTTTTTTTTTTTTTTTGAGATAGAGTCTCACTCTGTCACCCAGGCTGGAGTGCAGTGGCACCATCTTGGCTCACTGCAACCTCCGCCTCCTGGGTTCAAGTGATTCTCCTGCCTCAGCCTCCTGAGAAGCTGGGATTACAGGCGCACACCACCACTCCTGGCTAATTTGTTTGTATTTTCAGTAGAGATGGGATTTCACCATGTTGGCCAGGCTGGTCTCCAACTCTTGACCTCAAGTGCCTTGGCCTCCCAAAGTTCTGGGATTACAGACATGAGCCACTGTGCCCAGCCAAACTTTTAGGGTTTTAGTTTTTTGTTTTCAAAGCTCATGTGTGGCAGGCAGCACTCTTCCTAACTGGCTCAAGACTGACTTTGATCGGGCACAGTGGCTCACACCTATAATCCCAGCACTCTGGGAGACCAAGGTGGGAGGATTGCCTGGGCCCACAAGTTTGAGACTAGCCTGGGCTACATAGTGAGACCCCGACTCTACAAAACAAAAATACAAAAATCAGCCGAACGTGGTGGCGTGTGCCCATAGTCCCTGCTCCTCAGGAGGCTGAGGCAAGAGGATGGCTTGAGCTCTGGAGATACAGGCTACAATGAGCCAGGATTGTGCCACTGCACTCCAGCCTGGGCTACAGAGCGAGACTTTGTCTCAAGAAAAAAAAAAAAAAAGAGGGAGAGAGAGAGACAGATTTGGTGCTATAGTAATGTTACTAAACTTAGATTATTGAAAGTCTTCAGACAGATCCTTGAGACAACCAGGGGCCAAGGGCCTACTTGAGTCAAGGTGTTAAGTGTTAGAAGAGGTTCAAACTAAACACTTATTAACTAAATTGTTAACTTGGGGGATAAGATCCCACTTAAAGAGGCAGTACTTGGACTGTTTGAGCACCAACAAGGAAATGCTGTAATACTTTAGTCATATTTGCTATCTGGGAAAATAATAACTGAATATATGTTTACTGATAGAAGTAAGTTCTCTGAAGAATGACAGAGTGAGTGTCATTTTCTAAATATTAAACTCCTTCAGCCTGGGGGAGTATTTCTCATGACAAAAGACTTGCTGTTTGTTTTGTATTAGTATGTACTAATAATGAGCTTTCAAAGAGTGGAAGGGTTGAGGACTGTTTGACTAAACTCTTTCAGAGAGTTCAGCATACACAAACTGTTCATTAACAAGAGCAGAAAGATCCCTGGAGGTAAAATTTGGATTTCAGAAATGTGATTTTTATTATATTTGGAGCCAAAGCACAGTAGGAACACATATCAGATTATAATAGAGAGATAAGATTTGAAATTCAATTACTTGCCATAAACAGTTCATGGGTACATGCTCCAAGGATCAATCTAACGAATAAAATGACAACAACTTGGAATCATGCTATTATCAGAACAGGATATCTGAGGAACGTTGCACTCTAACAGTGTGCTTCAATGGAAGATCAATTATTCTGAATATAAGTAATTCTAGAAATAGTGTTTAAAGAAAGCTGGGCCTGTGGTGGAAGATGGCTTGTCATTCCCTACCACTCTGAATGTTTCTCAGCCTCCCCTTTGTACAACAATGTAGCAAACACTGAAGAAATATGGCCAGGAAGTTTTATAATTTATACTCTCAAGGAGTCTGTGTTTTGTAATGGAAAACACAACAAACAGACATAGAAATGACACACCAATTAGTGATATACACAGAGAGACCTCACTGCCTGGAGCACAGCGAGGATGCCAAAATTATAACAATTCTCAAGAAACTTACAATCATGCTCAGAAAATAAAATATACATAGGCGATAACTAGTTTGCTAATAATCAAAGAACAATATACCAGAATCTCAGCATCTTAGAGGCAGATGAGAAATTAGAGTTGATAGACTAACTGTTTGATAGATGAAGAATAAAGATATGAAAAAATAAGGCAGAAACTAATAATTAATGAGTGACTATGGGTAAGACAGACCCCAGACTCGTTCCCTTATACATTATCTCACGGAATACTCATGACAACTCTGTGAGGCATGGGGATTACCCTCCTTTGACAAAGGAAAGGACAAAGGATTTGAGAATTGAAGGAAAAATCACATGGCTAAGAAGATGGATCACGGACCAGACCCGGGTTCGTTTGTCTATGAAAGTGGTCTTTCCCCACACAGTGCAGGGGGGACTAAGTACCAGATCTAACACCTGGTAACAACATGAATATGTATGTTTGAACCCAGAGGACGGAAATCTGGGAAACCTTCACAAGAAAGCTGGAATTGAACTAAGATGTAAAAAGAACATAAACCAGAAATGTCTAAAGAATAAATCAGCTGAGATGGTTTCTACCTCCAGTGCACATCTGTCTCATCCACAAAGGGGAAATCTTCGCCAGGGTTAGGCGTAGGTCTTACTCTTCATGGCATTTTCAGTGCCAACCCTCATATGTGGACCTCAGTACCCTGAACAAGTGTGATGAACTACTAAATGCAGAGAGACTTGGGGATGATAGGGGTAACAGGCTGTGAATTGTGAATTCACAATTGTGAATAGGCTGAGGAACAGAGAGCAGACATTGCCTAAATGAACAGCAAATAAATTGGGAATATGAAAATTTAACAGATTTATCCAATTATGATGTCCCTTCTGCTGCCCTCCTGTCCCCCATGGGTAACTGACCTCTGACCTTGGCTAGAAGAGTATTTGTGGTTTGAGAGTCACTGAGCAAGGGTCACATCATTAGCTCCAAAGTTGAGGATGATTTCTCCCTCCTAAGTCCTAAGAAAGTCAGTGTGAAGGTGGACCCAGGGTCTGAGTCCACACCAGCGGGCGGGAGCAGAAAAATACCCCAGACCCACCATTACCAACAAACCTGTCAATTGCAGAACTTTGGCTGGCAACATTCCTGGCTTGGTAAGGAGAGAGTTGGAAGGGACAGACAGAAAGGTGCCAGTGAATCAATTTTAGTGTTGGCAAACACTGGATGGAGACGCATCGATAATGGTAGGGCAGGAGATTAGTTAAGAAAAAACTTTAAATGGAAAAGATAATCTATTATATCAGATAATCTGTTATAGCAGTGGCATGATCTTAGCTCACTGCAACCTCTGCCTCCCCGGTTCAGGCAATTCTCCTGCCTCAGCCTCCCAAGTAGCTGGGATTACAGGCACGTGCCACCATGCCCAGCTAATTTTTGTATTTTTAGTAGAAATATTCATTTAGTGCATAAATGAGTGTAAATGAAATGTATCAATAGAACAGTGCTGGATATCATCTAAGTTCCAGATTTTGCCCTTTTCTCTTTTTTTCTTAAACATGTTTAGTTGTGTATTATCACAGCAATTCAGAAAAAAATGAAAACAATGACAATGACCAAGGGGTTCATCCACTAAATCTAAGAAGTGTTGCCCTTAACACAATCTTTCCTTTAGTTACCTTTTTATTTTTTGAGAAAGAAAATATTTTAGTGTCAGCTAAAGCATCCCCATTTCATTGTTTACTCTCCATCACCAGAGATAGACAGTAATTAACTATATTTTTATATTTTACAGACAAAACGGTAAGCAATATACAGTAACATTTGAACATCTTTAAATGTACAGATGTGGTGAATTACATGAAAAAGATTTCCTAATGTAAACCATCCTGCAACATTAGGATAAACACTAACTGGTCAAAAATGTATTATTTAAATATTTTGATAGATTTGGTTTACTAATATTTTATTTAAGACCATTACACTCATGTTCATAATTAACAATGACCTATAATTTTGCTACACTCTACTCTACTTGTTCAGTTTTATTATCAAGGTTATGCATACAAAATGATGTGGGAAGTTGTCCTTTTCCTATTCTTTGCAAAAGTTTATACAAAGTAGTGCTTATCTGTTCTTTGAAGATTTTGTAAACTTGGTTGTGTCTGGCCTGTTTTTCGGAGGGGGAGGCATCCGGGGAAGGAAGGCTGTAGATTATTAACTTGATTCACTCCTTTTGTTGATTATAAGTATATTCCAGCTTTTTCTTTCATCAGTTTTTGTAATTAATATTTTTCTAGGAGATTGTCTGGTTTCTCTCTTTCCAAATGTACTGTCAGGAACTTGTCCATAGTATTCTCTTACAGGCTTTAAAATCTCCATGAGTGGCTATGCTGTGTTTCTTTTTCGTGCTTTTTCTTCTCTCATCCTTGGTCAGTTTGCCAGAGATGGCTTTATCACTCTTTTCAAGGAACCGGCTTTTAGTTGGGTTGATTTTCTGCATTATTACTTTGTTTTCTAGCTCATTAATTGCTCTCCTTATCTTTATGGTTTCCTTCCTCCTTCTGCCTTCTTTCTGCTTGCTTTGCTGTTGTTTTTCTATTGTACTATGTCAAGCACGTAGCTGGCAAATTTTTCAGTCTTTCTCATTTTCTAATATATGTGACTGAGGCGTAAATGATTATTTTAACCAGAAGTGTCCAGTCTTTCGGCTTCCCTGGGCCACATCAGAAGAAGAATTGTCTCGGGCCACATGTAAAATACACTAACACTAATGATAGCTGATGAGCTTAAAAAAAAAAAAAAAAAACCTCACAGTGTTTTAAGAAAGTTTACGAATTTGTGTTGGGCCGTATTCAAATATGTCCTGGGCCACATTGCGGGCTACAAGACATGGGTTGGATAAGCTTGATTTAAAGTATCATTTATTTAGGCTGCATCCTACAAGTTTTTTCTCTGCTTCATTTTAATTACTTCATAATCTGTATTATTATTTCTTTTGCTCTTACAGTTTTTCATTTTTATTATGGAGCATTTCAAACATACAAAAGCAAACACTGCTTCACGTGGAATCCTTCTGGAATGTTCCCAGTTCAACATCACTGCAAGTGAACTTTCTAATATATGCTTTTGGGTAATAACATTCCCTCGTTACTTTTACTCTAGAAATCCATGTGTGTGTCTTATTTCTTCTCTTTGAAGACAAAACTATACCTTAAATAACCTCATGTCATACAATGCAAGGGCTTTGCAAAATCCAGCTGAATTAAATTTTTTTAAAATCCCACATGACCAGATTAAAGGCAGCCCATTTTGCCAAAATGTAGACTTGCTTCACAGACAGTTAAAAGTAATTTTTAAAACACAGTTCTCATTTTCATCACTACAGTTTCCAAGTTTGAACTTCTACAAAAGTTCAGGATAGTTGAATAAGCACCGTTTCTGGAACTGTAAACAAAGCAGTTGCCTATGGAACCCGGGCCCTGCTTTTTTTGCCTCTTTGCCTGCCACTGATCCTTGCCCTGCTGCTGCCTTTCCAAAGGGCTCAGTGTGTGCACTCCCAGGGAATGAGCCATCCAAGCCGCAATCCTGAGCCCAAGAAAAGCACCACCGAGCCTCCGCAGGAAAAATAAGTTGCTGCCACACGAAGGAAAAGATTCCAGACCCTTCAGACTCCACCGCCACTGGCTCAACTGTTTCTAAGAATAGCGTGAACTGTGGAAAAAAAAAAAAAAATACTGGCAGCAGACATTGGTCTTAATTGTCTCCAGGCATTAAAATAGAAACAAGCTGAAACGGAAGTGCCCCTGGAAACCCTCGCCCAGCCTCACTCAGTGTGGACCAGGAAGCGGGATGTGGATGCGGCTTCCAGAGACACGGACTCCAGAAGGCCAACCCTGCGCATGGCGTCACCACGGAGCATGTTTCCAGGACAAGATGGTCTCTCCCAAAGTCGAGGAAGGCCAGGGGCCAGAAGCAGTCTCCAGGGGCCCAGGCCTCACTCACTCTCAGGCTTTCTAGAGATTCTCTCGAGGCCTCTGATTTGAGGCCCCATGGGATGTGAGGGGTCCGCCTCCCAAGAGCCAAAGTTGTTTATCAGAGTCTTCTCTTTCTGGTTCATTTTCATAATCTTAAATTTAGCTAATTGGTTCCTAAATCAAATTTCGCAAATAGTTTCTTGTCATAAAAAACATCAGCCTTATAACTGGGAGGCCCCTCAACATAAAGGGGTGTGTGCTGTTAGATCCTATATTCACAGGCTGGAGAGCCCCCCACATCCCCCACTCCACAGAGATGGGTAACACCACTCTTCAGTTCAGAAGGCACAAAATTGTGTTTTGTGGCCGGGCGCGGTGGCTCAAGCCTGTAATCCCAGCACTTTGGGAGGCCGAGACGGGCGGATCACGAGGTCAGGAGATCGAGACCATCCTGGCTAACACGGTGAAACCCTGTCTCTACTAAAAATACAAAAACTAGCCGGGCGAGGTGGCGGGCGCCTGTAGTCCCAGCTACTCCGGAGGCTGAGGCAGGAGAATGGCGTAAACCCGGGAGGCGGAGCTTGCAGTGAGCTGAGATCCGGCCACTGCACTCCAGTCAGGGCGACAGAGCGAGACTCTGCCTCAAAAAAAAAAAAAAAATTGTGTTTTGTTTTGTTTAATGAAGATGTGACATTCTTCTGACTACTGGGTTTCATAACCTAAACAGATTTCCAAACTTTGAGGATAGATTCCAAATTAAAAAAAAAAAAGTGCTGCATGCAGAAGAAGATCAAGAAACCCACTTCTAGTCTCCACTCATTCAAATTTCTCTTGCATAGTGCATTAATCATTTAATGAAAATAGATTTTTTCCCTGCAAAGTTTCTAGTATTTATGAAATTGCTCTTAGTTGGAAACGTAAGATAAACCAACACTCAAGCTTTTCTCAATTCCTAGACAAACACACTAAATAAAAGAGGTGGTTAGGGCTAAGTTTTCCAGAAATCCAGTGCCAATTCCTGATGGGATTATTTCAGCTCCACTTTTTCTAACGTGGTTAATTGTTGACAAAGTATGGAAAAAAACTGAAAATAAAATGAAGCTCTTTTCTCTTATATGCATAATATTCCATAATATATGGAAGTCAAAGCCTGTTTCACAGGTGGGGAACAGGGCTGGGGCAAAGGGAGATACACACATCAAGAGAATGCAACTTAATAATGCTGGCAGACCCCACGTGGCTCCAAACTCTACACAGCATGGCCCTCCCAACCCAAACTCCAGTTGAAGACCTCAGAAGGAATTGACAGGATTCTGTTTTAGAAATACATAAAACCAAAAAAATCTAGCGCCAGAGGGAGACAGATATAAATGGACACAGCCCAATGAGATGGAACATTTACAACGTAGGTCTCCCAGAAGCCTTGTCTTTGGTTGCAACCATGCAGAAATGTGTCATTCCCCCATTCTACACCTTCCCCCACCACAGTGTTTACTGTGATCCTAATCTACCCAAACCAGATTACTCAAGCCAGAGCAGAGATCGACTCTCCTTGCCCAAGGTTGGCAATCAGCCATCAGTTATACTTGCCACATGCTAGGCTGTTCCTAACTCAGAAATCTTACAGCATTTAGTTGCACATAGAAAGGACTCCATAAATGTTTGTTGAATTGAATGGAATGATTGTGCTCAATTAATTGCCTTTGCTCAACTGTTTCCCAATATCCATTGGTCCTTAATATCAACCCTCATCACTTGGACCTTCTCTTGCCTGTGTTTGCCAACAAGGCTTATATTTCAGGACACCAGCCCAACTCACCTTCTAGACCCTGAACCTGCCTATGTTCTCCACCACTACCTCACCCTCGTCTCCCCCTTAACTCAAGATTCACCTATCTCCACTGTCTGACATCTCTTGATCTATTCACAGGTACCCGTACTCAGCTATGACATTTAGAAGTGGGATCAAGGAGGAGAAGGATGGTGAGGGAAGAGGAAAGAGTTTACATTTGCTTTTCAGCCTGCTGTGTGCCAGGCACTGCATATATTATCTCTTGTAATTGTGTTTTTAAAGAATGCTGGAGACTAGGGAGATGACACTTCCACTGTCTGAGCCTTTGGGTCAGGAAACTAACTCAAACACCAGGATCCCAAATGCCTTCTACAATGGAGACATTAAACCCTTTTAAATTAGTGATTTTTAATTTATGACTTTAAATTCTGAGAATTGATGAACACCCATAATGAAATTTTCACCCACCCACTATAAAATGAAGTACTAAAATGTGATTCCCTAAGGCTGAAATATACTATTCAAAGAACTATCCTTTGTTCTGAGACTATAGGGGAATCCTATCTTAGGAAGGAGCAAAATAATCTCTCATTGCAAAACTTCACATGCTGACACTTACTCTTCAAAATCCTTCAAGGAGGTACCAAAATCAAGTCCAATAAACCATTATTACTTCTTTTTTTTTTTTTTTTTTGAGATGGAGTTTTGCTCTTGTTGCCTAGGCGGGCATGCAATGGTGTGATCTTGGCTCACTGCATCCTTCACCTCCCAGGTTCCAGCAATTCTCCTACCTCAGCCTCCCGAGTAGCTGGGATTGCAGGCATGTGCCACCTCGCCCGGCTAATTTGGCATTTTTAGTAGAGATAGGGTTTCACTGTGTTGGCCAGGCTGGTCTCAAACTCCTGACCTCAGGTGATCTACCTGCCTCGGCCTCCCAAAGTGCTGGGATTACAGGCATGAGCTACTGTACCCAGCCCCAATAAACCATTATTACTTAACAAATTTAATCACAGCCTATTTTTCTTATAGCATTGGACAGGATCACTAGTTCTACAGCTGAGTGTACCTGGAGAAATATTTGGCTCACTTTAAGTGCCAGACTGTGAAAAAAAAAACAAAAAAACCAAGCATAACAAAAACCTCCTCTTAAAGATTAGCATTGCATTTAGCTGAGGAACACGGAACTGTGTGGTAGTCACGTGGCTGTAAGCATACATATAAAAGTCATCACATTTTTTGCCTTAGATTTTTTTCACTTTACTATATTTAAATTTACCTCAGTAAAGTGTTATAAGAAAGTCTTACGGTGATTGTCAAATGACTATGCAGGGAATTCTCAAACAAGAATTCTCCCTTCTCTCACAACTGAATTTTAGTCAATGCACTTAAATCCTTAAGTTTTTGAGTTATAAGCTCCCTCCTTGGGAGGAAGTTTGGTACCTAAGGAACCTTCGTAATTCTTTCATATATTGAGTAAAGATGCCAAAGTCACTGATTAAAGCTCCCTAACCTCTTATTACCACAAAACCACCCTCGGGGCCAGGGATCCTGGGTTTTCACTGCCTTCTTTATGAAACTTTCTTTCATCTTAGCTGAAATAATAACTCAAAATCAGTATGTGAGTCAGTCAAAGCATTGTTAATCCAATAGCAAATGTCTTGACTTTTTAGATTACAGGCAACTAGGGAAATATTTATAATAGTTAAGGTTTTTCTAAAAACAAACAAACAAATCTTCCATGAAGTCTATATGAATTTTTTTGTTGTTGCTTTACAGAGCAAAAATTGTCTTAAATCTTCTTGATTAAAAAAAAAAAAGAAAATCAAAGCGACGCTTCCTTGTTAGCTTGCAAAACCCAGAAAATGATTTTGTAGGAAAACACTAGTCGTTTAATTAGCTATTAAATAGACAACTTCCTTTCACATTCTCAATTCATAACTCCCATGGGAGAATTTATTAACCTTAGTGGCTAAGTTCACATTAATTAAGCCTAACTGCCCTTGACCAGTTAAATAGCTAATCTGTAAAAATGCAGCTGCTTTCAGATGTGTGCGTGTATAAAATTATTGAGAACTTTTTAATGTATTTTAGTTTTAGCTGCTTTACAAACATGCATCATTAGAGGATAAATCCGTAATGATAAAGTATTTCCATTCACACATGCGATCTTTCGCATCAGCCTTGTAAATGTCAGCATTGCCCCTGAACGGTGGGTATTTCTTCACGTGTTCTCCAAAGCTAAGTCTCTGGAAGCCCTGACTTTAAACTGTTGAGTAAGTTCAAGTTGAGTTTCACGCTGGCAAAGAGAGTTCCTAACTACAAAGAAATATCCACTGTGTAATCGTTGTTTCATGTCCGCTTGGACTGCCCGTTCTGTTTCATTATTCCTCTTTCAGCCACCTCCAGGCCGAACACTCAGACAAAATCACTCTGGCAACTTGTGAATGCCTTCTGCTCATGTAGGATGACTGTTTTGCCCCTGTGCTTTCTTTACTGAGCTGTTTAATAAACAGCAGGGTAGCTGGGAATTTCTTGGAAGGAGCCGGGCAGGGAGAGGGCACCTTGGTGCCGACTTTCCAGGCTGACTCACAGTTGCATTTGCAAACCTGGGACTCCCCAGCCACCCCCACAGAGCTTCTGAATAGGTTGCTAAGGGCTTGGCAATGTTCTGCACAGCCACTGCTGATACTAAAGAGGCCACAACAGGCTGGATCCCAGAAGAAAGGAAGTACTAACAGCTTGAGTCACCATGAATGCAGGACTCCTTCATTTAATAATCTTAGACAATTCTGTCTGGGTTTAAACGCCCCACAGTCCTGTGACAATGTCCCAGAGATTCAAAGATAAGCCACCTGATGCCTTCAGAACACATTTCCTTTTATTCACAAGATAGTAAAGCTTCTCCCTCATGCATAGTCACTGGGTTTGTTTTGTTTTGTTTTGTTTTGTTTTGACAAAGTCTCACTCTGTCACTCAGGTTGGAGTACAATGGTACAATCTCGGCTCACTGCACCCTCCACCTCCCAGGTTCAAGTGATTCTCCTGCCTCAGCCTCCCCAGTAGCTGGGACTACAGGCGCCTGCCACCACGCCTTGCTAATTTTTGTATTTTTAGTAGTGACAGGGTTGCGCCATGTTGGCCAGGCTGGTCTCGAACCCCTGACCTCAGGTGATCCTCCTGCCTCAGCCTCCCAAAGTGCTGGGATTACAGGCGTAAGCCACTGTGCCCAGTCACATATTCACTGTTAACCAGCCCTCTTCACTCACGGCATCTGGCCTTAAACAAGGGAATGAAAGTTGGTTTTTTGTTTGTTTGTTTTGTTTTTTCTTGTTAACATCAAAAAGGGAAGGGAATAGATGAGAAGGAACATTAATATCAGCTTAAGTGACCTGAAACAGCAAGCGCAAAGTTGGGGGCCATACTTTGGTCCAAACGTGTGTGAAGTTTCAGCAGGCAATCTTTCCCACACACACACATCCTCCAAGGAGGGGAAGGGGAGATCGGAAGGAGCCATTGCTCTTATTTTGGTGGTTAACTGGACACAGGTACGTAGTCATGCCTCGATGACAGTCACAAAGTCCTGGGCAAGGTAACATTGGAGTCCAGAATAGATGCCCATTTTATTTCCATCTGCTATAGAATGCAGAGCCCTTAGGAAACGAGAGCTTTTGTAGTAGTATTTATCTCTACCCATCTCATTTTTCTGTCACTCTAGGGTGGTTGAACTGCGGCATTACCGTGTTCTCTATCTCATTCCTACTATGGGATGAGGCAATGCTTCACAGAGGAAAATTGGGATTTGGACAAGATCTATTCAATGTCCCTGCACATTGTGTAGAAGCTAGAATCGATGGTGCAAATACTACATCTTGAAGATAATGCACCTGATCTCATCTGAACTCAGAAGCTAAGCAGGTTTGGGCCTGGTTAGTATTTGGATGGGAGACCACCTGGGAATACCAGGTGCTGCAGGCTTGGCTGGGCACAGTGGCTGATACGGTTTGGCTGTGTCCGTACCTAAATCTCATCTTAAATTATAGTTCCCATAATCCCCACATGTCATGGGAGGGACCTAGTGGGAGGTAATTGAATAATGGGGATGGGTTTTTCTCATACTGTTCTTGTGGTAATGAACAAGTCTCATGAGATCTGATGGTTTTATAAAGGGGAGTTTCCCTTCACCCCTCTCCTGCCTGCTGCCATGTAAGACATGACTTTGCTCCTCTTTCACCTTCCTGCATGATTGTGAGGCCTCCCAAGTCATGTGAAGTTGTTAGTCCATTAAACGTTTTTTTGTTTGTTTGTTTGTTTGTTTGTTTGGTAAATTGCCCAGTCTCAGGTATTTCTTCACAGCAGTATGAAAATTGAGCAATACAGTGGCCCATGCCTGTCATCCCAGCTACTGTCATCTTAGCCTGAGGATCGCTTGAGATGAGGGGATCATTTGAGCCCAGGAGGTCGATGCCAGCCTGCACAACACAGGTAAACTTCCTTTCAAAAAGTAATAATTAACTTAAAATTTAAAATGTGAGACTCTCCAGGACCTAGCCAGTCTCTCCAGTCACCTTGGTTACGTGACAAGCCACAGGCACACAAGTGCAAACTCCCCCAGGGGACAAGGCCACCTCCTTCCTTGGTGACTTCCTAGCACGTACGGGGTGTTAGCTTAAACTATAACCTGTCCTCCCCAGGCCACAGGACCTTTGTCCTGGCCCCTCCCTAAGACTCACCAATCACCTCCCTAGGGAAGCAGAAGAAACACATAGGGCGCAGAGTGCTAGAGGGGAACACACCACAGTCCCAAATAATTCACCTGGGTGGCCAGGGGCTCATCTGTTCCCAATTAAAAATACATCTACAAGCCAGAAACCTTGATTTCAAACAGATCCAAGGGTGCAAAAAAGGCACTTTGAGCACATAAGGTATAGTATATAATAAGGAACGTAAAGTTTCGTTAGAATAAGTAAGTGTTAAGTACATATATATGTGTATGTGTGTGTATATATATATGTACTAGAAAACTTTTTCACGTAATAAAAATATATCATATATCATGCAAATAAACTGTGGCGTATAATAAGTATTTACCGTCATTGAGTTCCAATCATACAATTCTAGGCTTACCTGAAAGTGAAAAAAAAAATCACAACAATAATTAAACCTTAAATATTACAGACTAAACATAATTCAAGCTGTGAACTTATCCAGCATAACCTGAAAGTAATAGAAATTTCCATGACACATTCATTGCCTTAAAATATCTTCAAAGCCATCATTCATAATCATAAATAAAAATGATTGTAAATCAAAATTTCTGTGATCTACAGGGAGCAGTGTGACAAAATCATGTAGAAGGATTTGTTGTGGTATCATCCAGTTAAACCCCAGGAAACAGTGATGCAACAGCTCTTGGGAAAGATCCTGCAGTGTTATCAGTACTTTCTTTCAAATTCTCTTCAAGCTCATACATCTAGAGTATCTTCTGCTAAATAGTAAATAAGCATTGTTTCATAATGCTTATAAGGTATTCACAAAATAAAATACAGACATTTTTTGACTCTTTTTTCTTGTCCACATAATGTGGATTAGTCTCCATGACAACACCAACTGTCCCATCACATTATCACGAACACCTCCCAACAACGGCTATGCTGCTGTGACCCACAGTAACCCACTGTTCGTTTTTATTTTATTTTATTTTTCGAGACAGGGGCTCACTCTGTCACTCAGGCTAGAGTGCAGTGGCGCAATCATAGCTCACTGCAGCCTCAAACTCCTGGTCTCGGGCTATCCTCCCACCGCAGCCTCCCATGTAGCGGGGACTACAGGCACACACCACCATGCCTAGCTAATTTTTTTTTTTTAATCTGTAGTAGAGATGGGGTCTTGCTATGTTACTCAGACTGGTCTCGAACTCCTAGGCTCAAGCAATCCTTCTGCCTCAGCCTCTCAAAGTGCTGAGATTACAGGTGTGAACCAGCACAAATAGATGACCATTGATTTTAAAATCGTGGTGAAATCATTTGGCTGTTTGTGTGTGTCCAGTATGTAAAAACCTGGAGAAATGGGTTTCTTCTATATGTCGTAATTTAGTGTGGATGAGTGTGATTAGGAGGCTGTGGGCCCTTGAAGTCATTCCTAGTGCCTTGGCGACATCAGTTCCACTAGAGCTGGCTCCCTGGGAACTGTTCCACACACAACAGGATTCTCCCAGCCTCCAGAGACCTCACATCCACACAAATTTAGACACATTCATCACAGAGAGGACATTCTTGAGGCTGTGTGGCAACGAAAGCTTCATTTGTTAAAGGTTAATCTATGGGGGCAGCAGAAATACTCAATAAGGGGGTTATTAAATGTTCTTATTAAATGTGATCAGGGAGCCTTGTTGTCTGGATGTCAAGTTAAAGCCACAACTGGGCAAAACTCTTCTGAAGACAGTCAAGCACAATGTTATGCTCCTAACCATAGATCAACATACTCTGTCACTTGCACTTGAGGGTCTTTTCATCGTAATGAAAAGTATCAAGTGTTGAGTGTGTGTTTTATAGCTTACACAGAGCCATAAGCCAAAGGAGTGGGTTTCAGTATTTCAGAAATTCCCGAGGCTTCAGGTTTGACAGGAGGGAAATAGGCCATTATCCCCCATGTCAGGCAAGCCTCCTATTAGAGAGTACCCTCCCCACCGGCCCTGTACCCTTCAACTAAGGGTCGCATAACACGCAGATACGTTTCAGGATAAATTCACAATAACCACAGACAGTCCACAACCTCACAGCTCATCTGTCCAGATAATGTATTTTACAAATAAGGACGCTGACACTCTGAAAAGTGAGAAGAATTCAGAAAAGTGAGAGACTTCAAAAGAAAGCTGAGCTCTAATCAGAAACCAGGTTTCCAAATTTTGGCTTGTTGCAGGAAACAAGGAGGCATTTGGGCACCAAAGGACAAATGTATAATGGAGCTTTTGATCCCTAAACTAGGGCAGTGTCAGCCTCTGACACAGTCCACAGAGGCCTGGACCATGAACACATAAGAGCAGAGCACTGGAAGTTCTGGAACAATCCCAAAGCTGAGGCTGAGTGCAGCATGCAGGTAACAGAAAGGCCGGCTGAGGAATGAGTCAAACTGAGAACCCCCAGAAGGAGGGACCCTAGTGGGCCCCAACTGGCTACTGCTCTTTGGGAATGAGCCATTGATGTCAAAATAAGCCAAAAATCCAGATGATTTAATATAAAATCTCCCAATTTCTTAATGCCAGCAACCTGGTCAAAACATTTTTTAGGCCGGGAGCAGTGGCTCATGCCTATAATCCTAACACTGGGAGGCCAACGCAGGCAGATCACTTGAGGTTAGGAATTTGAGACCAGCCTGGCCAACATGGTGAAGCCTCATCTCTATTGAAAACACAAAAATCAGCTGGGTGTGGTGGCAGGCGCCTGTAATCCCAGCTACTCGGGAGGCTGAGGCAGGAGAATCACTTGAACCCAGGAGGTGGAGGTTGCAGTGAACTGAGACTGCACGACTGCACTCCAGGCTGGGAAAAAGAGTGAAAAAAAACAAAAAACAAAAAAACATTTTTTAGAAAACTTGCCTGCAGGCATAATTCACTTCCCAAGCCTCCAGCTTTCCATTTCTCTCCTGAAGCAGTTCATATCGATTTTTTTTTTCAGACAACAATGCATATACTGCTAGGTTGCCCTATTCATTCCTCCTTCAAGTTGTGTTGAATGTCTTCTGTATCCAGCTCAAAGGTCAAAGGGTGTGCAACCCAAAGATGCAGAGATATCAGGAACATCCAGGGAGCACCATACTCCTTACGTTTGTAAGGAAGGAACTTGGAAGCATCTTGGAAGGGACTTAACCCACAAAGAGAGAGTGCGGAGGAATAAGACTGTCTTGTAGCAGAGGAGTGAGAAGTCTCATGATAGCACAGTTAGAATGTCTTGGCAAGAATCCAGTGAAGATATTATAAGGGGGTAAACAAAGGCAGACTCTCTGGGAATGGAGAGAAAAGATTCAAGAGATATTCAAAAACTAGTTTCAATATGTGATCCATCAAGAGTGACACTGCCTTCACACAACCCGCCTCCACCCTGAGGCCCGAGGCCACAGAGCAAACCTCCCCCTGGGAGCCTCCACACTGCATCAGTCACATGTAGCCAGCAAATACTTACTGTGCCCCTGATATACGCAACACCTCAAAAGTTGATCAGACTAATTTTGACAAAAAATCTTACTGACAAACACACTCATTATACCCAATGGCATTTAGATTTATTGAAACATATTTTAAGGTATTATTTATTTTAAGGATGTATTTCAACATATTGTGGCATATTTTCAAGGAGTGTATGTACAGAGCTTTCTGAAGAGCAATGTTTCAGGACTTATCAGTATCAGTAGGATGTTTTCAGGTGCGAGTAACAGGAAATCACAACTAAAAGTGACTTTAAAGTAAGGAAATATGTTAGCTCACATCAAAAAAAGCCTAAAGAGAAGGTTTGCCTTAGGCGTGATATGTCAGGCTCCAGGTCCACTTCTTGCATTTCTTTCCACTTGGATCTCCATGTGTATTAGCCTTGATCACAGACTGGAGATAAGATGACTGAATCAGCACCAGGCCTCAAAATTAAAAGCATCTAGAGAAAGAAGAGGAGGAATCATCTCTTCTTCAATGGTTTGTAAAGGAATTTAGAACTTTTCCCTGAAGTCTCCCTCAAGCCAGCTCTCCACCTTTGCGTTAGAATTCCTTTCATATCCATCAACTAAAGTGAGGTCCCTCGTGTATTCCGAAACCCATCCTTGGCATGAGTTGCACAGTCACCATGATTGGCTTAGGTTAATCCATTGTAGTGGAGTGAATATTGGAGAGTTGATGACATTAGCCACAATAGTATCAAAAACCTTGGCCACGCAGTAGCTCACGCCTGTAACCCCAGCACTTTGAGAGTCATGACAGATGGATCACTTGAGCCCAGGAGTTCAAGCTCAGCCTGGGCAATGTAGTGAGATCCTGTCTCAAAAAGAAAAGAAAAGACTAGCTGGGCATGGTGGTGTGCACCTGTAGTCCCAACTATTCAGGGAGCTAAGGAGGGAGGATTGGTAAAGCCAAGGCATTCGAGGCTGCAGTGAGCTACGGTCCCACCACTGCACTCTAGCCTGGTTGACAAAGCGAGACCCTGTCTCTAAAAAACAAAACAAAACCAAACCAGAAAAACAGGCTGCAACTTTTTACCATCTTAAAAAAAAAAAAAGAAAAAATCCCTTAACTCCAAGTCCCTCAAGGCACCTCCCATATTCTGTTTCTTTTTATAATAAAATTTCTCTAAAGAATTATCTATGTTGACCGTCTTTCTTTTCTCCTTTCTTATCCTCTCATGAAAATACTTCATTTAGGCAGGGCGCGGTGGTGCTCACACCTATAATCCCAGCACTTTGGTAGGCCCAGGAGAGAGGATCACTTGAGCCCAGGAGGTGGAGGCTACAGTGGGTAGCGTTTGTGCCACTGCACTACAGTCTGGGTGACAGAGTGAGATCCTGTCTCAAAAAATAAAAATTAAAAAATATATCCTCCATTTAGACTTTCATCTTCACTAATCCACAGAAACTGCCCATGTCGAGATCAAAACGACTTCCCTATTGACAAAATGAATGGCCAATGTTGTCTTATTTGTTGCATCCACTGTACTTGGCACTATTGAACAATCTCCTTTTCCTCAACACTTCCTAAGTTTGGCTTCCAAGGCCATACAATTTTAAACTTCTGTGCAGCCAGGAAGGGAGCCCTACTCTATACTCTGGCATCACTAGACTATAGTTCTCAGACCTCAGTTTTTCTTTCCCACCCATTTTCACACCCTAAAGGACTGATTCCATGCTGGGGACTCCCAAAGTAATATCCTCACCTTATCTTTCTCCCAAACTCCACACTTTGCCTATTAGACGAAACCTCTTTAAATGAAAGACAGTTCCCCAAAAGCCCTTTTACAATAATTTCCATTATTCTAAAAGTTCTTTAAATATCTGCAGTTCTTTAAATATCATTCTCGGTTCTTTGCCAACTTGTTTTCAGTATATGCTCAATAAATGATGGTGAGTGATAAATTATTCATTGATTATAGTAGCAATTTAGGAGTCCCTTCAGATGGAAATATAATGCAGATGAAAAGAACCAGGCAATTCCACAGATAGGACACAAAAGGGCACCTAGATTTTATATATTAAAATGAAGAATTAGGGCCAGGCATGGTGGCTCACTCCTGTAATCTCAGAGCCTTGGGAGGCCATGGCAGGAGGATTGCTTGAGATCAAACACTCAAGACCAGCCTGGGCAACATAGCAAGGTCCTGAATCTACAAAAAAATATAAAAATTAGCCAGGCATGGTGGTGCACACCAATAGTCCCAGCTACTTGGCAGGTCAAGGTCAAGGATCACTTAAGCCCAGGAGGTGGAGGCTGCAGTGAACTATGATTGCATCACTGCAATCCAGCCTGGGCAACAGAGCAAGACCCTGTCTGTCTGTAAAAACAGTTGTAATTAAAAATAATGATAAAGTTAAATGAAGATTTATAGTGCATTCATTCACTACAGAATGGCAAGGAGTGATAATGCACTTTTTTAGCCTAAAACTAAGCCAAGAATATATACATTTTTTTTTTTCTGAGATGGAGTCTCACTCTGTCACCCAGGCTGGAGCACAGTGGCGTGATCTCGGCTCACTGTAACCTCCGTGTCCCAGGTTCACGCCATTCTCCTGCCTCAGCCTCCTGAGTGGCTGGGACTACAGGCACCCGCCATCACGCCTGACTAATTTTTGTATTTTTAGTAGAGACAGGGTTTCACCGTGTTAGCCAGGATGGTCTCGATCTCCTGACCTCGTGATCCACCCACCTCGACCTCCCAAAGTGTTGGGATTACAGGCGTGAGCCAGGCCAAGAATATTTTTAAAGTTTCAGGTCTCATTCAAGAGCAACCCAGAAGCAAAAGCATCTTCCTCGATCATCAAAACACAGTGGGCACTGATCCAGAGAAAGGAAGAGCTGCCTACTCACTCTAGCAGTTCTCAGCTTTAGACAAGCCTAAAGCTTACATTTCTTAAATCTGCAAAAAGGAAATATGTCTGCTCTGCAAGTCTTTATAGGGTCCTGTGTTGGTAAAACTAAATATCTGGAATAATAATCCTTTGAAGATTAAAGTGACACTACATTTATTCTTATTGTACAACCCAGGGCCATATTTAATAACCAATTATTTAAGGAGCACCGTATTAACAATTTATCACAGAAACCTGTAAAAAGGAATGTTTAAATTTAGACTGTCTCATGTTTGAGGTTACAATTTTCCCCATGATCATTACAAGAACGATTTTTTAATAAATCCATGTCCGTGATAGTAAGACCGCCAAGAAATAACTTGAACTTGCTCGTTTTAACATCATTCCAACATGTCTTCCTTCTGCCAACATATTATGTCATCATCAGTGGTAACATTTTAATTCTAAAGATTCTCTTAAAGGAAAGTCCAATTTGACAAAGTTTTTTCCAGCCCTACTCCCACCAAACCATTACAAATATTACTTACTTGTCAAATTTTTGTGTAAACTAAGGTTTTCATTAAATTTTTAAATCATCATTCAAAATCACATTATTTTAAGATGTAGTGAAAACTTCAATGACACTCATTTTTGGACCCTTTTAACCCAAGTGCTACCTTCTTCCTGCCAGATTCCATGGCAGTTCCCATTTTCGGATTCTAGATCTGTAGCTAACGTTACGCACCAATTCTGGGTCATAGCACATATTCTTAAAATTAACTGTTTGACTTTGCTGTCTAATCATTAGTTGCTTCTTCGGGAACACATTGGAGATTAACCACATTAAAGAAATAGCTGAATTTTTTAATAGGGAAAATAAAACATGTCCCTAAAAATGTCATGGAAACTCAGTATTTGTTAATTCATACCTCCAAAGAATCCTAACATTGAACATTGTTTCACAGTGAAAAGTGGGGATTAGGCAGAATAATGAACCTATTACTTCAACTATGTTCAAAGTCGCCCCATTAACTGGAGCTTTGATTTTACAATGGAGACAACTGAATGCTTTTGTGTCTGATCTGTCTTCATTGTGGTTCCACAGGGAGTCCCTATATTTCAAACATGTCTGGCTTAATGAATTTTTTTTCTTATTATTGCTGCAATCTGTTTTGTTGTCACATTTACTCCAGCTTGGAGGGCTTTGTTGTTCTCTTTTCAGGCATCAGATCCTTTCAGTTTCTGGATACGTTGACTGAGGATACAAAACAACTGGTCTGAGTGGACCTGCAACGCCACCATGGTAGAAACCAGACGAAACCTTCAAAACAACTCCCTCCTCCTTTTGATCAGTGAAGCAACCGCAGCTTAATATTTTCAAGTACCTTTCTGTTATCTTTAGGCCAGCTCAAATGCATGCGGTCATGAGAACAGACCTCCCTAGAACCTCTGAGGTCCACAGCAGCTTGGCTCTCATCATTTTATTTATGTTGAGGTCATCGTTCATCGTTAGATGCCATGTTTTCATAATTTATAAGGATACTAATCCACTAAGAAATGATTTCAGCAAGGAATTTCTCAAAGGTCTGCTCAAAGAGTATGAAAATCTCAGTGACCCCTCAAGACAATATCATCTGTATCATTTTACCACAAGCAAAGGGCAAACTGATGTCCAGGTAAGGTACAGTCACATACACACAGCTATATAATTTCTCCATTCCCTGATTTCTGTTTTAAAAATCGACATGCCGCACTCTGGAAAATAGGAAAGTGTCATATGACAACACAATGCCCCGTGCTGTGATGGGGGTGTCTGCCTTTTGTGTGGCCATCGGGCTTGCTCTGCTAGAGTCTGATGCTGGCCCTGCTGAGGACTTGGGGTAAGAGAGGTCGAAGTTCAGGGTAGGAGTTAGCCCCTCCCTACGGGGAGTAGACATCCCAGCATTGGAGAGGAAGAAGGATCTTGGGAGCAAAATGGAACCCTGAAGATGTCCCGAGATAGGAATGAGAGGGGGCATGGTATGGTAGCTCACGCCCGTAATCCCAACACTTTGGGAGGTCCAGGTGGGAGGATCACTTGAGGTCAGGAGTTCAAGACCAGCCTGGGCAATATAGTGAGACTCCCATCTCTACAACAAATTTAAAAATAAGCCAGACATCATGATGCATGCCTGTGGTCCCAGCTACTCTGAGAGATCAAGGTGAGAGGATTGCTCGAGCCTGGGTGTTTGAGGCTGCAGTAAGCAGTGACTGCACCACTGTACTCTGGTCTGGACAACAAAGTACAAAAAAAAAAAAGTGAAATAAGAAGGAACATCTCTGTCTTTATGGGCCTCTGTGTTTTGCTTCTCTTGCAGGCCCTCCCAGGAGGCAGAATCAAACATGCCCACTGTCCTGTGAACACAGGGTTTGTAAAGCCATGTGGGAAGGTGACCATGAAGAGACAGTAATTGGAAAATGCAGTGATACGATTTTATAAGCCAGATTATTTAACATCATGTTCCTCTGTAGAATTATATCCTTACAATTGTCCCTTTCCATTTGTTGAACTCGAGTTTAAGTGTTTAGCCTGAACACAATAGTGTCAAAGACTCAACGAGCAAGACTATAAGTCCTACCATTTTTGCCCACAGGAAGAATCTCCCTTTTTAGAAACCCTGGCATATCTGGGTTTTATATTATTCACAGTGGGGCCGGGCACAGTGGTTCACCCCTGTAATCTCAGCACTTTGGGAGGCTGAGGTGGGCAGATCACTTGAGGCCAGGAGTTTGAGACCAGTCTGGGCAACATGGTGAAACCTCATCTCTCCTAAAAATACAAAAATTAGCTGAGCATGGTGGCACATGCCTGTAGTCCCAGCTGCTTGGGAGGCTGAGGCATAAGAATCACTTGAACCTGAGACATGGAAGTCGCAGTGAGCCAAGATCACACCATTACACTCCAGCCTGCGCAACAGAGCCAGACTGTCTCATATATATATATATATATATATCTCACAGTTTAGTGAATAATGCTCTTACTTTTGATTGGGTAAAGATGGAGAGGGAGGTAAACAGCACTATTTGGATTCAGTTTAACCCCTGTAGATGAGGAAGAGGTATAGATAATATTAATATTACTGCCCAAACCTGCAAGTCTCAAGCCTTTGAAGACCCCTTAGCTCTGGACAAACCATGAGAGTTGGTCACTATCCAGGATAGATTCACAAACACAATGAAGTGGCTAAAAGGCCAAGTTCTATCATGAAGGCTGACCACAGCCCCTAAATCAACCTTGGTCTTCTGGAGTGATAGACCCATGATGAATACTCAACATCAAGCACTAGAGCACAGAGGGTGGCTGCCTCTGGACAAGGAGATTCTCCCACATTCTGACAGTTTCAGCCTTGCTGTCTACACAGCATATATTACTTTTGAAATTAAAAAAACAAAAAAGAAGGAAGAAGGAAGAAAGGAAAGACGGAAGGAAGGAAAGATTCATTCTTCATCCCAAATTGCTTTCCTTAGCTTAGACTCAACCTCTGTTGGTATCACAGGTTGGTTCATTCTCTAATCTTGGCCACTACTGAAGACAAGCTGCCTTGAAAACACAGTCTCATTGCAAGTATACACCCACACACACATACACACACACACACATATACATATATATATACACACACACACACATATATGTATGTAGGCCGAGCATGGAGGTTCACACCTATAATCCCAACACTTTGGGAGGCCAAAGTGGGCAGATCACTGACTCCAGGAGTTCAAGACCAGCCTGGGCAACATGGCAAAACCTGATCTCTACCAAAAATACAAAAAATTAGCCAAGCCTGGTGGTGCATACCTGTAGTCCCAGATACCCTGGAGGCCGAGGCAAGAGGATTACTTGAGCCCAGGAGGTGGAGGTTGCAGTGAGTTGTGATCTCACCACCACACTCCATCTTTGGCAACAGAGTGAGACCCCGTCTAAAAAACTATATATACATCTATATATATATATATATATATTCCATCTGTGCTCCCTTTCTCACACTCTTCTCCACCCCAGTTAATAAAATGATCGTGAACAAGGTTCATCCCACAAAAGAAGAAAACTCAAATCTGATATCATCAGTGTTTCCCCAGTTGTGTTTTTGTTTTGATTCATTCAGACTTGAATTCCAGGTGACCAACTCTCCTGTTTGCCCATAACTAAGGGGTTTTCCAGAGCTTGAGACTTTCCCTTTTAAACCCGGAATAGTCCCCAGCAAACTGGAACCATTGCTCTCCCTAAGTCAGCTGGGCGAGGCTGGATCCTGGTGCTCCTGAGGCTCTCGGCAACTTCTGTACCAAAGCTTATGTGAGTATATCATTTCAAATGCAATAATCCCACATCACTGCTTCATCAAGTCAGGTTCTTGGTCACAAGAGGACAAATTAGCAATCTTGTCAGCACTCCCTTGGCCCCAGCTACCATTTTCAATTATAGCCAAAGGAAGTAAACTCCTTCAAACTAGATTCCAACTTAATTCTACATCTAACCAGACCTGATTGAAACTCCTCAAAAGACAACAATTAAAACTAAGAAACAGACAAACCCTTAGGCTAAGGATTAAAGACAAGAGAAGTAAACATTCCCAGTTATTGTCTGGGCTATCAGGACCAAAAAGGGACTTTGGACATATTACAGCAGGTGGCTTAAGACTGGACCACGAACCATCTCCTTTATGCTAAGTCCTTCGGGATTGTCTCCTGTTTTCAGTTAAATGTGAAATTATTCCTGTAGATCCTATAGTTTTTGTGTTTTAAACGTCAACCATTAGAACTCAGTGACTGCCCGTGTGGGAGCAGAAAGTCCCTTTGACTGGAAAAAAAATACACGGCTGACCCTTGAACTGCAAGTTTCCACTTACATGTGGATTTTCTTCCACCCCGCCACACCCGAGACAGCAAAACCAACTTCTCTTTTCTCTCCTCCTCCCCAGCCTACTCAACACAGAGAAAACTAGAATGAAGACCTTTATGACGATCCACTCCCACTTAATGAATAATAAATACATTTTCTCTTCCTTATAATTTTCTTAATAACATTTCCTTATCTTTAGCTGACTTTATTGTAAGAATACGGTACAGAATACATAGAACATACAAAATATGTGTTAATCATAGGTTTATCTTACGGGTAAGGTTTCCCGTCAATAGTGGGCTATGAGTCGTTAAGTTTTGGGGAAGGCAAAAGTTATACACAGATTTTGGAGTATTCAGGAGTATGCATAGCGCCCCTAACCTTCAAGCTGCTCAAGGGTCAATTGTACCTCAAAACATAAAATGGCAATGCTCTGAACACAGAGTGTGACTCTTATTTTCAGCCACTAGCTACCCTTGTTAAAACGGAACTGTATCATCTAGTGAGGTGGTCCTAGGAAGGAAATTACAGTTGCCCATGTTCCTCTTAGATATTTAAAGATGTCTCAGTACAAAGCTCTCAGGAAATCCTCAGAATGTTCTATCATTTCAAACTCTCTGACTTAGAAGAGAAGCTGTATGAGTAAAGAAGAGGGGAGAAAGCTATGAATCCCCCACATACTAGTAGGGTTTATTTCATGACGACGCCATCTTGTTTTTAGCTTCTGCCAGCTGGGTGGTTCTCGGGCATTGGAAACTCTAAAACTTGCCACGGGAGCATGGGAAAATTCTGAACTTTGGAAGAGCACTATATGAGGATCATCTCAGCACGGAGAGAAAACAAAAGGAAGGGATATGAGTCTTGGTGAGATCTGCATGAACTTCATCGTGATTACAAAAGGGTTGACTAGAGTAGAAAAAGAAGCTGAGTTGGAGAGAGATTAGAGATTGCAAGCAGCTTCCCTGCAACACTGCCTGCATTGGGAAGGCTCCATTCAAAAACATCTAAATACCCATTATGGAAAAATAGACTTGCATTGTAGAATAAGGGGAAAAGGTCACTGCTTGGTGGTCTTAGCTTTTTATACTTTCCAATTCTTCTGCACCCTCAAAATGATAGCCACATTCAGGGCATGTGGAGTAAATGAATGCTCTTTACCCAGGCTGCCCCCCACAAAGGACGAGGGCAGTTGCCCAGAGAGAGGCCTCTGCTGGGGCTGCTGCTCCCGGTGTAGGGGCTAATTAGGACACGCAAGGTCCCCAACGCTTCTGTGGTGTGGGTTGGCCCGTGGATGGATTTTCCATTCGATCTTTAATTTTTTTCCCCTCACATTTTCCACACGGCACTAAAATTACTCTTCAGTAAAGCATTTATCTTCCTATCGCTACTTCACAGCCTGTTACCAGTAGAGGATTTTCAGGAAGGACTAGCTGGTACCTGTAAAAATATCCACTGACTTTTATGAGTGGAACATTACCAAAAGATCCTATTTCCTTTCCTGCCTGTTCCCTCCCAACCCATCCTTTCCCTGCTACCCACTCAACTCATAAACTCAGTAAAAAGATTTCAACATTTCTCATTCTTTTTCTCTTTTTTCTTCAATTTTTTTGTTGTTTTTGGAAAATTTATTTTGAGAAGAAGCTTCATTTCCAGTACCTGTAGCTGACTTCCAGAAACACATGAGAAAATGCACAATGAGATATCCCAGTGTGTCTTGATTTATTAATATCAAAGTGTAATGTGTGTTTGCACTGCTCAACAGGGATTTTTGTTTTCATTTGTTTTTATTTTATTGTGTGTGTGTGTGTAAGAACTAAAGAACTACTTCCTCCGGTTTTTTTTTTTTAACTTTCTTATCATAAAAAAGCTAACTTTTATAATTCATGCTGGAATATTTGGAAATATGAAAATAGAGAAGAAAAAAACTTCCAACAAACTAAAAGCCAGGAATGCTAATATTAATATTTTAGCATATTTTTCCATTCTATTTCCTGAAGTTATTGTTTTTATGTGATGGTTTAGATTTACAGGGAAGGTCATCAACTCAATTTAAGTGTTCTTTCCCTGAGAAGCCTTTCCTTGGCTTCCCCTCATGTTCACCCCATCACAATGAATTGTAAATATTCTCTGTGTACACATTTGTGTCACTTACTTGACTAACAGCTCCTGTTTGGTGGAAGCTTTCTTTAGTTCATCTTAGTTACTCTAGGATCTAATGTGTGGCAATAAATTCAACAATCAAAACAAATATTGATTTGCACAGCCTCTGCACTGGGGCAGTTACCAGAGACCGAGTATTAATCAGTGAAACAGACAGATGTGAGGAGGCCCGGCCACGGGTTGTGAAAAGAGGAGGGGCAGAGACATGGTGAGAGAAGGAGGGCTTATAGAAAGGCAGGGGCCAAACCAAGTAGGGCCATATGAGCTGGGCAATAGGGAGCCATTGAAAGATTTATAAAGGCATCACACTTTCCCTGGATGCTGTGTAGGAAGAGAGCGAAGCCTTCCATAAGTGGAATCAAGTAAACCACTTAAGAAGCTTATGGTGAGCTGGGCACCGTGGTTGACACCTGTAATCTCAGCATTTTTGGTGGCCTAGGCAAGATGATCACTTAAGGACAGTAGTGTGAGACCAGCCTGGGCAACATAGCAAGACCTTGTCTCTACAAAAAAATATGTATATATTTAAAGATTAACTGAGCATCATGGTGTGGCCTGTAGTCCTAGCTGCCTGGGAGACTGAGGTGGGAGGATCGCTTGAGCCCAGGAAGTGGAGGCTATGGTGAGCTATGATTGTACCACTGCACTCAAGCCTGGACAACAGAGCAAAACCATGCCCCCACTCCTGCTCCCCAAATAAAAGAAGAAGAAGAAGAAAAAACTGGTGGTGGTTTGGACTATAGTGAGAGAAGAGGTAACAGGTGGACTGATTCAAGATGTATTTTAGAGGTAGAATAGTCCGGAATTTCTGACAAATCAGCTATGAAGATAAGTATAGGGGAAGAGACACGTAGGCCATCCAGATTTCCGAATGGCCATCCAGGTTTCGGAATGGAGCCACAGGTGGATGAAGGAGTGATTTATTGAGACAGGGAAGACAGGAGAGAAATAGACTGAAGTGGCAGGAATCAAGAGTTCATTCTGGGACATATTAACTTTGGGATACTTGTGAAATTGCTACATGGGAGTGGAGAGTGGGCAGTTGGATACACAAGTCTGAAGTTCAGAAGAGCAGTGGTCTAAGCTGAGGCTATAAATTCAGGAATCACCAGCAAATAAATGCTATTTAAAGCTGTGGGTCAAGTTGGGACCACCCACAGAGAGTGTGGTAAGAGCAGTGGAGGGCTCAGGAACACAGTCACATAGCTGTGTTAGGAGGGAAGGAGGAGCTAGCAACGGAACTGGAAAAGACAAAGAAACCCAGAGGAGGTGGAGACTGTCCTTGAGCAAGGAGCAAGATGAAGGCAGAAAGCTGAGGCCGGGCACAGTGGCTCACACCTGTAATCCCAGCACTTTGGGAGGCCAAGACGGGCAGATGACTTGAGGGCAGGAGTTCGAGACCAGCCTGGTCAAAATGGCAAAACCCCAACTCTACTAAAAATACAAAAATTAGCAGGCATGGTGGCACATGCCTGTAATCCCAGCTACTTGGGAGGCTGAGGCAGAAGGATCACTTGAACTCAGAAGGTGGAACTTGCAGTGAGCCGAGATCACGCCATTGTACTCCAGCTTGGGCAACAGAGTGAAACTCTGTCTCAAAAAAAAAAAGAAAAAAAAAGAAAGAAAGAAAGAAAGAAAAGAAAAGAAAAAAGAAAACTGAGCCCTGAGTGTGGCAAGGAGGAGGACACTGCTCACCTGGAGCAGTAGTCACCATCAAGCAACAGAAGCGGGAGCCCAACAGGCATGGAGAAGAGGTGAGGTGGTGACATGGCATGCCCAGCTGACTCTTCCATGAATTTTAGGCATAAAAAGCAGACAAATGGAAGAACAGCTGAACATCCTCTAAAGGATCAAGGAAAAACATTCAGAATGTTTGCATACTGATGGGAATAATCCAGGAGAAAGGGGAAGCTTCTCAGCACAGTCTAGGCACACAACCTTGGGTAAGTGATTTTTTTTCCAGCAAAGTGAAGCTACCCAGGGTAGAACTGCAGTTTACTCTGGCCTTCCTCTGCAGCAGGGAGCTGGCCAGTAGCACTCACAGTACCTGGTGACTGTGCAACTGGGTCACACATCATAGTAAAATCTCAGTGATACCTTGCACTAGTGTGGAAGGTTATGTGTCACAACATGCTGTCATCTGTATCATTTGATCCTGTCCGACCCTGAGAGGTGAGCAGAACAGAATTAATCATCTCAGTGTTACAGATCACAACACTGGTAGCCCAGAGAGGCTAAGTGAATCCCCTGAGGTCCCAAAGCCAAGAAAAAAGGAAAAGGTCAGAACGTCTTGCCCCATACATCACAAGGAGCAAGTTTCTTCCTTTGATTATTATTTTTATGTTTTTGAGAGAAGGTCTTGCTCTGTTGCCCAGGTTAGAGTGCAGTGGCACAAACACAGCTCACTGCAGCCTCAACCTCCTGGGCTCAAACCATCCTCCTGCCTCAGCCTCTCATGTAGCTGGGACTACAGGCATGCGCCATCATATCTGGCTAATTGTTTTACTTTTTGTAAAGACAGGGGTCTCATTTTATTGCACAGACTGGTCTCGAATTCCTGGACTCAAGTGATCCTCCCGCCTCAGCCTCCCAAAGTGCTAGGATTACAGGCATGAACCACTGCACCAGGCCATTCTTCATTCTAGAGCCATACCTTTTAATGTCTTCCTTTACGGTGACAAGATGTGACTGTGTGGACTCTCAGAACATGTGTTCCTAATTAAGAACTCTTGAACTCTACAGCTGGAAAGGCCTCAAAACATCAGTGCAGTGGCTCCTGGCTGCACCCACATCATCAGAAAGCATTTATTCAGTATCTTCTTAGGCCCTTTTGCTATCATCCAATGGAAAGAATTAATTTTCAACGGATAAATTGATTATTTTCCCCAACTTGGCCAATCTAGTGGACAAGTCAGGGAATGATTCTATAATTTGCATCTACGGCCTATAATTCCAGCATCACTTAAGCAAATAGCTCACCCAAGAAGAAATCACAAGTCCTGCCTCCCGCCTTCCCCTTAAGGTTTGGCTCATGGGCTCACTCAACTCCAGGCCTCAAAAGATCTTTTCTTTCAACTTGATTCTGTTCTGCTTGCATTAGAAAATAATTGTTTTGGGCCCCTCTTTCTCCTCCTATTTTCTTGTTTCTTCTTCCCACTTCTCAATCTGAGTGTTGGTGAGGAAAATTTAGAAGGATTCAGAATTGAGAAGACAGTGATTCAAAGAGGTGAGTGGGCCAGGTGCAGTGGCTCACCCCTGTCACTTCAGCACTTTGGGAAGCTGAGGTGGAAGGATCATTTGAGGCCAAGAGTTGGAGACCAGCCTGGCCAACATAGTGAAACTTTACCTCTAGCAAACATTTAAAAATTAGCCTGGCCTGGTGGTGCATGTCTGTGGTCCCAGCTAGTCAGGAGGCTGAGGTGGGAGGATCACCTGAGCCTAGGAGTTCAAGGCTGCAGTGAGCTATGATGGCACCACTGCACTCCAGCTCATGTGATAGAGCAAGACCTTGTCTCAAAAAAGAGGTGAAGAAGCAAAGGAGGGCCATAAGCTGGAGGAGGGTCTAGAAAAAGGGGCCAGAGTAAGACAAGGAGCACAGAGAGGGGGCAAGCCTAAAAACAGCCCATGAGAAACGAATACCATACAGGGGTTTTTTTAATTAAAATTATCCTAAAATGTATTAGAGAAAATTGTGTTTTTTTAAATGTTATTTTTTCAAGGGGAAGGGCTTACCAAGACTAAAATCACCACTGTAGTAGTTCAAGGATAGAGAATTTATTCTAGAGAATCACAGAGGTGCAATGCCAGGTAGAACTATAAGGAGAAAGATGGGGAACCCCAGCCCAGGACCGCATGTCAGAGAGCACAGAGCAAGCCAGCCTGGAGGGCCAGGGCGGGAGGGAGTTCGGGTCGCATGACCAGGACCAGAGCAGAGCAACCCAGAGCAGGATGAGGCAGAGACAAGACCAGGAATTGGTGAAGGCATGTGGGAGTGGAGCGGCAGCCCTGAAAACTACATCAGTCTTACAGGTACAGGATCCCGGCACCAGCCTTCACTGACTTTACCCCATTGCCTAAACTGGGTTAAATGCCACCCTGTTACATATGCATGCAGCAATGAGTGCTTTGTATAATTTCTACCAAAAAATTTATTTTAAGCCATAAACCATGGAAAAAGACACTACACACACACATACGCGCGCGCGCGCACACACACACACACACACATTAGTGCTTACCAAACATTGAGAAAAAATAAAAGGAATGTCCTTAATATTCCATTTAATTTTCTAGCCCTCCCATTTATTCTCAGTTTATTTTCTTTCTGCATATTTGGAGTTTAAATGTCCCTTTCTTTCTGAAGTAGTAGTGATAGTTTTCCCACCTGCTCATCTCTCATTGAACTTCTCATTGTTCAAGTCACTTTAGGTGTATCTCTGCGCACTCTATTTAAGTACATTTCCCCCACAACGATCCCATTGTTTTATAATTGCACCCTGTGGGTTTGCTTTATCAGACTCAAGAAAACTTTCTGATGGCCATGGTTGCTCATGTCTGCAATTCCAGTATTTTGGGAGGCAGAAGCAGGAGGACTGCTTGAGACCATGAATTTGAGACCAGTCTGGGCAACATAGTAAGATCCGTCTTCACAAAACTTTTTTTTTATTAGCTGGGTGTGGCAGTACATGCCTGTAGTCCCAACTACTGGGGAGGTTGAGGTAGGAAGATCGCTTGAGCCTAGGAGTATTAGGCTGCAGTGAGTTTTGATCACCCCACTGCACTCCAGCCTGAGTGCAAAGCAAGACCCTATCTCAAGAAGGGAGCGAGAACATCACACACTGGGCTTATCATGGGGAGGGAGGAGGGGGGAGGGATTGCATTGGGGAGTTATACCTGATATAAATGATGAATTGATGGGTGCTGACGAGTTGATGGGTGCAGCACACCAACATTGCGCAAGTATACATATGTAACAAACCTGCACGTTATGCACATGTACCCTAGAACTTAAAGTATAATAAAAAAAAAAATTCCTATGAAATACAGTATTAATATATAATATACAGATGAGAACACATTCTTTTCTATAGTTGTAAATGCCCAATTGACATGTTATTTAAAAAAACATCTATTTGAAGTCCTAAGAATTTTTAGTATAATAGTGTTTTTCCTGTTTTTTAATGGTAATATGGGTTATTTATTGAGCACCTATTTGTTGAAAAAAAAATACACACATAGTCTAAAAACACTTAACTTGGTAATGCCTATCTCCAACGATAAGAAAACTCAAATTTCAAAAATCTTCAGTCAGTTATCAGTGCTTTATAAGTGATGTTGTTTGGAGCAAATATTTTGATGAGACTCTGTCCACTGCATTATACCTTTGCACACAGACACTTGAAGTGAAAGTGCACTGTCTGTCTTCATTAAACAAATTATCCCCATGGCCAAAAAAAAAAAAAAAAAAAAAAAAAGAAGGGAGGGAGAGAGAAATTGTTCAGCTTCACAGAACACAAGACTGCTGCTCAAAGTGACATAAAGCATCAGCAATGTGTACTAGATCATAGAGCACACTGTCCCCTTTCAGGACACCTCCAAAATTGATTCATTCAAAAGCACAGTGGCCTCAAGGACACACTCCCCTTCCATTTTCTGACTCTGCTATCCACAGCATGTTAGTCTCTCTCACCTGGATCCCTTCCTTGTTCAAAATGGCTGCCTCCAAGGTCCCAGGGTCACCTGCTGACACAATGACCTCCAGTACAAGAGAAACTGTGTCTTCCTCCTCTGTGAGTCTTTTCAAGAACCATTCCTCGAAGCCCCCCTATATCAGTCAAGGTTTGAGCAGGGAAGAACTTGCATTCTCAGAGAATTTAATAGAAGTGAATTTAATGGAGGGGCTGTTTAAAGACTGCAAGTGAGCAAAGTTAAGAGAACGAAGGAGGAAAGGTGAAATGCCAAGGATTACAGCAGAGAGTCCTCCTGCTTCTGGTCCTGAAGGAGAAAGAAGAAAGGAAGTTTCCACCCTTCATAAAGAGAGCTGTAGCTGAGGAAGAGAGCTTGCCCGACACAGGAGCTGTGCCTTACAGGAATGTGGCTACTGTCTGGATCGCAGCCAGGAGGAAGGGAGTCTGAGGTCGAATTATGAATACTCTGTCCTCCTAGCAATGTCTCCATTAGCCAAATCCAGTGGAATGCCAGAGGCTAAGACTTCACAGCGCAATCCTTAGAGGTCAACCTCCTGGGGCACAAATCAGAAAAAGACAGATGAGTTCTGGATGGAGCGGGACAAATGGAAACAGACCAGCATAAACCCCTAACAGACCTTCCCGTGTACATAGCAGTCCAGAAAAGGATCTCATGCCTCCCCTTAAGCCAATCGCTTTCAAGGATATTGACTTAGAGGCTTCGACTTGTCAAGATTAAATTTTAACTCATATGGGAGAGGGATAAACTCCCACATGAAATTGAAGTTTTGCCAAAAAGGAAGGAGAGAGGAATATCTGCCGCAGTAAATATTTCTAGAAAAAAAATATATATATCTTTGACAATCTCTTTTTAAGAACTATTTTTACCTGAGAAAATAAAAATGTTAAAAACTTTAAGCAAGGCTTCAAAAGCGTCTTTTGGAAATTTACTAGTCAATGAAAGCTAAAAAGCTTTGGAATAGCTTCTACACACTCAAAGAAACAAAAGACTATTTAGCCTTGTTAGGATTTAGGGGTTGAGACTGAAAAAAAAAAGATCTGGAGCCTAAAAGCTGCAAAACACAGGTCCATAATCTAGAGGGTGAGGAGGCAGATGGCCAGTTAAAACAGTTCTCTGGGGCACACTCTCCAGTGCTCTGTCTGCTAGAGTTTTAAGTGGTTCACAGAGGTGATCCTGGGGAAGACCAACACATTTCCTCTCCTGTTCTGAAGCAGATCACAACGCACATATCACATGTAATCCTTACCCAATGCAACAATTATTACAAGAGACACAAAGGCAAAGGTAACTGTTTATTACTTAGCCTAAAAGTCACTCCAATCGTGACCTCTTTATTGAAAGAAGAACAAGCTAGGAGATGAAATGTGTGAATTTGCAGACATACATCCCTGAAACTGTATCATGATGAGTAGTTGATCATTTGGTTTAATTGCAATTGGCAAAACCTTTAAAACATTTGCCTTCTGTTCCCAAAATGCAGATGTTAGAACTATGAGGAATATACTGTGATCTCGATTTCCTTTGTCTCTGTTAAACTTCCAGTTGCCTTCCAGACAATTCTGGCATGAAGAACTGAAGTATTAAATGAAACAAAGGCTAAGAATTAAAATCAAGAAATAAACATTTATCAAATGTCAACAGTACCAAGACCTAGAAACAAAAAGGCAACCAAGATGTCAGATGTCTGGCTCAATGGATGACAAGCAAACAGGTATACATAAATAGCTTGGTGCCAGTTACATTTTGAGAGATGTCCTCCTATGTGTTCTCATAGGTATGTTCTAACTCAAGGGGGAACCAGCTAATACCAGGAAAACTATTAGCACGTCTTTGGCTGAGCATTTTTGTTACTTATAGCATAGTTATTTGTTAACTCAGGTAAAATCCTTAGCTCTGACAGCAAACAACTTATAAAAATCACAGGTGGAGGGCAGTGGTTCACGCCTGTAATCCTAGCACTTTGGGAGGCCGAGGCGGGCGGATCACGAGGTCAGGAGATCAAGACCATCCTGGCTAACACAGTGAAACCCCGTCTCTACTAAAAATACAAAAAATTAGCCAGGCGTGGTGGCGGGTGCCTGTAGTCCCAGTTACTCGGGAGGCTGAGGCAGGAGAATCGTTTGAACCCGGGAGGCGGAGGTTGCAGTGAGCCGAGATCATCGCACCACTGTACTCCAGCCTAGGGGACAGAGCGAGACTCCATCCCAAAATAATAATAATAATAAAACAATTACAAACTAGCCAAATTAGTCGCTTAATCCTCAGATTTCAGATGGTGATTTCTCCTTTACTTTTTCTTTTCTTTCTTTTTTTTTTTTTTTGAGACGAGGTTTAGCTGTCACCCAGGCTGGGGTGCAGCAATGCAATGAGGACTCACTGAAGCGTCTACCTCCTGGGCTCAGATGGTCCTCCCACTTCAGCCTCCTGAGTAGCTGGTACCACAGGCATGCACCACCATGCCAGGCTAATTTTTAGTATTTTTTGTAGAGACAGGGTTTCACCATGTTGCCCAGACTGATCTCAAATTCCTGGGCTCAAGGAATCCTCCCACCACAGCCTCCCAAAATGCCAAGATTACAGGCATGCTTGGCCTCTCCTTCAATCTCACACATTTGTGATTGTAATGAAGGCGGAGTAGTATAACCACAGTTCTATAAGTCAGAAGAAATTGGCAAATAAGCCCATTGTATCTTTCAAGCACAGGCATTCTGCCAGTCACCATTTATCTTTACACTTGTACAAACAAGCTCATGGCTAAGGAAGCATTAAGATAATGATGAAGAAGAAATCATTTGGAGGCAGTTAGAATAGACCTTTAGAAGGAAATGGTTCTTAAGAAGGAATCTCAAGATTGAAGGAGATATTGATAAAATGAGAATGGCTGGAAAACGGTCTAGTAATAGTCAACATCCGAAGAAGATGTTGAAGGTGTTGGCTTGGCTGGAATCTAAGTTCTGAGAAGACTGGTTATTAAAGGGAGGAGATTTGTGGATAAAGATGCAACAAATCTCAAAGTCCATGGGCTTCGAGCTTTAAAAGAGAAAAAAGGAAAAGACTGGATGATGGAAACCCAAATAAAGATTCTTAGGTAAAAGATTATGTTCTTTGTATAAAAGCTATTTTGAGGAGCTGGTTTTGTTTACTAAGTGCCTAGATGAAGAAATGGAAAGACTTTCCCACTCCCACCCTTGTCTTAGCCATTGTGAGAAGCCACGTGACCTCTTCCTAAGTCTGAGGAGCTGTTGTCAAGGATCTCAAATATTTTTTTTAAAGTGTCAGCCAAGGTGGTGCTGTTGTCTAAACCTAGTAAACATATATGATTGCGGTGCCACAAATAGCACTAGGAAATAAGAAAGGCAAGAGAGTGTTGAAACAGAAGGCGAAGAGTGTATCCACCACTGTCCTCAATTTGGGGTGACTATCAAACATTCAAGAGGAAGTGGCTCAGCCATTGAAGGTGCTTAATCTAAATGTGAGACCAGTTTGGTTTTGTTGCCCAGAATTTAGCTGCTTCCAAAATACAAAAAGCAAATTCCATAACAAGCAAGAAATGTCTGTGTGCAATTCACAGAACCCCAGCCTAACTCTGGTGGAAGGGAGCAGGGTAGAAGCTTACATTTAAAACAAAAATTTTGCATCTGTAATTAACGTAGATTTATCTTCAATGTAGTTTTCCTACTTAACTTCCAGAATATTTTAACTGTACGAGCCCCTGCATTAAAATACTGTAATGAGAAAATCTGGTACTACTTTGTGAATTAACTTTTTAAATGGGTATAAACATTTCCATGTGTTAGCGAGCCTCTGCAAAGTCATTTACTGTACCCGACTGCCTCATCTGTGGCTAAACAGACTACAACTGAGCAGACCAGAGCATCATGTCAGTTGCATCCTAAGGAAAGCAGACAATGAGGTTCAGTTAGAAGTGCAGGCCGGGCACGGTGGCTCAAGCCTGTAATCCCAGCACTTTGGGAGGCCGAGACGGGCGGATCACGAGGTCAGGAGATCGAGACCATCCTGGCT
>NW_012116188.1:761518-768132 GCF_000951035.1 Colobus angolensis palliatus
GATACAGGATCTCACTCTGTCGCCCAAGCTGGAGTGAAGTGGCACAATCTCAGCTCACTGCAACCTCTACCTTCCGGGTTCAAGTGATTCTCCTGCCTCAGCCTTCCAAGTAGCTGGGACCACAGGTGTACACCACCACGCCCAGCTAATTTTTTGTATTTTTAGTGGAGACAGGGTTTCACCATGTTGGCCAAGCTAGTCTTGAATTCCTGACCTCAAGTGATCCACCCACTTCGGCCTCCCAAAGTGCTGGGATTACAGGTGGGAGCCACCATGCCCGGCCTGTGTTGGCTTTCTTTTAATTAGATGTATTAAGAAGTATCCTCACAAATCCCCATCTGTTTCACCCCATCGTCACTGCTCTCTGTGGATTCAACTCCTCAACAGCCTTTCATGCCACCAGTTGTGGCCTGCAGAGGAAAGCCTCCAACTAATTTCCCAACGGCTTGGTGAATGCTGTGTTCTCCAGACCTCCTTGTGCTTCGTAATCCTCTGGTGGGTCTTCTAATCACCATGATATACCCTCTCCAGCATGTTCACTTCCCTGAGCCTTTAAAAATCTATTTCAGCTCCACTCAGCATGGACCTACCTCCAGGCTTGAACCACCCAAGCAGCAAGTTTGCACTATCCTCTAGGGTCTTTGCCAAGCATTAAGTCCCACATCCTGAGAAAATGCCCTCAAGTTACTTTATTTACCTTTATCCTGCTCCTTGATCAAGCACCTTCGAAATCCAGTTCCTTCCTTCTAGTCTGGGGGCTAATTACTCACAGTTTGGGGGAGGTACAGTCTTCTTCTAGCTCATCAATGTTGCCATAATATTCTTGGCTTGGTGATGTTGTGACTTACCTCTAATGATTGGTCTGACAACCAGGCAAGGAGTTGAGGATCCTGAGAAGCCCTCTTGGCCCATGGAAACAGAACTCTGTGGTGGGAGTTCCAGATGATAACAGGGAAGGGTGAGCCACCTCTGCAGGCTCCAAGGGCTTAGAAGAGTTTGAGAGCTCAAAATATTTGGAGGCATCCACCCAAATGTCCCCATTCCGTGCACAAGAGCTCCATGTTTTCCCAACCAGTGCTCTGATCTTTGCGTAATGATAATCATCTTTGAAGCTAGGCAAGCCTATTAAATCCATAGTTTGGTCTTCTGCTTTTTCTACACTGAATTGAGTGAATATGGGCCTCTCTCCTGGAGGCCCTCAGGCCTTCACAGTTGGCTTTCAATTGCTCCCTACCTGCCTACAGCTTTTCATTATCCTACTGTAGAGCCTCAATGCAATTGAGCAACAACCAGCCAATTCCATTGTCCTTGGATACCTTGCTTCTCTCTGACCTCTCAAATGCCTCAACCTTCTCTCCATTCAGGGTTTTCCTGTCCACCAGAACATTCTTCCAAGTCACTGACATTAAAAGTTTTAGGCAGGGCTCAGTGGCCCATGCCTGTAATCCCAACACTTTGGGAGGACAAGGCAAGAGGATCACTAAAGGCCAGGAGTTAAAGACCAGCCTGAGCCTTGCTCAGTTGCCCAGGCTGCAGTGCAGTGGCATGATCATAGCTCACTGCAGCCTCGAGCTCCTGGAGCCTCAAGCAATCCTCCCGCCTCAACCTCCTGAGTAGTTGGGACTCCAGGTGTGAGCCACTGTGCCTGGCCCCTACATTCAGATAGATTTTTAAACTACCTGTGCCAAGTTAACTTCCTCATAGATTGGATGTGCCCTGTGAGAGCAAAAGAAGAGTCAAGGATGACCCAGGGGTTTGCCTTGAGCACCTGGGAAGGTGGAGCAAGCAACATTCCTTGGTGCTTCCAGGGCATACGGCTTCTGAATGGTGCCTATGGGCTTATAAATCCATCTCCTCCCAGGAGACAACACATTTATTTTGTCCCTGAACCTTATGAAAGTTGCCAGAATCAAAATAGAATCACTAGTGTTTTTTAAGAAAAACAACAAACAAGCAAAAAACCTGAAATGGATGCAGTGGTTCATGGCTATAGTCACAACTCAGAAAGCTGAGGTAGAAGGACTACTTGAGCTCAGGAGATTGAGGCTGCAGTGAGCTATAATCACACCACTGCACTCCAGCCTAGGCAACAGAAGGAGGCCCATCTCTAAAAAACAAACATAAAAAGACTTCACTCTTGTCACTCTTGAGATTAAGGATTTACCTAAGTAGTAAAATACGTCAGATCAGATTCTGGGCACAGGAACTCTGAATCTGGGATGTGAAAAGGTTTCTGGAGAAGCGTTCTGTTTCTCGTATCATTAACCACAAGAAGATATTATTTGGTATACAAGAGGGTATTGCTTAAAGAGGTAAGAAACAGAAACTCTCTCTCCCTTATATTTCTCCAAATACCTTGCAAAGTTGTGAGTTAAAGAAAAAAGAACCATGTTCACTCAAAGGGGAGATGGAAAAATAAAAAGATAAAACCTTTTCCCTCACCCTAAGGAGATAATATGTGCATTTAAAAAAATGTTCTAATACTGTTCTTGCAAGTCAATATATAAGCATTACTGAAAAGTCCAATCTTGCCTGCATTTTAGAGCTCTCAGCTCCTTTCAGGAAGCAACTAAATCAGAAAACAGTGTTCTCTCTTCCTTGGAGCTAGTACAGGTTTTGATAACATCAATTGAATGCCAAGCCTAAGTACAGATTGGAAGTTAGAAGTATTGCTATTGACCCTTTTCTAATATATCCTTCAGCTCAATAATTAATCGATTTGTGACAAAATGAATAGAAGCTGAGATCTTCTGAGAGCTTACAATGTGGCAGACGCGAACTCAGTGCTGCACACTGGCATTCATGCTCTTCATTCTTGTCTCCCAAGCCACTTGTCTCACCCACACTCTCCGGGCCAGGAGGTGCTGCAAAACCCACAGTGGGAAACTTTCTCCCTCCCATTCCTGTCTCCTGAAACCCGTCCACGGTGCCATCAGCCTGATCCACTAATAGCAAAACTCTTCACATCCCAAATCTAACTTCCAAATAGTCCCTCCTTGCTCTGACAAAAACTGACTCTTCCCTGAGGACGATGCTCACCTCTTCTCTTATGTGCTGGCTATTTTTCTTTTTCTTTTTCTTCTTTTTTTGAGATGGAGTCTCCCTCTGTCACCAGGCTGGAGTGCAGTGGTGTGGTCTCAGCTCACTGCAACCTCCACCTCCTGGGTTCAAATGGTTCTCCTACCTCAACCTCCCGAGTAGCTGGGATTACAGGCACACACCACCACACCCAGCTATCTTTTGTATTTTTAGTAGAGACGGGGTTTCCCCATGTTGACCAGGATGGTCTCAATCTCTTGACCTTGTGATCTGTCCATCTTGGCCTCCCAAAGTGCTGGGATTACAGGCGTGAGCCACTGCACCCGGCCGCAGGCTGTTTTTCATTCCAGGCCCTCCTGCCACCTCCTGCAGACCTGGAAGTGATGGAGGGGCCCTGCTGGTCCTCTTTTCCCCTTCCAGAGCCTTCTCCTTCCCTTCTACTGCAAATCTCTCTCTTTTTTTTTTTTCTTTCAGAGACGGAGTCTCGCTCTGTCGCCCAGGCAGGAGTGCAGTGGCCAGATCTCAGGTCACTGCAAGTTCCGCCTCCCGGAGCTTACGCCATTCTCCTGCCTCAGCCTCCTGAGTAGCTGGGACTACAGGCGTCCGCCACCTCGCCCAGCTAGTTTTTTGTATTTTTTAGTAGAGACGGGGTTTCACCATGTTAGCCAGGATGGTCTCAATCTCCTGACCTCGTGATCCACGGTCTCGGCCTCCCAAAGTGCTGAGATTACAGGCTTGAGCCACTGCCCCCGGCATCTACTGCAAATCTCATACCATCATCATCTATCACCCCTGAAACTGTCCCTATAAACTTGATAAAATTAATCAGAAGAGAAGAGAGGAAGGGAAACAAAAATAAGCCAAGTTTGCGCATACTCAGTGATAGTCATGGGGTCAGCTGTTCTCTGATCCTTCCTCACAGTATTTTGCTACCTATTGCTCCAGAATCACACAGACCCTGTCACAAGATTAAAGTTCCCCTTCACTGCTCTACAGAAAACAACTGAACATTGTGAAATGTTGTTTTCCACTTGAGATATTCTTGTAAGTCCTGCATACTGATGAAACTACTGATGCCAGCTGGTCTGAAGGACCCCATGAGAAGCTGACTCACTGAAGAATGCAGTTTCTACATCCTGATGATTTCATGCCCCTTTCCCCAACCAATCAATGACTACAATTTTTCATCCCTCAACCCCCACAATCCCCTTGAAAACCTCAGCCGAGAACTCTTCAGAAAGATGGATTTGAGGATCTTCTCCCATCTGCTCACTTGGCCTCCCTGCTGTCATCAAACCCCCTCTCTGCTGCAAAGCCTGCTGTCTTGGTGTATTGATCTGTTTCTGCACAACAGGCATATGAATGCATTGGTCCTGTAATACCCATGCCCAACACTGTTCCCCACCTTTTCCAACAACATCAGCCCCTTGGCATCCTCTCCAATACTTCTCCTCTCTTTTCTGAGTATGTTCAATGCATAGATAATAATGCTTCCAAAACTCCACCATTCCAGGTCATTAAACTTCTCTCCTCCTTCAGTCATCTTGACCTCTACCCTCACAGAAACAGCCACTCACTTTGATGGCAATACATGGATCTTGTCATGCACATTCGTTGCAGTCCTTTGCCCCTCTTAACTTCTAATTACTCCAGGGCTCAGTCATTGTTCTTGTTTTCATCTCTGTCTCTACTTACTCCCTTGGAGATCTCATCTGGTTCCATGGTTTTAAATACTACACACACTGATAACTCCCAAATGAATATCTCCAGTCCAGTCCTATGTCCTAAACTCCAAACCTGCATATCCAATAGCATACTCATCATTTTCACGTGAATATCTAATATACTTCTCTAACTCACACGTCTACTACTGAATTGATTTTCCCTACCTATCCCACTGCACCCCAACCTTCCCCATGTTAGTTGATGGCAATTTCATCCTTCTGGCCTAAAACGGAACACTTCTTGGATTCATCCTTGACTCGTCTCTTTCTCTGCTACCCTATATCCAATCCATATTCGTATTGCTGCAGCTCCTTGTGGTTGAGACCCGTTCTTGTCTCTATCAATAGATTCAAAGAGACAAGAATATCCCTTGTCTCTTTCTTCAAAACACATCCGGATTCTGACAACTTCTCACTGCTTTTGCTGCTCTTATTCTGATCCCAATACCATCTGGAGAACTGCTCTGGCCTCCTGAAAGGCCCTCCTGCTCCTACCTTGCCCCTTATCGTCTATTCCATGTGATTCAGGCTTCTGTGACCTCCCTAGTCTTGGCTCCTACCATCCCAGCTCCAGCACAGCAATTCCCTTCTGCTCCTCAATCAACCTCCAGCCTCCTTCCTTTCCTCGGCCTGAACACCATGCCCTCAAAGATCCATATGGCTCACTTCCTCTCCCTGTCTAAGACTTTACTCAAATCTCATGATCTTACATTGTCATAAGCCAGTTCTCATCATCCTATTTAAACACACAACTTCAGCTCCTTCCTCAAACACGCTATTCCCTTATCCTGCCCTACACTTTTCCTTTTCTTTTTTCTTTCTTTCACTTTTGGAGAGCATAGCATTTATTATCTTCTAACAGTCTATGTAATTTACTTTATTACTATGTTTATTGTTGATTATATTTATAGTGAATTCCTTTCATCCTCTTCTCGGTAGAGATAGATAGAGTCATTGAGCATGAAAATACAGAAGCTATTGTGTTGCAGATTACCATGGCAATAACAACAACAAAAAAAATACAGTGTTTTTTTTTAGGCTCCAATTTGAAGACTGCAAGAATCTATTGATAGAGACAAGAACAGGTCTCAACCACAAGGAGCTGCAGCAATATGAAGGAAGGATAGATGGGCAAGGAGAAAAAGGGCAGAAATGGAGGAGAGAAGGGGCTTTTGAATGTCAGTTCAAAGTGGGCTTTGTTCAGAATAAAATATGATCTAATTAGAATGGAGAAGCAGCATTTGGACTCTCTGGACCCCAACCACTGAGGAAGATGGGCCTCTTTCTGTTAATGCACCCTTTCCAATGTGATAAGAAATCGAAACAGGGTGACCCTCTTTTAAAATTACTAATAAGGAAGAAAGTCTACTAGTATGAGGTAATCATTTTTAATGCATTTTTTGATTCAACAGAATTTGTCAAGAGCCTACTATGTGCAAAGTATTGTTGTTATACTATGGAAGATTTTAAGTGGAATGAGAAATTATGTCACCCTGAAGATGTTATAATACAGTAGAGGAAGGTCAGGCACAGTGGCTCAGGCCAGTAATCCCAGCACTTTGGGAGGCTGAGGAGGGCAGATCACTTGAGGTCAGGAGTTGGAGACAAGCCTGGCCAACAAGGTGAAACCCTGTCTCTACTAAAAATGCAAAAATTAGCCAGACGTGGTGGCGGGCGCCTGTAATCCCAGCTACTCAGGAGGTTGAAGCAGGAGAATTGTTTGAATCCAGGAGGTGGAGGTTGCAGTGAGCTGAGATCTCATGACTGCACTCCAGCCTGGGCAACAGAGAGAGACTCTGTCAAAAAAAAAAAAAAAGAAAGTGGTAGACTCACACATTAGCAGGTCTTTAC
>NW_012116188.1:768182-776865 GCF_000951035.1 Colobus angolensis palliatus
ACACACACACACACACACATACACACACACATATATATATCTATATATATACATATATACACATATATATCTATATATATATATACATAGAGAGAGAGAGTAGGGGAGAAGGCAAATAAACAAATTACTATAAATATAAAGTAGAAATTTTCATTATTGAGGCACAAGCAAATGTATTAAGAAAACAAAGGAAGGGATTATATATTCTGCATGAGGCTAAATCAGCACTCTGGCTACCAAACTGCAAATAAAGAAGGGACATTTTCTTTCCTAACAGCAGTTTATGCTGATTTGAATCAAAAACCCTTTCTCTAGCACTCTAGAGAAACAAAATCCACAAAGTGATAGGCATAAGATAGAGACTGTGAGTCCTGTGCTGGAGATCTGATGAGTAAACCAAAGGCATGACTCAGTAATAGGAATTTGTCTATGGTTTGTTTCAGTATGAAGATCTCTAAGGAAATCCCTTCTGTTGCTTGGCATGGAAACACTGTGAACAACTAGGGACAAATTCCTAGGGAAAAAGGAACTCTAGGGATTAGAACAGGGGTTCTCGAGTTCAGCGACGCCTCCAAAAATCAAGAGTACCCCTCTGCTGCCCACTGTGGAGAATGTAAACTTGCTTTCATTGGCAGAGCCTTGGACCTAGAATGATTTTGTCTTCTACAATATGGCACAGAGTGTTGTTATTAACAATTGATATGGAGGGCACAACATTATTAAAACTTTTTAAACTTTTCTTTCCAAATAGTGAAGCCAACCGTTAGCAAGAAACTGTTTATTTCTTTATAGGCAGGGTCTCACTTTGTCACCCAGGCTGACCTGCAGTGGCACAATCACAGCTCACAGCAGACTCAACCTCCCTGGCTCAAGCGATCCTCCTTGCCTTAGCCTCCTGAGTGTCTGGAATCACAGGCATACACAACCTTGCACGGCTAATTTATTTATTTCTTGTAGAGACAAGTTCAGTGTTGCCTAGGCTGGTCTCATAGCCCTGGGTTCAAGCAATCCTCCCCACTAGGTCTCCCAAAGTACAGATTACAGGCATAAGCCACAGCACCTGGCCCATAACAATCTATTTATGTGATTTCTGGAATAGTTAGTGATTGGCCTTTCTTTTAATGTGGATCAGATTTCTCTCCACCCCTAAAACATAAACGATTCATCCTGGAAAGATGGCTATTATGCTACCGAGCCAAAATGCACTTTTTAGAATGGGAAAAAAACCAGTGTGATTTCTAAGGTTTTATCTAATATCATCTCTAGAAAACAGTTTGCTAAATGTCTCATATAGCTGTGTCTTATAATTAGATTCACATACACAGTGAAAATTTAGCATATACAATTTATTTGAAGCCAGATATTTCTGTTTCACGCTGCCCCATACTTTGCCTAATGGACAAACAAAACGAATGCTTATTTTAGAATATTTAAGTTTAACAAACACAAAGCACAGTTAGTTTCACACAACAGTGCCTTCTTGTAGCAACAACCCTACAAGGCACTTAAGTTGAGCCAGGGGGAGGACCTCCACCCCACATCTTTCAGGATAAAGTGGTAAATGGGAGGTGGTACAAAAGTCCTATAATTCCTCTTAAGTTTTTAAGAAATTCCCTCCATTAATATCGGTAGCTAGTTTTCCTTAAGGCTTTGGTCTGAAGGAATGTATTACTGGCAATCTTGACAAAAGATGTTTTAGTTTATATGCAGTCGTCTCAAGATTGTACGGATATTTGCTTTGACTAACCTCAGAAATTCAAGCAAAGCCATGTTACAGTACGCATATAAACAAGCAGGTCACAGGGTTAATGTTTGATGATAACACTGACTTTTTTCTACCACTCAAAAGCACGCAGGAGCAGTAAAATGTGCTACCCAGAAGCAACAAAAGATAAACACTTAACTATCCACAGTCAACCAGCTTGGAGCTTTCAGGCGATGAAAAGTTATTCAATTATTAAGGCAAAAAGCACACAGGCGTACGACTGAGGATACCAGAGAGGTTGATGCTTTCCAAATTTTGAATAAAAGAATAACTTTAAAACTGATTTTATGGAATAAAAATAATCTCTTAATGGATCTGTAAGAATGTATTTAAAAGTCAATCTGAAAATGATATTTCTTAATCCATTAATCATTAGCAAAAAAAGAACTCCATGCAAGCATCATACATGATATGGAAAAGGTATTGAATATTGATATTGGCAGGGTGGGAACACATTTCCAAACGTGTTTCTGGACTAGAGATCTATGTATCTGTATTGCTTATCCCACCTCAAGACTGAGCTCCGCTTCAGATGGCTCACACCTATAATCCCAGTGCTTTGGAGGCAAAGGCAGGAGGACCGTTTGAGGCCCTGGGCAATATAGCAAGAGCCTATCTCTACAAAAATTATTTTAAAATTAGCTGAGTGTGGTGGCGTGTGCCTATAGTCCTAGCTATTTGGGAGGCTGAGTACTCAAGGAGGATCGGTTGAACCCAGGACAGGAGTTCAAGGCTGCAATGAGCTATGATTGTACCACTGCACTCCAGCCTGGGCAACAGAGCAAGACTCTGCCTCAAAGGAAAAAGAAAAGACTGAGCTCCCCAACGTTGGGTCCAAGGGCACTCTTTGAAATCCCACACTTGGAAGGGCTCAGAAAGTCTTGTGTTGAATTTCAATAAAACAGACAAGATCGCATCCCAACGCTTATCAACAATAATTGTAAACTCTGTTGACTTGATCCTCTCAAACTTCAATTCAAAATTCCCCCTCCAGAGAATGGGAAAAGTAATTTTACGCAGCAGAGTCATGGTTCCAAAGCTTTCCACAAACTTAAAAGGCAGTACCACTCCATCTAAACCCAGATATTAATAGTTAAGGTACTTTCATTCCAGGGCACAGGAGACCAGCTTTCCCATTCCTTGAGGAAGAGAAACAGAATGTGCACCAAAAAAAAATGTTTGCAGGGACGAGTAGCTGCAGACTGGCTGATAAACAAGCTCTAGATTTAGTAGACGTGGTTTACAAAGGTCCCAAGTTCCGGCAGTAAGTCATTCCACATTTATCTGAGACGCTCTTCTCACAGATAAATGCAGCCCTTATCAAGAGGCTACGTATGTGCCCAGCACCGTTTATTTTGGCAGTGACTCAGTTTCTGCCTCTATAATTAACTGAGGCTGATGAGTGGACAGCGGCTCCGAGGGAGATCAGAGGAAACTCGACTTCATCTCCCCGCCTTTTATTTTCTCCGCTCTCCACTGCCTGGCCTCCCTTGTGTCTTTTTTTTTTTTTTTTTTTTTTTCAGCAAATTCAACCCACATCCTGGCCCAGCAGGGAAGCTCAGGAACAACATAAAATTCCAAATAGGTGTTTTGATCCTCATTGCCCCTCTGCCAGAAACAGCAACTTCACTTCTCATCAGACACTAGCAATAGCTTCTTCATTATCCCCACAAAGAATAAAAGACACTGTCCGGATCTTTACTGCAATGTGAAATAGCCCTTAACTCTGTATTGTACTAACAAGGACTCTAGAACATTAAGGTAAATGCTCACTAATGGGCTAGTGCTTGAATTCATCATAGAAAATGCTCTCAAGTGAGTGCATGGAATAGCTGTGAAAACAAAGGCAATCAACAAGTCCATAGCTGACTACCAATTCTAAATTCATAAACCTTCTTGTTGACTGATAGGCAGAAGAACATGTGTAATATCATGGGCCACTATTTTACTCATAGGCTGATGTCTCTGCAGGGGGTGAGTGTGTGTGTGTGTGTATGCACTTGCACACGTTCACACAAGTGTTGGTTCAGGCCAGACACAGTGACTCACGCCTATAATCCCAGTGCTTTGGAAGGCTAAGGCAGGAGGGTCACTTGAGGTCAGGAGTTTGAGACCAGCCTGGGCAACAAAGCAAGATCCCTCTCTACAAAAAAATTTTTTAAATTAGCCAGGCATGGTGGCACATATCTGTAGTTCCAGCTACTCAGGAGGCTGAGATGGGAGGATCACTTGAGCTCAGGAGTCTGAGGCTGCAGTAAACTACAAGTGCACCACTGTACTCCAGCCTGGCAACAGAGGGAGACCCAAACAATGTTGGTTTCTTCCTACTACCCAGATCTTGTTTCAGATATTCTAATTCAAAAAGCAACCTCTGTATTCTTCTTCTTTTTTGTTTTTGTTTTATCCAAGGGTTGATATTTTATTTTTTATTTAATTTTTTATTTATAATTGACACAAAATCATTTTACATATTTATAAGGTACAGTGTGGTGTTTAGATGCAGGTATACATAGTATAATGATTGAATCAGGGTAATTACCATATCCATCACTTTAAACATTTATCATTTCTTTGTGGTGACAACATTCAAAATCTTCTATCTTGAAATACTGTATACACTACATTGTTATTTGCTGTAGTCACCCTACCCTGTAACAGAACTCCAAAACTTATTCTTCCTGTCTAACTACAATTTCGTATTCTTCTTTATTGTAGCTCTACACACAACTACAGGCACACTGCATGAGACTCAGTTGCTGTGCCATACTTAACTAAGAAGAATAGATTCCCCAAACTCTCTTCAGAGAGTAGCAAATGAGTTAAACATAGCTAGTGTCAGATTTTGACCCAAAGTAGCAGAATGTGAGGTTACCCATGACACATTTCCATGCATTCCTTCATAAATATCCATCAGAAAATAGGCATTATCTCAGCTGGAAGTGTGCCATCTTCTCCCTGATGAAGAAAAATCATTTCTACTATTATAAAATAATCTGATAAAAGCAAACCACATTAACAGCTTCCCATATTAACAGCATTTCATATCTGGTCATGTACAGTGTCCTAACATACACTGTCTCCTCTAGACAGACTCCATCGTGTCCTCCTGAATGCTCCTAAACTGTGATTATCATCCTTTAAGTGTCTGCCTCCCCTGTGCAGCTATGTTCAAGAGCAATTCTTGTCTCATTCTTCTTTCTTTCTTTCTCTTTCTTTCTTGCTTTATCTTTCTCTTTTTCCTTTTTTCTTTCTCTCTTTTCTTGTTTCTTTCTCTCTCTTTCCTTCTTTCTTTCTCTTTCTTTTCCTTCCTTTCTCCTTCTCTCTTTATTTTTCCTTCTTTCTCTTTGTCTTTTCTTCTGTCTTCTTTCTTTCTCTTTCTTTTTCTTTCCTTTCTTTTTTTTTTTTTTTTTTTTTTTTTTTTTTTGAGACGGAGTCTCGTTCTGTCACCCAGGCTGGAGGGCAGTGGCCGGATCTCAGCTCACTGCAACCTCCGCCTCCCGGGTTCACGCCATTCTCCTGCCTCCGCCTCCTGAGTAGCTGGGACCACAGGCGCCCGCCACCTCGCCCGGCTAGTTTTTTGTATTTTTTAGTAGAGATGGGGTTTCACCGTGTGAGCCAGGATGGTCTTGATCTCCTGACCTCGTGATCCGCCCGTCTCGGCCTCCCAAAGTGCTGGGATTACAGGCTTGAGCCACCGCGCCCGGCCTCTTTCCTTTCTTTCTTTCTTGCTTTCTCGCGTTCTTCTTTTTCTTTCCCTCCCTCCCTCCTTTCTTTCTCTACCTCCTCATTTCTTTTCCTCCCTCCCTCCTTTTTTTCCTTTCTTCTCCTTTTCTTTTTTGACAAGGTCTCACTCTATTGCTGAGACCAGAGTGCAGTGTCAGGATCATGGCTCACTGCAACCTCAACCTCCCAGCCTCAAGAAATCCTCACACCTCAGCCTCCCAAGTTTCTGGGACTACAAGCATGCAGCACCGTGCCCTGCTAATTTTTCATTTTTTGTAGAGAAAGAGTTTTGCCATGTTGTCCAAGCTGGTCTCAAACTCCCAGGCTCAAGCGATCCTCCCACCTCAGCCTCCCAAAGTGCTGAGATTACAGGCATGAGTCACCATGCCTGGTGTATTCATCTTTCTAACTCCAGCACTGTGCAAACTCCCTAGTGCATCTGAATCTCAACAAAACCATTTATTGAAATAGAATAAATTATCTCCTTTGATCCTTGCAACAGTTCCGGGAGCTAATGCCGAGAGGAGTTAGATGTGGATGGTTGAACACATGACCAGTGATAGAGAAAAAAACAAAGGCATTTGGTGCCAGGTCTAACCTTATGCCACCCCATCAGGTACCTGCATTAATTGAATACTTACTTAGTGAATCATTCTGCAGTTTCAACATTTATTTTCACATTAGTATGTTTTATGTACCCACAGGGATTATTATTTCTTTGAAGGCAGAAGATTTAAAATTAATAAAACATTGTACATTTGCATTGCTCTCAGCACAGTTTGAATTCCTTCCTCATTGTAAGGGTATAAAAAATAACATTTAGGCTGGATTCAGTGGCTCGTACCTGTAATCCCAGCACTTGAGACTCAATGCTCCCTGTGACTCCCCAGTACTAGGTAAAGAAGTGCCAAGCTCAGATGGATTCATCCCAGTGTGAGATTTTACAGTCATTTAAGAACCAGGGGCCGGGCGCAGTGGCTCAAGCCTGTAATCCCAGCACTTTGGGAGGCCGAGACGGGCGGATCACGAGGTCCGGAGATCGAGACCATCCTGGCTAACACTGTGAAACACCGTCTCTACTAAAAAATACAAAAAACTAGCCGGGCGAGGTGGCGGGCGCCTGTAGTCCCAGCTACTCGGGAGGCTGAGGCAGGAGAATGGCGTGAACCCGGGAGGCGGAGCTTGCAGTGAGCTGAGATCCGGCCACTGCACTCCAGTCCGGGCGATAGAGCAAGACTCTGCCTCAAAAAAAAAAAAAAAAAAAAAAAAAAAGAACCAGGCACCTGGAAACTGGGAAATACTGTTACTTTCTCTGCCACACTTGGAGCTTCTTATAGGATATCACGTAAAGTTCAATCAGTAACTCCAGTCATCAGAATGAACCTTTGATTAAACAAAGGATTTATTCCCGGGTCAACACCGGAACTTCTAGACTTCATTCAGTATCATCCTTGTAGTATTTTGTCTTACTCCCCATGCTACATGCTTTCCTTCAACTAAATTCCTATCATGAGCCACTTGATTGACTTAAATTTTTCAACCTAGCACCCATAGCATTTACATACGTAACTGAGTATGCACATGGAGTTTTCTAATGATTATGTTTTTGTGTATTTTCACGTGTACTCATTCTGTCTTTTCCCACTAAGTAGTAAATAACTTGAAGTTAGAGGCCATGTCTTTATATTTTTGTATCTCCTTACAACATCCAACTCAGAACTCTGTAGAACGAGTATTCAATAAAGTTGTTTGCTCCTTAAGTAGGTAATTTTATATAATATGATAGAAATTTAACAAAGATGTGACTGTGCCTTACACATGTTGTAAAATAGAACAGAAGAGAGATATTCCTCTTTAGAGACTGAGCTCTGTGAGAGTAAACATCCATCCAAATTCTTTTTTTTTTTTGAGACACAGTCTGGCTCTGTCTCCCAGGCTGGAATGCAGTGGCCGGATCTCAACTCACTGCAAGCTCCGCCTCCCGGGTTCACGCCATTCTCCTGCCTCAGCCTCCCGAGTAGCTGGGACTACAGGCGCCCGCCACCTCGCCCAGCTAGTTTTTTGTATTTTTAGTAGAGACGGGGTTTCACCGTGTTAGCCAGGATGGTCTCAATCTCCTGACCTCGTGATCCGCCCGTCTCGGCCTCCCCATCCAAATTCTATAGCTGTTCCAAGCCTTCATTTTTTTAGAAGCGTAGAGGTAAAGTCTACACAGAGCAACTATCTTGCAAGTAGTCACCAGACTGTATCAGTAAAGATTTACAAGGGCCAGATGCAGTAGCTCGTGCCTGTTATCCCAGTGCTTTGGGAGGCTGAGGCAGGAGGATCACTTTATGCCAGGAGTTTAAGACCAGCCTGGGCAACAGGCTCCCCCTCCTCCATCTCTAAAAAAATAAAATAAAATAAAAAAGTAGCTAGGCGTGGTGGCATGCATCTGTAGTCTCAGCTACTTAGGACGCTGAGGTGGGAGGCTCGCTGAGCCCAAGAGTTCATGGTTACAGTGAGCTATGATCATGCCACTCACTCCAGACTGGGCAACAGAGTGAGACCCTCTCTCTAAAAAATAAATAAATAATAATAAAAAAATAAAAGATTTACCTGAAACAATCAATAAAAGAAATTAAGATTCCAGCCATTATGTTCTGAGTAGTTCCAAGGTGTAGGATAAGCAGATAAGAATGATTCATTAGGGGCTAATGCAACCAGTACTTATTTTGGAGGATTTAAAATCATGCATTAACCCCACTCAGAAAGGTCTGAGAACTAGCCTAATAGCCATTGAAATGTAAGCTCTCATTTCCACAGTGGAGCCCTTCCAGGCTATATTTTGTCTCAAATAAGATGGATGCCTGAGACTGGGTCAGGCCGGGGTTCTGCACCCATACATTTTTTTCTATGAATTTCATGCCATCAAGAAACCATTGAAAACGGAAGTCTGCACTTTACCCATTATTATATCAATGAGATGAAAATGTATAACCAATTCTGTCCATTCTGTTTCCATGCTGAGATGGCTTAAATCCTTCTGCTGCATGATTGTTTTGTTGGACCACATCTCAAAACTAGAAACATTAGAAACTTGTCATTTAAGTGTTCAACTTTAACTATTTATAGTTTGCTGAGTTTTTGGTGTGGGATACAGGCAGCATTGCGTGGCTATAAAGGATTATTCACTAGATTAAATATAATATATAA
>NW_012116188.1:777224-780868 GCF_000951035.1 Colobus angolensis palliatus
CAGATACATAATATAATAAATATAATATATAATTATTATATAATATGTTAATATATATTATACATAATTCTATCATCTTAACTGATAGGAAGAGGAAATTGATTTTAATCTTGTTTTATAATTGTCCTCTATAGCTATTCAAGTGGTCATCTGATTCCTATTGGAATCAGGTGGGTTTGAGCAACCCACAGAAAGTCGGCTGCAGAACCTAGAACCAAAACAATAGAAACATTAACACTTGCTTAGTCCTGTTCCATGGAAACTGTAGAGGTTGGTTTTTTCCTCTATTCTACAGCCATTTTTCGTAAGTTTATTTCAGCCTGTCTACTGACAAACAACCGATTTTGGAGCATTTAACGATTTTGGTTGGGAAAACGCTGGTGTTTTAAATAATTAATAGTGTTTTGATAATTGTTTTTATGGCATGTTTGGGCATACCACATAATTTACTTAAATAAACATCCCAATGTGAAGTCAATTAAGTTCTGAAGAAAGTTAACAAAACTCTCAAGAAATAGATTACTTAAAAAACTGCAACCTACTTGGTTCCTGGCTGTCACAACTTAGATTCAGACTGCTACAAGTATACTTCATCGTGCTTACTGCCAAATACTGTATTTCTGTGTTTGTTCATAAAAATTTAATTTGAAATGCATGTAAGGATGATACAGTCTTTTTATAAAAGGAAGTTATTATCTGTGATAAAAGCAGTTGTTGACATTAGAAATGCAGACGCAAGGATCCAGACGGGAAATGTAATAAAAAGAAAACAAATGTAGCAGGGGAGGGGGGGTTAAAAATATGGCAAAACAAAGCCAGATGTGGTTGCAAAAATCTGCCCACAGGCAAAGCTGAAACTCCTACCTTTCAGATGGGCCGTCGTTGGCCATTAGAAGTAAAATATCCATCCTGGCTAACATGGTGAAACCCCATCTCTACTAAAAATACAAAAAATTAGCCAGGTGTGGTGGCAGGTGCTTGTAGTCCCAGCTACTTGGGAGGCTGAGGCAGGAGAATCGCTTGAACCCGGGAGGTGGAGGTTGCAATGAGCTGAGATCACGCCACTCCACTCTAGTCTAGGAGACAAAGTGAGACTCTGTCTCAAAAAAAAAATAAAAGTAAACCATGACCCTAGATCTAGAAAGCAAAGTGGACGATTCAATTCACAGCTGCCTGCTGAACGCAACCTCTGCAAGTAGAGATACACATTTGGTCACTCCTAAGCACTGCTTCTATTTTTTTCTAAACACTGCTTCTTTTTTCTTTTTGAAGACAAGGTCTCATTCTGTTACCCAGGCTGGAGTCCAGTGGTGCGATCATGGCTCACTGCAGCCTTGACCTTCCGGGCTCAAGCAGATCCTCCCACCTCAGCCTCCTGAATAGCTTGGACTACAGGCGTGTGCCATCACACCTGGCTAATTTTTTCATTTTTCTGTGAAGATAAGAAAAGGGGTCTCACTATGTTGTCAGGCTGGTCTTGAACTCCTGGGCTCAAATGATCCTCCCACCTTGGCCTCTCACTGCTTCTTTTAGTGTCTCGGGATAATTAACTGTGGATTTCCACACTGCTGAGCCTTCTTGTTTCCATTTTTTCTTCATCAGACGTTCTCCAGTGGGGCTCCCATACAGCAGTTTAGTGAACAGGCTTTAATACTATTCCCCATAGAGCTGCAAAGACATGAGGCTGTATGGCAAAAACTGGTACTTCAACACATTTTACTTAGGCTCAGAGAAGCTGTTAAATGTTAAATTCTTTAAACAAAACCCAGGGCAGTTTCTCCCCTCCCCACATCCATACAGTTGTCATCCTGGAAATTATTTTCACACATCACCAGGATCCTGTAAGACTCCCCAAGTTCACCTTGATGTTCACCAAAGCAAGTTGTTAATGATGTACTCAGCAGCGGATGTCAGTGCTTGGGTTTGGCTAAAGATTTTAATCTTTCCTGTAAGACAAATGTGTTTTTAACTTGTGTTTTACCCGCCCCCACTCCCCGCCCCTCCCCTAGGCTGTCTAGGGTCACTCCATAATGTTCAAAATAATTCCATGCTTATGCAAATAACAGAAAACTCTCAGATCTCCCAAAAAGGGTTTCTTAGGGCCCGGCGCAGCAGCTCATGCCTGTAATCCCAGCACTTTGGGAGGCTGAGGCAGGCAGATCACTTGAGGCCAGGAGTTCCAGACCAGCCTGATCAACATAGTGAAATCCTGTCTCCACTAAAAATGCAAAACTTAGCCGGGCATGGTGGCAGATACCTGTAATACTAGCTACTTGGGAGGCTGAGGTGGGAGAATTGCTTGAATCCAGAAGGCGGGGAGGTTGCAGTGAGCCGAGATTACACCACTGCACTCCAGCCTGGGTGACAAGGCAAGACTCCGTCTCAAAAAAAAAAAAAAAATTACTATCACTCAAGACAACCCACAATCTTGAATATCACGAAGCCCCTGCCTTTTCCTTCTCCTCCTCCTAAGTGAATTGCTGGAAGACTCAAATTTTAATGAAACTAAGAAGCATGAAAACTGTGGGAGGTGTAGAAATAAATACTTGGTCCTGCCTCAAACCCACAAAAATGCCAGAAGGGAGGCAGCACCCAAGGGTGTGCACAGGACAGTGTAAGAGAAAGACTGACCTCGAGACCCAGAATGATTTGCTAAATTTCCCGCATCTGTGTCTTCAATAGCACAGAAATGTTTCTAATAACTTGGTTCACAATAAGAACCAAACGTTTCTTCAAGTCTTTCCATGACTATTTTTGAAAACTACAATGGCCACATTAATAGAAATCAGACCTGGAAATACATCCCCAGGTTGTTATAAGGATATCCAGATTAGAGAGTTTAAGAAAGTTCAGACCCTTAAGCCAAGTTTCCTGCGTGATATTAGGAATTGGCAATTGAGTCCCACAGCCGGTGAGTCTTGTGTTGAAACTCTCAATCGCAGAGGCTCTGTGTGGAAATCCGTGCCTATCACTGTCTTCCCAGCCCTCCTTCTCTGCTGATGTGGGTGGACACACACACATACACATGGACCAGCCAGTTAGATTTTGGCCAAATAATGACCTTGAAATGGGCACTTTCAAATCCGGGTATGAACACATAATCATTTCTTCTTGTTTTTTTTCCCTTTGGGACGGGGTCTCACTCTGTCACCCAGGCTGGAGTGCAGTGGAGGTGATCTCTACTAAAAATACAAAAAGTAGCCGGGCATGGTGGTATGCGCCTGTAATCCCAGCTACGCAAGAGGCTGAGGCAGGAAAACCGCTTGAACCCGTGAGGCAGAGGTTGCAGTGAGCCAAGATTGTACCACTGCACTCCAGTCTGGGTGACAGAGTGAGACTCTGTCTCAAACTAACAAACAAACAAAAAAGATTGGTAAGAAAGCAGATTCTGGCCGGGCGTGGGGGCTCATGCCTGTAATCCCAGCACTTTGGGTGCTGGGAGGCCGAGGCGGACAGATCGCGAGGTCAGGAGTTCGAGACCATCCTGGCTAACACGGTGAAACCCCGTCTCTACTAAAAAATACAAAACACTAGCCGGGCGAGGTGGCAGGCGCCTGTAGTCCCAGCTACTCGGGAGGCTGAGGCAGGAGAATGGCGTGAACCCGGGAGGCGGAGCTTGCAGTGAGCTGAGATCCGGCCACTGC
>NW_012116188.1:780918-788344 GCF_000951035.1 Colobus angolensis palliatus
TCCCAGCTACTCGGGAGGCTGAAGCAGGAGAATGGCGTTAACCCGGGAGGCGGAGCTTGCAGTGAGTCGAGATCATGCCACTGCACTCCAGTCTGGGCAACAGAGCAGGACTCTGTCCCCCCCAAAAAAAGGAAGCAGATCCTAAATGTCAACCTCAACTTCAAAGACATTCAATAACCTCCTATGTGATAATGTTGTGATGTAAAACTAGATAGTACTACATCAATACTAGTTTCAATTTTAATTCTATTTATTTGAATCTTTTCTTATTGCAACTGGAATACATGAACATAATATAAACTTTAAGGAAATACATATATGCATAAAAAGAAGAAAATTATTGTCATCCCTAATCTTAGGACAGAGAGGTAACCATTGTTAGCGTGTTGGTGTGGTGTATCTTTTATTCTTCCATTCATTTACTGTTCATTCATTTATTTATTTAGCACCAATTATGGGCCCAGGGACTGTATATTCTTTCTGTTCTTTATACATAAATATGCTTCTTTTTAAAACATGGAATTATTTTATATCTAGGATTTTAGCCTAATTTTTTGTTGTTGTTATTGTTATTGAGACGGAGTCTCTCTCTGTCGCCCAGGCTGGAGTGCAGTGGCGTAGTCTCGGCTCACTGCAAGCTCTGCCTCCCGGGTTCACACCATTCTCCTGCTTCAGCCTCCCGAGTAGCTGGGACTACAGGTGCCCGCCACCACGGCCAGCTACTTTTTTGTATTTTTAGTAGAGACGGGGTTTCACCATGTTAGCCAGGATGGTCTCAATCTCCTGACCTTGTGATCCTCCCGCCTCGGCCTCCCAAAGTGCCGGGATTAAAGGCATGAACCACTATGCCCAGCCACCTAATTTTTAAAAGTTAATTATAAAGTGTTTATTATAAAACATTTAAAAATCTGGTTTTAAAACGGCATAAAATAGATGGAATAAAAGTGTTTTATTTCATCATCTATTTTGCACCCTTTTAATAGTTCTGTATTATTTCATTCTATGTATGGATGTACCACTGCTTACTTAACCAAACCATCATTGCCAAACACACATCTTTTACACAGTTTTACAAGGTGCTATGCGAAGTGTAAATTTTTACACACATCTATGACATGTCTGCTTACATGATATAAGCAGACCCACTAGATCAAAGAACACAAAGGTTTGAGGACTTTTGAAATTTATTTGTAAATTAGCCACCACTTTATGTTTTACATTCCCAGCAACAATATGTGATTTCTCACCCTTCCAAACACTAATCACTTTTTAAATTTTACCAACGTGTTAGGTTAAAAACCACACCTTGTTTTAATTTGTAGTGTGTTTCATTATTAAGGAAATTGAACCTCTTGTCATTTGGTTAGTTGGTTGCTTGGGTCAATAATAAGATATTTATTGAGTGCCTACTATGTTACCAGTTCTAAACTGAGGAAGACAAATGGTTTGCAAATGGTTTACATGTAAAGAACAATAAAATACCAGGATATGTAACAAGAAGAAAACAAGACTTAGAAAGGACAATTGTTTAGGAGCTGAGCTCTAGAAAGGAAGCTAGACTGATGCATTTTTTTCTCCTTATAATCTATTCCATTTTTGCTGCTGTTGTTATTTTGTCTTGTTTTTGTTTTTTGTTTTTTGAGACAATAGTATCTCTCTGTCACCCAGGCTGGAGTGCAGCGGCACGATCTTAGCTCACTGAAATCTCTGCCTCCTAGATTCATGCAATTCTCCTGCCTCAGCCTCCCAAGTAGTTCAGATTACAGGCATGGCCAATACACCTGGCTAATTTTTGTATTTTTTGTAGAGATGGGGTTTCATCATGTTGCCCAGGCTGGTCTCAAACTCCTGGCCTCAAGTGCTCAAGTGATCCTCCAGCCTTAGCCTCCCAAAGTGCTGAGATTACAGGCGTTAGCCACCATGCTTGGCCAATCTACTCTGTTTTAAAACTTGGTTTGTATATACACTATACACCAAAAAACACATATATATGTACATCTTAAAGAATTATAGAAATAAAAAAATGAAATTAAAGAAACGAAACATACAACCATGTACTGGTCTCCCAGCTTAAGAAAGAAAGGTAACTGATTATTCTGCAGCCTTATAAATGCCTCCCAGAAACAGGTTCTCCTCTATTCTGCAGCCTTATAAATGCCACCCAGAAACAGGTTCTCCTCTTTTTTTCTAAGAGGTAACTGCTGAGCTTTATATAAACCCCCTCCTGAATTTTCTTTAGAGATTGTAACATATGTGAACATATCTCTGATTAACATATTGTGGAGTTTGGCCTGTTGTTGAATCATATATAAGTTCCGCAATTTAGGGCTTTTTTCGTTTTGCTTGGTTCTCTTTTTTCATACACTATGTTCTTGACCTGTATCGAGTATAGGTTTTTCATTTTCAGTGATGTAAAGTCTTCCATTACTTGATATACATCAATATACTTATCCAGCTTGCCATCACTGGACGTTTGAGTTCAGGTTGTTTTCTTTTGAGAATTATCACAGGCAATATTGCTATGAAGAATCTTATGCATGTCTCCAGATCAAACATGCAAGAGTGTCTTTAGGGTATATATTAGGTTGAACTACATGAAATTGTCATTTTTGTATGTCACAGACAGTCTAATTACTCGCTTACAGGGTATGCGTATGTTTGACTTAATTCCTAATAAATTGTTTTATAAAATGGTTTTATCAACTTGCACAAACACAAACACAGCAATGTTTGAAAGCTCCCTTTGTTCCACATTCCTGCCAATACTTGGCTTTGCAAGACATTGTGATTTGGGCCACCGTGGAGGGTATGTAGTGATGTCTCATAGTGGTTATCATCATCCTGATAACCAGTGAGGTCAAGCGTTTTTCATTTGTGTATTAGTTATTTATGCCTTCCTCTGGGTCATACCTGTTCATATTTTCTGCCTTTTTTTAAATTGGAGTGTTTATCTTTTCCTTATTAATTTATAAACATTTATATAAACAGACGAGTATTCTGTATATATATTTTTATATAAAAAGATGAGTATTCTGTGTGTATAATATACAGAATATACTTTATATTACAGAATACTCATCCTTTGTCCGTTACGTGCTGAAATATCTCAGATTATGACTTGTCTTTTCAGTCTCTCATTGATGTCTTTTGAAGGACAGGACATCTTGATTTTATTGTGATGGAATTTATTGATATTTTCCTTTATGATTTGTGTTCTCTGTGCTTGTTAAAGAAATTCTGCTCTATCCCTAGGGTCATAAAGATATTCTTCCTATGTATTCTCCCAAGTACTTTAAAATTTTACCTTTCACATTTTGGACTGTAATCCACCTTGCCCTCTGACTTCAGCATTGTCATCTGAAAATGGACTGTGAGACGGCTTTCGTGATTTTTCCCATACACATGACCAACTGTCCTGGTGCCACTTGTTGAATAATCTGCCATTTGTACACTGATCTGCAATTGTCAGCTCGGTCGTGGATCAAGCTGCTATATTTGGCAGGCCTTTTCTTGGGCTCTCTGATCCATTCTTGTTGTCTCTCTGGGATAATAGGCACTATCTTAATTGCTAAAACTTTATAGTAAGTCTTGATATCTTGTAGACATCAAGTATGTTGTAGATAATCTTGATATCTTGTACATGTCCCTTTTAAGATTGTCCTGGTTATTCCTATCAACTTACTCTTCTATTTAAATTTTAGCGCCATTGCGGTGGCTCACACCTATAATCCCAGCACTTTGGGAGGCCAAGGCAGGCAGATCACCTGAGATCAGGAAACCAGCCTGGCCAACATGAGGAAACCTCATCTCTAATAAAAATACAAAAATTAGCCAGGTGTGGTGGCACACACCTGTAATCCCAGCTACTCAGGAGGCTGAGACGGGAGAATCATTTGAACCCGGGAGGCAGAGGTTGCAGTGAGCCGAGATTGTGCCACTGCACTTCAGCCTGGGTGACACAGCAAGACTCTGTCTCAAAAAAACAAATAAATAAAATAAATAAAGTTTAGAATTTGCTTATCAAGTTCTACACAAAATATCCTTTTGGCATTCTTATTAAAATTGCATTAAATCTCTCATCATTTTGGGTAGAACTGACATTTTTATTATGTCTTTCTACTATGAATATGGTTCTCTCTCCATTTATTTAGCATTTTTGTTAAAACTGAATACAATTGTGTAATTTTCTGCATGAAGGACCTGCACAGAATTTGTCAGATGAGTGCTGGGTTATCCTGCCTTTGATTTCCAAGTGTACCTTCCATCCTTCCCACCATGTGGTGTGCCCAGGAAACTGACTCTGTGGATGGCACCAACAGGCTCTCTGGATCCTGACTCCCTGGAGTGTTGGAAGTAGAAAGCAATGGGTGGGAGATCAGAAGGCATAAGAAGAGTGAATTGGAGGTCAGGCACGGTAGCTCAGCCTATAATCCCAGCACTTTGGGAGGCCGAGCCGGGCAGACCACCTGAGGTCTGCGGTTCAAGACCAGCCTGGCCAACATGGTGAAACCCCGTCTCTATTAAAAATACAAAAATTAACCAGGTGTGATGGCGCACGTCTGTAATCCCAGCTACTTGGGAGGCTGAAGCACGAGAATCGCTTGAACCCAGGAAGCAGAGATTGCAGTGAGTCAAGATTGCACCATTGTGCTCCAGCCTGGGCGACAGAGCCAGACTCCATTTCAAAAACAAAAAACAGAACAAAAAAATAGAAAAGCCATGCATAGTGGCTCACGCCTGTAATCCCAGCACTTTGGGAAGCTGAGGCGGGTGGATCACCTGAGGTCAGGAGTTCGAGACAAGCCTGAACAACATGGTCTGTCTCTACTACAAATACAAAAATTACACGGGCGTGGTGGCGGGCGCCTGTAGTCCCAGCCAGGCGGGAGGCTGAGGCAGGAGAATCACTTTCAACCCAGAAGGCAGAGGTTGCAGTGAGCTAAGTTTGTACGGCTGAACTCCAGCCAGGGTGAAAGAGCGAGAGACAAAAGTCTCAAAAAATAAAGAAATAAATAAAAAGAGTGAATTGGGTCTTAACGTCCCAGCACCTTCTCTTCCAGGCAGGCGGTAGGCAGTGACTGTGCTCTTCCCCTGAAACAAACACCTCCCTCCTGCAGCTCCAGCTAAAGCTGAAATTCGCTCCAGCTTCTGCTTCCCATTCTTGCCTCCCCAGGCCTAAGGGTTCCTGGCTGTTACTTGCCCGGCGGTTTGATCATCTTCACTGGTATCCCTTCGCCCTGCCCAGACCTTTGCAGTCATTAAACTGCATTGGAGTTGCCACCTATTTCCTGTAGAGACCCTGCCTCATACAACTGTGAGTGTATGAAATTTGTCATGCTTTATAAATTCTTTCGCGTTTTCTACGTAGAAAATCATATCATCTGCAAATAGTAATATTTTATTTTTTTCCTATCTGATTCTTACACTTTCTGCTTTCCTTACACTGACTTGTGCTCCAGAGCACTGCTGGTCCGCAGCGGCAAGAGCGACCACCCCTGTTTCATGCCTGATTTTAAAGAGATGGCTTTTCCTAATTCTCTACTCATAAGATGTTTGCTGTCGGTATAGGGATTTCCATCCTAAACCTTGCTTGCTAAGATTTTATCATGAATGGTTTATGAATTTCCTCAAATGATTTTTCTGAATCTTTTATGATCACAGGATTTTTCTCCTTAAGACTATTAATATGAGGTATGACATAGTACATTTTATAATGCTATATCAATCATTCTAGAAATAAAGACTACTTGTTCATTGCTTGCTCTGGAATGCTATTTAGGATTCTTGCCTTTAGATTGGTCTGGGGATCTTTTTTTCTCCTAAACGTCCTTGTTTGCTATTGGCATCTGGATTACATTTGTCTCATAAAATACGTGAAAAAATGTTCTGTCTCTTTCTATTCTTTGAAAGAGTTTGTGTAAGCTTGAAACTACCTGTTCCTTGAATATACAGTAGAAACTACTTATAAAAACATCTGGGATTGGTGTTTATTTTGTGGGAAGATTTTTAACTATTGACTCAAATTCTTTAAAAATTATCGGGCCTTTCAGGTGTTTATTACTTAAATCAGTTTTAAAATTTATACGTTTCTAGGAGTTTTTCCATTTAACCTAAGTTATTAAGTATTTGACATTAAGTTGATCATAGTATTCCTGTAAAATGTAATCTCTGCTGCATTAGCAGTTATGAACTTCATCCATTCAGATATTATTGTCATTTCTTTTTTTATTGATCTGTCTTGCTAAAAGTTTGTCATTTTAAGCAGCTTTGGGTTTGATAATTTTGCATCTTTGTTTCTTATTTTATTTCTTATTTCTATCTTATTATTTCTTTGTTCTTATCTTCTTTAGATACATAGCCTTTCTTTTTTTTCCAGTTAAGCATTTAAGGTTAGAAATTGTACTCTAAAATACGACTTTAGCTATGTTTGCCAAGTTTCAACATATAATATTCCTGTTTTATTCAATTTTAACTATTTTCTAATTTCCACAATGGTTTTCTCTTTGAGCCATGGGTCCCTTTTTATGTTTTATTTATTTATATTTAGAGACGGAGTTTCGCTCTTATTGCCCAGGCTGGAGTGCAATGGCACGATCTCAGCTCACTACAACCTCTGCCTCCCGGGTTCAAGCTATTCACCTGCCTCAGCCTCTTGAGTAGCTGGAATTACAGGCACCCACCACCACACCCAGCTAATTTTTGTATTTTTAGTAGAGACGGGGTTTCACATGTTGGCCAGACTGGTCTTGAACTCCTGACCTCAGGTGATCTGCCCGCCTCAGCCTCCCAAAGTGCTGGGATTACAGGCATGAGCCACCACGCCCAGCCCATGGGTCTTTTTTAACATTACATGATAAGAGATTTATTTTAAGTTTATCTTTTAAGCACTAATTTCTGGTGTATTTGTATTGTGCTAGGGACTTTGAGATTTGTAAGCTTGCTTTATGACCTGTTAAGTATAGGTGTCCCTTTAGGGGCATTGGTTCCAGGACCCCCGTGGATACCAAAACCCAAAGATGCTAGTTCCTCATATAAAATGGGAGTAGTGTTTGATTATAATCTATACACATTCTCCTATATACTTTAAATCATCTCTAGATTACTTATAGTACCTAATATAATGTAAATACTATGTAAATAGTTGTTATAATGTATTGTTTTTATTCAGTAGTTTTTCATCGTTTTTTATTTTGTTTTTATTTTATATTGTTTTGTTTTCATTGTTTTACTGTTACTGTGGTTTTTTTTTTTTTCCAAATATTTTCAACCCAAGGTTGATTGAATCTAAAGTTGTGGAACCACAGATACAAAGGGCCAACTGTCATCAATTTATAAATTGGCGGCCGGGCGCGGTGGCTCAAGCCTGTAATCCCAGCACTTTGGGAGGCCGAGACGGGCGGATCACGAGGTCAGGAGATCAAGACCA
>NW_012116188.1:788474-794471 GCF_000951035.1 Colobus angolensis palliatus
AAAAAAAAAAAAAAAAAAATTATAAATTGGCCTATGCGTACTTAAAAAGAATGTGTATTGACCAGGAACTGGGCACATTTTACACACACACATACACACACATACTTACATATATATGTATGTACATTTCTCAGTAGATTCATATTGATAATTGTGCTGTTCAAATCATCTGTCTCCAATGATTTTTTAGTGAATCTATCACTAATTCCAAGAGGGATATGTTTTAAAACCTCAATTTATCCTTAAAACTGTTAATTTAGGATTTATATGTGATTCAGTGCCTATAAATTTAGAATTATAACTTTCTGTTTAATTGAAACTTCTACCATTATGTTGAAACTGTAATAAATTACTTTTGCCCTTAGGCTAATTTGTCTTGACATGGTCATATCTGCCAAGTCACTGAAGGCATCAGCTCCCTGTGCTAGTTAAGCAATAACTGGAAATCTGGAATACAGAACCTGCCCTTTAGTAGTCACTAAATAAATTATTGTTGAAACAGTGAATGAATGGATGGATGAATACACCCAGCTGACTGCCTGAATAGGTAGTAAAAATAGCTTTCAGCTGAAGAGAGAAATTATATTCCCACCATTTGTTTTTCAGCCTCAAGCAAAAATCACAATACTGCAGCCAACACGAGAGTCTGTCCAATCAGTCCATTTCACCAGAGAAGCAATCTCCCCCTCCCTTGCAAAATGGTGATTTTAAGGAAAAACCTTAACACTCTTTCTTAAGGAAAGTGCTTGGATAGATCGGAAATGGGGTAAAGCTGTCTCCACGGGGGAGAAAGTGACTCCACGGAGGGGGGAGGAATAAGTTTTATTTGCTGCCCCTGGTTGAACGTCAAAACAAACTTAGAATCAAATACTTTTATGCTCTGGAAAATGTGTGCTTGAGAAGATGCAGAGGAGTCCAGCAATTAAAAGGATATGAAAACATTTCATTTCTCTTGCATCAAATTAGTTTGCTGTCTGCAGATTTCAGAGATAAAATCACGTGGGTTTTCAGATGCTGTTGTCTTATTGTAACAGATTTCAGGGGTGCGGGGTGGAGAAAGAGAAACAAAGACTAATGGAGAAGGTAAAAATAGAAGGAGTCAGACACAGAGAGAGGGAGAGAAAGAGGAACACAGAGAAAGAGAGAAAGTTAGAGGCAGAGGTAGAGAACCCCATGGTGTACGCGGACTAAGAAACATGCTCCCAACCGGCAAAGGGAGGAAAGGAGAAAGAAACGCTCCACCACTGAAGTTTGTTTGCCTCACTTCTTTAGCTCTGGAAAGAATAGATAAGGAGGAAATGGGGGACTGGAAGGGGAGAGAGCAAAGGAAGGTTGTAAAACACTTGAATACTTTAAGCTGAGGCAGGATTCCAGTGCTGTCGTTGAGGTTTCTTGCACTGATTAACACCAGCGCCGGCTAAAAGGGACAACGGCATGACCCCACATCCTCTCCTTTCCCTCTACGACTCCCTGTCCATCTTTCACCAGCTCTGTCAGCCTGCGTGTAAAGAGGCCTTCATCATATCTCAGAGTCCCAGCCCGGGAACCAGAATCAAGAGTTCATTGCTCCTCTGCCTCACAGGCCTCGCATTTCAGCAGTGTTGGGAAGCAGATGAAGATAATCCTTGCTTCCAGCAGAGAAGAGTGGAAACTGCAGATTTACATGCAGAGACCCATCTCATCCAACAGTCATGGTGCGGATTCCATAACACTTCACTTCTACCAAAAGAGAGCCCTCGTCTCAGTCCTGCTCCACTTAAAGTAGGGTTCCTTGTGCACTCGTCTTTGAAACCCCAGCCTCTCCCCTCTGCTGGACCTATGGGGCATTGCCTGATTCATTCGTTTCAGGCTCCCCTGAAGCCTGACCAACCAGAGTCTTGTTCATAGAGGAAGGACTCCGTAAATTTAGAATCGAATTGAAACTGGGGCCAAGCAAGGGGTTGCATAGCTCCCTAGAAGTAAAGTTTAGATCTTCTGGGGTCTCACTCCAGGGCTCTTTCAACCTGACCACGCCCCTATTGCTCAAAAAGGCAGCTAACTTTTCCTTCTTCCAGACAGCAAGTGTCCACTAGCCTGGCATCAATAACAATCTATTATTCAAATGACTCCCTTTATTCCTGTTTCCCTAGTTGTTCATTCTGATCTCTTTCTTCCTACTTCATACTTTGCAATGTCTAGAAACTATTACTAAGTATATGATACATAGAGGAGATCCTCTCCCGACTGATCAGGCTTGAATGTGTGCATGGATGAGACACACAGATCATCTTTATTGAGGGGGTTTGACTTTAAGAATACACAGGAAACTGAGACGGCCCAAAAGCAGGCTCAAGCAGCAGTGTAGATGGCACATCGTGGTGCTTCCAAGTTCACGATGTACATCAGGCCCTGGGGAGAGCTGAAACAGTACTGGCTTAATGCTGCTCAGAATCCAACCTGAGCTGTAGACCCATTTCACGTGATTTTCCTGGCCCAAGAAGTCAGGTCAGTTTGCCTCTGTCCAATAAGGAGTCATCCTGTTGGGCAGGATGTTTTAGCTGTTAGATCTCCCTTTTATTTATTTATTTATTTACTTATTTATTTATTTTTAGATACAGAGTCACTCTGTTGCCCAGGCTGGAGTGCAGTGGCACAATCATAGCTCATCACAGCATTGAACTCCTGGGCTCAAGCGATCCTCCTACCTTGGATTTCAGAGTAGCTGAGACTGTGCCACCACTCCTGGTTAATTTATTGTTATTATATTTTTTGTAAAGATAAGGGCTTGCTGTGTTGCGCAAACTGATCTTAAACTCCTGGCCTCAAGCGATCCTCCTGCGTCAGCCTCTCAAAGTGCTGGGATTACAGGCATGAGCCACTGTGCCCAGCCAATCTCCCTCATTTAGATCTTCAGATGCTAAACCCATATCAGTGTCTTGAGTCCTGGACAATCACTTGGTACCCGGGAAGGAAGGCTGGCACTTGGAGTGCCTCACTCCTCTCCAGGACATCTCTCCTAACAAGTAGAAACTATTTTTCAACTTTCCCATAAGCAGTATTAATCTATTTTCTTCCCAGACTCTTTCAAGTAGTTATTCAACTCTTCTTTCCTCAAGCTACTCTGTTATTTACTCCTCAGTCAAGTCACTCAATTTACTTGCTCTCTATTCTGCTAATCAATTTCTAAAAGGTCCTTCATCCCATCACAACAAAGCTGGTACCCAGAAGCTCTGGTCCCTGCTGACTTCAGGAATCTCTCATGTCGTGTCAATGCCCTCTTCCCATCATGCCAACCCCATGTTAGAGATCTGCAGATCTGAGTACACATGGCATAACGATGGCAACAGCAGACACTGGGGACTACTAGAGGGAGGAAGAAGAGACGGGGAGTGGGTTGGGAAACTATACCTATTGGGGACTGTGCTTAATACCTGGGTGACAGCCTCAATCACTCCCCAAACCTCAGCATCATGCAACATATTCATGTAACAAACCTGCACGTACACCTCCTGACTCTAAAATAGAAGTTGTTTGCCAGGTGCCATGGCTCACACCTGTGATCCCAACACCTTGGATCACTTGAGCCCGGAAGTTTGAGACCAGCCTAGGCAACAATAGGGAGACCCTGTCTCTACAAAAAAATTAAAAATTAGCTAAGCCTAGTGACACACGCCTGTAGCCCCAGCTACCTGGGAGGCTGAGGTGGGAGGATTGCTTGAGCCCAGGAGTTCGAGGCTGCAGTAAGCTGTGATCACACCACAGTACTCCAGCCTGGATGACAGAGCAAGATCCTGTCTCAAAATAAAAAAACAGATAAAATTAAATTTACTAGTTGAAATTATTTTTTTTAAAAAATCACTAGTCATATGTTTTACATCCTTTTAATCTTAACTTCTAAGGTAATTACTAAATAATTACATTATAATCTAATTAAATGATTGGTTTCACAATTATATTTTTATTAGAAATTAAGAATACTTAAATTATATATATAAAGAAGTCTGCAGGTCATTGCTGGTGTAAAATTCCCAACCAAGGGTTCATGTTTCAGTTGGCACGTTTGTTACCCTACCCCCTATCTAATCAGAAACATACTCATCCTTCTACACAGGCAAACATATTAGTAACCTGCTGAATATTACTTGTTCTCCACGTCAAAGCTGTCATGTTCAGCTCACCACCTAGGATAGCTTCCTCCTCTCTGCACTGTCCTTCAATAGCCTGCCCAACAGGAGAACCACACCAACTGGATCCCAGGAACACCCCATCATTGCAACAGCAAAGCTGCAAAAGCTGCAAAAGACTGGCATTGTGGATACTGAGTTCCACTAAACCATGCCAAAAGCCATCTTCTCCCCATCATCTCTGTCCAAGTCATCAGCAGCTCTTTTACCTGGGGAAAGATTAAAAGGAGGATGAATGAGAAGACCCCAAAATAGGGTGACTCAGGAAGGTGACTTCTGATTAAAGACTTAAAGACTTAAAGAAAGGGAACATGGCCACATGGAAATGTGGAGGCCAACATTCCAGGCAGAGGGAGCAAGGTGCAGAGGTCCTGAGGTCAGAGATACCTGATGTAATAGAGAAATGGGAGGAGACCACGGGGCCAGAACAGAGGGAACAGGAAAGAGAGGAGATAACAAAGGCCTTGGAAGTCACTGACGAGTTTGAGCAATGCATTGACAGGACCTGATACTATTACAAGCCCCTTCTGACGGTGGAAGAGGCCATAGAAGAAGACAGGGAGGGCAGCTGGGACAGTTGCAATAAGACAGTGAGAGGTGCTGGGGTTTGGGATCGGGGTGCTCCACTGGTGGTTATGGGATGTGGTAGAACTCTGAGTACATTTTAGAGGGAGAGCCAGGGGAAGTTTTTTGGATTACATGTGAAGTGTGAGAGAAAGGCTGAAAACAGTGGGACGCCAAGGCCCTGTGATTCTAGATGGAGTTGCCATCACTAAAATGGGGAGATGGCCCCCCTTTCTCATAGGGTGCAGCACAGCTTTAGCCTGGGAAGGCTGTGCATGATGCAGCATCACTTTAGCATTTTCTAGACTGCAGTACTGAAGGCAAAAGGAGGTGGCTCATACAAAAAGCACCCGTGGTCCAGTAAGGACCCCAAGAGAGTCAGTAAGGACACTGAGGTTTGTTGGCCGCAGCCTCTGGAAGAAAGGAGTTGCCTCTAACTGAGATGAAAGCTCATGTGACCTCGGAGAGATGCCTCAGCTCCTGACTGTCCAATATTCAGTTCCAGATCCCATAGGGTCCAGCCCTTCTTCTTAAAATCAGATTCTGGGATATCCCCCTGCAGCCTATCAATAAAGAAAGCCCTTTTCCTTTGGCTCATTTGAGTCAGTTTCTCTTCCTTGTAATTTGTCTGTTAAGATGGAGACAAAAATATGTCTATAATGGTCACCCTTGATTATGGGTTCACATCCCATTCCATGATGCCACCTTTCCTTTATATAAGCTGTATGTCTACCATGTGTGAATCAGCTTTGAAATAGAATGCAATAACCCATTTAATCAATAGGATGATCAGTAAAAATATAAAATGGTCGGCATTCATCAGAGTTCTCTAAGTTGAAAGCAAAAGAAATTTGACTCAGCTGGGCACAGTAGCTCACACCTGTAATCCTAGCACTTTGGGAGGCCGAGGCAGGTGAATCAGGTCAGGAGTTTGAGACCACCCTGGCCAACGTGGTGAAACCCTGTCTCTACTAAAAATACAAAAAATCAGCTAGGCGTTCGGGTGGGCGCCTGTAATCCCAGCTACTCGGGAGGCTAAGGCAGGAGAATAGCTCGAACCCACGAGGCAGAGGTTGCAGTAAGCTGAGATCGCACTGCTGCACTCCATCCTGGGCAACAGAGTGAGACTCTGTCTCAAAAAAAGAAAAAAAATAAAATAAAATAAAAAGAAATTTGACTCAAAATAGCTTACGTATAAAAGGACATGTGGCCAGGTGCGGTGGCTCAAGCCTGTAATCCAAGCACTTTAGGAGGCTGAGGCAGGCGGATC
>NW_012116188.1:795183-798787 GCF_000951035.1 Colobus angolensis palliatus
CTCCATCCATCCCTCTCTCCATCCATCCCTCCCTTCATCCATCCATCCCTCCCTCCCTCCATCCATCCCTCCCTCCATCCATCCCTCCCTCCATCTATCCCTCTCTCCATCCATCCAACCCTCCCTCCATCCCTCTCTCCATCCATCCCACCCTCTATCTTTCCCTCTTTCCATCCATCTCTCCCTCCATCTATCCCTCTCTCCATCCATCCAACCCTCCATCCATCCCTCTCTCCATCCATCCCTCCCTCCCTCCTTCCATTCCTCCCTCCATCCATCCCTCCCTCCCTCCATCCATCCCCCTCTCCAACATCCCTCCCTCCATTCATCCCTCTCTCCATCCATCCCCCTCTCCAGCCATCCCTCCCTCCATCCATCCCTCCCTCCATCCATCCCTCCCTCCATCCATCCCTCCCTCCAACCATCCCTCCCTCCATCCATCCCCCTCTCCATCCATCCCTCTTTCCAGCCATTCCTCCATCCACCATCCATCCATCCATCCATCCATCCGTCCGTCCATCCATCCACCCATCCATCCATCCATCTCTTGGTTCTACTTTCCTCTGTGTTGATGTTGTTCTCAGGCAGACTCTACCCAGTGGTAAAAAAGATGACCTCCAATGACTGTGGGTTTGCGTCTTCCCCGGAGAGACCACTTTCTCTCATCATCCACATCAGTCTCTGAAACAGGTTTTTGTCTGAGCTGCCTGGGTCTCATGTCCACACTGTGGTGGGAGTGTTGTTGATTGCAAGCCATTAGTTGACTGACCCACCAGAATTATATAAATGCCAGAGTAGTAAATCCTGAAAGGGAGGAATAATCTGATTCAGACAAAATAGTAAGAGATGAGGAGTTTTATCTGAGGAATACAAGTCATTTTAATTATCAAGCCTGGAGAGACATTAAAATGAGACAGCAATCATATTTTACTCCCCACTTTGAGCTATGTATTCATCTCTTGAAACAGCTTGCTATTGCCCCAAGTAGCTATAAATTAACCTAATGCTGCTGCACTGGACAGGTTCACAATATAGAGTCAATCACAAATCAATGTTATTTCTGTGAACCAATGAGAATTCCTGACAAGCAACTTCATATCAGGCTACTCCCTGTCCCCACCTCCTTTTTCTTTTTTTTTTTTTTTTTTTTAGGCAGAGTCGCGCCCTGTCAACCAGGCTGAGTGCAGTGGTGCAATCTTGGCTCACTGCAACCTCCACCCCACTGGGTTCAAGTGATTCTCCTACCTCAGCCTCCCAAATAGCTGGGATACAGGCATACACCACCACATCCAGTTAATTTTTGTATTTTTAGTAGAGATGGGGTTTCACCATGTTGGCCAAGATGGTCTCAATCTCTTGACCTCGTGATCCGCCCACCTCGGCCTCTCAGAGTGCTGGGATTACAGGCATGAGCCACCTCACCAGGCCCTGTCCCCCTTTTTTTGCCTTTAAAAGCCTGCTCGTAACTGCTGCTAACCAGAGTATATATTCAAGGCAACTTGAATCCATGCTCCCGGGTTGCAATCCTCAAGCTTGGCCCAAATTATATCTCTACTTATATCAGTTTTGCCTCAGCTTCTCCCTTTTAAGTCGACAGAGATATCCACTGCATAGGTCTTCATTTGAAGGTAATGAAAATGGTCTTCTCTGTAATATACAATTGATACCACATTGCATCTGTACACAAATCCCCTAAAACCATAACAGGTATTTCAACATGTTTAAAGGAAGTTTCTCTCTTACATGTGCACATATACACACATACAGACTCCAGCAAAAGTGTTCATTTAAAAATTCATTGGAAAGGCTATTGGGTAAGCATTTTCACAAGGAAGTAAATCAAATGTGACTTTATTGGATATCAGATCAGCTCACTCTTTGTTTTTTAACGACTTCTTGTGTAAACTGTAAGAGAAACACTCCTTGGGCTGGCAGAGGAGATGGGAGTTTGTATAGGAGCTGTCTTGCTCAAGGGCTATTTTTTAGACACTAAACTCTTTCTTCTGCTTCGAGCACAGAAGCAGGGGGTTACATGAAATGAGTGAAGCACAAATAAATTTCTTAAAGGGGTGGGAAGGGGGAAAAGGAATAAAGTCTGGGTTTTGATATACAGTGTGGAGAGTACAGGTCAGGAGGAAAAAAAAGGGTCATTCAAACAAAGATACCCAAGAGGCCTACAAATGTGTCTCATTTTGTGAGCATTATCCATTTTGGGGAAAAGGGGGTGTCAGATGTTGATTTATGCACCAGGCCACCAAATGTAACGTTTTGCCAATTTTTTTTAAAGGAAATGTGGTCATTACCTTTGAATGAAATCCAACTAGCCAGCTTTCAATCATGCAGGAACTAACTATCCTGGTGTGAGCTACCTAAATCCTTTTCCTAGCTGACTTCTTTGTATGATTACCTCACCTTGAGGAGAGCAGTGGAGGGGGAAGAACTTAAGAGTTTTAAAATCTCATCTTGGGTAGCGAAGACGTAAATCCGTAGCTAAATGGGAGTTATGGGTCAAGGATTGAAGACTGTCCTCACTCCCTGATCCTTCCACCGCTTCAGAAACTATTAATAGGGCTGGGTGCGGTGGCTCATGCCTGTAATCCCAGCACTTTGGGAGGCCGAGGCGGGCGGATCACGAGGTCAGGACATCGAGACCATCCTGGCTAACACGGTGAAACCCCATCTCTACTAAAAATACAAAAAATTAGTCGGGCGTGGTGGGGAGTGCCTGTATTCCCAGCTACTCGGGAGGCTGAGGCAGGAGTATGGCGTGAACCCTCGAGGCGGAGCTTGCAGTGAGCCCAGACGGCGCCACTGCACTCCAGCCTGGGCGACAGAGCAAGGCTCCGTCTCAAAAAAAAAAAAAAAAAAAAAAGAAACTGTTAATACATCTCCTAGGAGCTTTTCTTACTGAAATTAAAAAGGGAGAAGGGCCCCGGGGTGGGATGGCTGGGCGAAGGGGGATCCCAGATTGTAGTGTTTAAGAAAATAAATCCTTCCAGAAAAGGAGGCCAAAAAAGACTCCATTTATCACGATGATGATGACTTCCTGAATTCACTTGACTGTTTCCATTTTTCTCGATCTTTCTGCCTTTTCCCCTTATTTATATGTATGAGCTCCTTACATACTATGAATAATAATCTTTATCAATCATGTAGCTTGCAAATATTTTACCTGAGACTGTTTATCATATTTTACTTATTTCACTGCATTAAACCTTTTTACATTAACTAAATTTGGGTAAAATGCCTTCTTTATGAAAAATGAATCAGCTCTTGATAGATTGGTTTTTACAAACAATGTTTAATGGCTTAACTAAGAATGAATATATTATTTTAGATTTTCATACAATACAGAAGTATATTGACTACAAAAAAGAGCCACTTTTACCTCCTCCCTCCCCTGGCCCCAATCACAACACACACCCCCAAGGAAAGCACTATTAACAGTTTGGTATGTAAATTTTAGGCTTTTTTCTATGCAGTTGTACATGTGAATCCATACATACAGACCACAGACACACACACAGGACGTATATAAATAGCATTAAACTGAACATATTGCACAATGTGTACTTTGTCACATAAAAATATGTCTTATGATTCT
>NW_012116188.1:798877-805758 GCF_000951035.1 Colobus angolensis palliatus
TTTTTTGGTTGCCCAGGTTGGAGTGCAGTGGTGTGATCTCAGCTCACTGCAACCTTCACCCTGCAGGTTTAAGCGATTCTCCTGCCTCGGCCTCCTGAGTAGCTGGGATTACAGGCATGCGCCACTACACCTGACTTATTTTTTGCATTTTTGTAGAAACAGGGTTTCACCATGTTGGCCAAGGCTGGTCTCAAACTCCTGACCTCAAGTGATGAGGCTGAGATGAGTAGATCACTGTAGGTCTACCTTAGTCTGTCTCTCTCTTTTTTAATTTTATTATTTATTTATTTATTTATTATTTTTTGGTTCACTCAGGTTGGAGTGCAGTGGCGCGATCTCAGCTCACTGCAACCTTTTCCTCCAAGTTTAAGCAATTCTCCTACCTCAGCCTCCCAAGTAGCTGGGATTACAGGCCCACACCACCATGTCTGGCTAGTTTTTTGTGTTTTTGTAGAGATGGGGTTTCACCATGTTGATCATGCTGTTCTCAAACTCTTGACCTCAAGTAATCTGCCCACTTCAGCCTCCCAAAGTGCTGGGATTACAAGCGTGAGCCACGGTGCCCAGCCACTTACCTTATTCTCTCTTACTGCTGCATAATGCTATGTAGTGTTGGAAATAGCACAATTTGTTTCCCTAATGATGGACATTTAAATTGAAAAATTTTTGCAATTATAAACAATGCTGCATTGAAAATTCTTATCCATGCCTCTTTCAACCTGTATACCTTTGTACATGTGCAAAGAATTCTCTTGGACAGAAAATACAGAAGTGGAAGTGGTAATGCAAAAAAAATGGATATTTTTCTTTTAATAAACACTGCCAAATCAGTCTTCAAAAGGCTATACCAATGCATACTCCTCCAACATGGAATGCAACAGAAATTTTTTTAACTGCCCAGCTAATGGGTGAAAAATAATCTATCTTCCTTACTTTGATCTGTGTTCACTGTTTACTAATGAGATTAAGAATGTTTTCACATGTAGATTGGTTTAAGTGAATCACTTGACTGTTTCCATTTTTATCCATCTTTCTGCCTTTTTTCCTTTATTTATATGAGCTCTGACATATTATGAATAATAATCTTTATCAATCATGTATCATGTAGCTTGCAAATATTTTATCCAAGACTGTTGATCATATTTTATTTATATCACTGCATTAAACCTGAATTTTTTTATTATTTTTTTTGAGATGGAGTCTCACTCTGTCACCCAGGCTGGAGTGCAGTCGTGTGATCTCTGCCCACTGCAAGCTCCGCCTCCCCGGTTCAAGCAATTCTCCTGCCTCAGCCTCCTGCGTAGCTGGGATTACACGCACACGCCACCACACCAGCTAATTTTTGTATTTTTAGTAGAGATGGGGTTTCACCATGTTGGTCAGGCTGGTCTTGAATCCCTGACCTTGTGATCCACTCACCTCAGCCTCCCAAAGTGCTGAGATTACAGGCGTGAGCCACTCCGCCCAGCTCAAATTTTTATTGTTGGCAACAAATTCAAATTTTAAAAGAAGTTGTGCCAACAATCTTTTTTATTGGCCAGGTGAGGTGGCCTATAATCCCAGTTCTTTGGGAGGCTAAGGCAGGAGGATCACTTGAGGCCAGAAGTTTGACACCAGCCTGAGCAACATAGTAAGACCCTGCCTCTACCAAAAAAAAATAAAAATAAAATTTTTAATTAGCCAGATGTGGTGTATGCCGATAGTTCCAGATACTTGGGAGGGTGAAGCAGGAGGACTGGGTGAGCCCAGGAGTTAGAGGCTGCAGGGAGCTATGATCATGCCACTGCACTGCCACCTGTGTGACAAAGCAAGACTCTGTCTCTTGGAAAAAAAAAAAATTTTTAAATCTATTTTATTAATCTGTGTATTTTCCATTCTATATAAACTAGCAGATCGGCTTGTCAGATTTCATAAAATATCCCTGTTACGGTCTGAATGTGGCCCCCAAAGTTCATGTGTTGGAAACTTAATGCCCAATGCAACAATGTTGAGAGATGAGCCCTTTAAGAGGTGATTAGGTCATGAGGGCACTACCTACATACATGAATTAATGACCTTATGGCAGGAGTGGGTTAGTTATCTCAAGATTGGATTCCTGATAAAAGAATACATTTGGGTCACCTTCCCTGTCTTACTCTAGCCCTCTCTCTCTTGTCCTTCCAACTCCTGCCATGGGATGATGCAGCACCAAGGCTCTCACCAAATGCTGGCACCATGCTCTTGGACTTCCCAGCCTCCAGAACTATAAGCCAAACTAATTTCTGTTTATTATAAATTACCCAGTCTGTGGTGTTGTATAGCAACATAAAATGGACTAAAATAGACTAACACAATCCCTTTGTAATTTTTCATGAGCTTGCACTGAATTAATAGATGACTTAGAAAAGAAAAAAATTGCTCTTTCCCTGCCGCCACTGAGTCATGCGGAGGCAGAGGCTTGGGTGAGTTCAAGATTCCACTTCATCCTTAACCTACCGCCATGGCTGAGGAGGACATTACTGCTGGAGGTGTAATGGACGTTAATACTGCTTTAAAGAGGTGCTGAAGACCACCCTCATCCACGATGGCCTAGCACATGGAATTCCCAAAGCTGCCAAAGCTTTAGACAAGCACCAAGCCCATCTTTGTGTGCTTGCATCCAACTGTGATGAGCCTATGTATGTCAAGTTGGTGGAGGCCCTTTATGCTGAACACCAAATCAACCTAATTAAGGTTGATGATAACAAGAAACTAGGAGAATGGGTAGGCCTCTGTAAAACTGACAGAGAGGGGAAACCCTGTAAAGTGGTTGGTTGCAGTTGTGTAGTAGTTAAGGACCATGGAAAGGAGTCTCAGGCCAAGGATGTTATCGAAGAGTACTTCAAATGCAAGAAATGAATAAATAAATCTTTGGCTCACAAAAAAAAAGAAAAGAAAAAAATTGACTTTCACAATGTTTATTCTTACCATCCCAAAACATGATATGTGTGCTTATTCGACTTGACTTTTCTTTTGTCCTCCAATAACATTTTATGTGTTTCTTTACATTAGGTTTATGTCCAGAATTTTTCTCCCCACAGGAAATGAACTTTAATTAGCTTTTGTCTCCAGAATTCCCCATCGATGCCTGGGCTTTACGGTTCTCCTCACCCCCTCCAGTTTGAAGCCCTGGCAAGAGATCCCCGGGCCCAATGCCTCCCCAGTCCAGCCACAAGTACTCAAGAGTGTCAGAACTTATTTTTGTAATGAGAAGCGTGGGCCCTGCCTCCCCCCCACTCATGGAGAAGGTGGGTGTCTTGCAGCCTTGGGGGTCACTTCAGTGGGGCAGAGAGTGTGAGCCCAGCGAGTGTGGGCCCAGCAGAGGCATCAACAGCGAGAAGTGGTCAAAGAGAGGGTTGCACACCACAATCTCCCTGTTCGGGGCCCGGCCTGGACACTTCTACACCATAAAGTCACTGCTTTCATTCTCATCTGCAGAGTCCAGCTCCTCAGGAGGCTCTTTCTGCAGCTCCAGCCATAGCATCTCTTACCTCTGGTGCTGGTAGTGATAAATGTGCATGCTGGGCACCAGCTGCTGGTCGCAGGTTGTGTGGAGGCGGAAGAAGAGTCAATTATTTTACCACCATAATTAAAATCCTTCCTTCCTTCCTTCCTTCCTTCTTCCCTCCCTTCTTCCATCCCTCCTTCCTTCCCTTTCTTCTTTTTCCCCTTCCTTCCTTCCTTCCTTCCTTCCTTCCTTCCTTCCTTCCTTCCTTCCAAAGTCAATTCTTTTACCACCGTAACTAAAATACTTTCTCTTTCTTTTCTTTTTTGTTGACAGGGTCTTACTCTGGAGTTCACTGATGTGATCATAGCTCACTGCAGGCTGGAACTACTGGCCTCAAGTGCTCCTCCCACATCAGGTCTCCCAAAGTGCTGGGATGACAGGCATGAACCACCACACCCCACTTAAAATATTTTCAAGACTTCCTCTAATTGTTTATTGATGGTACATTGAGTTACTAATTTTTCACCCATTCATTCAACAGGCGTTTGTTTAAATGCTTGCCATGTGGGGTACTGCAATTCTGTTTCTGGAAAGGGATCCCAAACTAGACCCCAAGAGAGGGCTCTTGGATCTCTCTCAAGAAAGAATTCAAGGCAAACCCAGAGTAAAGTGAAAAGCAAGTTTATTTAAAAAGTAAAGAAATAAAAGAATGGCTACCCCATAGGCAAAGCAGCCCCGAGGGCTGCTGGTTGGCTATTTTTATGGTTGTTTTTTGATTGTATGCTAAACAAGGAGTGGATAATTAATGAGTTTTCCCAGAAAGGTGTGGGCTATTCCCAGAACTGAGAGTTCCTCCCCTTTTTAGACTATATAAGGTAGACATTGCCACGGCATCTATAAACTGTCATGGCACTGCTGGGAGTGTCTTTTAGCATGCTAATGCATTGTAATTGGCGTATAATGAGCAGTGAGGAGGATCAGAGGTCACTTTTCTCTCCGGCATGGTTTGGGTGGGTTTTGGCCACCTTCTTTATCGCATCCTTTTATCAGTAAGGTCTTTGTGACCTGTACTTTGTGCCAACCTCCTATCTCATCCTGTGACTTAGAAAGTCTTTATTTCTTAGAAAGACTTTATTTCTAGGAATGCAGCGCAGTAGGTGTCAGCCTCATTTTACCCAGTCTCTATTCGAGATGGAGTCGCTCTAGTTCAAGCACTTCTGACAATTTTGATTGTCTACTGTTGGCGGGGCATGGTGGCTCAAGCCTGGAATCCCAGCACTTTGGGAGGCCAAGGCAGGTGGATCACTTGAGTTCAGGAATTTGAAACCAGCCTGGCCAACATGGTGAAACCCCATCTCTACTACAAATATAAAAATTTGCCAGGCATGGTGGCAGGCACCTCTAGTCACAGCTACTTGGGAGGCTGAGGCGGGAGAATCAGTTGAAACCCGGGAGGTGGAGGTTGTAGTGAGCCAAGATCGTGCCACTGCACTCCAGCCTGGGCAAGAGAGCGAGACTCCATCTTAAAAAAAAAAAAAAGTCTTCTGTAGGGATACAGACAAATGATTGAGTTTCCTATGTTCATATCTAAAAAAGAAGCTATAGGATGAAATATCAGAGAATAAATCTTAATAACCAAGGTTGAATGGACAGAGAAGGCCAAAAAGTTTAAAGGAAAAGCAAAGCAAAGCACTTAGAAACGCTTCCTAGTACATTTTCAACCACGTTTCAAGTGTCTCCTACTAACACAGGAGACTTTTCTATTGAGTGGTGGTCAACACTTCTCTCTTCCTGTGGTCATACCATCTTCCTCACAAAGAACCAAAAATACACAACTGTGGGTCCCCTTCCTCCACTCACCTGCCAACTCACCCCCCTGTTTTGCATTTGATGCTGTGAAGTTCGGAGTTAACTTGCTTGGTCAACCTTAGCAAGCCTCCAGTGCATTATCCGTATTATCTTCTCCCACCTACCTGATTAGGCTTTTGCTTTTGTTCATCTTTTAAATTCGGGTTTCCCATAAACTCCCAGGAAGCAAGGCGAGGAGGAAGAAGAAAATATTTCTAAGTATCTGGGACACTAGTTGGTACAAAACAGTTTCGAAGGGGGTTGTTCCTTCACATTCCTGAGACTCCCAAGAACAAGGTCAATCAGGTCCCGCTCCCCTTCTCCCTCCCCACTTCGCTCCTGCCCCAAGCCTTGGTTCAGTGGAGACCATGTTATCTCCTACTGACCGCCAGCCTTTCCCCTCTGGGGCTGCGCTTCTCTCCCTAAGTCACCTCTGACTTCTCAGCCAGCAACTATGTTCTTTCCGGCTGCCAGGGACAGACAGGACATGAGACCTTTTATCGTAAAGACAGAAGTATTTTCTTGAGTTTCTTTTTTCTTTTTGAGTCTTCGGAAGGAGAAAAGGAAGGAACCTTCTTTCGAAAACAGTTATAAAAGTTGCGTGCTCATGGCAAACAGCATTTCTCATTCTGTTTATGTGTTTTCTGCCCCACAATTCTGAATGACTCAGATGACAAAAAAAAAAAAACAATCCAGGCCTCGGGGAGGGGCACCCACAGGGGTGGTTGTTGCTTTTCAAACTGTGAGGCATAAATGACACAAAATGCCAAAAGAAGCTGGAAACCCATTTTAACCTGAACTACAGGTTTGCATTTTTCCCATTTCTCTGCCTTCTGTCACCTCCATCCCACCCCCACATCCAACTTAGCTTTTCTATTGCAAATAGCTGGGCCCAGGATTTGAATGAAAGCAGAAGCTGTTTCCTCTGCTTACGATCGGCAGACAACTGCATCACAATTTGGGCGACTTTGCAGACTTGCCACCAATTGTGAAATAAATAACTTCTGATTTATGCCATTTGCATAGTAGAAAACTACAAAATAATAGATACAAATAAAGAGGTTTCTTGTGCATAAATGAACAACAAGAAACCCCTTTATTTGTATCTATTATTTTGTGAAGGCTATAATTAGATGAATAGCTGGCCTTTAGATTTTTGTATCTTTAGGCTCGAACAAGAGTACAATAACAAAGAATTTACAAAAAAAAAAAAAGTAATCAGGACAACCTTGTAGTAAATTTTTGACCCTTGAATAATTCAGAAGCCAAAATCTACGAGAGCCACATTCCATCTGAGACAAGGAGAAATGATTCTTTCACTGCAAGAATTTCTTTAAAAAATCAACTGACAAATTTTTAGCTAAAAGGGAAATCTCCCATCTAGTTTCTTGAATGACAGTCATTGTTACTTAAAACAGACTCCCGTGTTCGGTTCTGATTGGAGGGCTGTGCAGTTTTTCTCGTTTTAAAACTGATGGCATTCAACGTGGCAAGGGAAAGAATTCTCCCAGCCATTTTCATAATTATCTACATTTAAATTCTCACCTTAATAAATAAGTCCTTTTTT
>NW_012116188.1:805933-821335 GCF_000951035.1 Colobus angolensis palliatus
TTTTTTTTGTATTTTTAGTAGAGATAGGGTTTCACCGTGTTAGCCAGGATGGTCTCGATCTCCTGACCTCGTGATCCGTCCGTCTCAGCCTCCCAAAGTGCTGGGATTACAGGCGTGAGCCACCGCGCCCGGCCTGCGTCATTATTCTTTAATAGCATTTTACCTGATTGCAAAAGTAACACCTGTGCATTGTAAACATTTTGGAAAATCCTGAAAATCACAGGGAAGAAATAGACAAATCATTTGTTTCTCCAGCACCCACCAGTAACTATTATTCACATGTTAATGTTTAGTCTTCTAGTCTGTACTTCTCAATATGAATATATTCATGTTCTTCACAAAAATAAGAATATGCCATTTTTGCTTTTTCACAAACCATTAAAAATCTTTGCCATCGTGTTTGCTAGTAGATGCCATCCGATGCTGCACCGTATTTTTTTCCACCGATTCTTTCCTCCTAGGCATTTGGGCTTTTCCCAGTGGCTCCATGAACAATGGAGTTCGTGGTTATGAAGAATGTAGTCTAATTCAACTCACCCTAAAGTGACACTTCTACCCCTGTGACCAAGAATTCTCCTGGCGGGGAAAACATAACAGGAAAATATTTCACACACTTTTGGGTGAGCGTTGGCCAAACTAGACTTTAGTGCGATTGTTGGCATTTCAACGGCAAACTCCTCATTGACTCATTCAACCAACCAACCAAGAAGGGGGAAAGTTCTCTTTTCAGCGTTAAACATTTATTCTCTATGAAGGTACACTTTCCCTCATTCCCTAAAGAGTAAGGAAAGCTCATTTGAACTTTTATATTCCCTTTTTGCTCTGAACTCCATTATAATGTTTCTCTCAATTGTCCCCTTTTCCATAAAACTTTCACCCACTTCCCCCTCGGCCATCTTAGCCCAGGCCCCCACAACACGGGATCTGCTCCTGTCCTGGGGTAACCATCATTATCTGTTATCTTAGGGCTATTTAAAAAAAAAACAAAAAACAAAAAACCTTTTATCTTTTCTCCCAGTTTTTGTTTTTTTTTTTTCCTCCATCAGAGTTTATGCCCGATTCAACTTGGTAGCCCCACACAGTAGGCACTCAATAAATATTTGTCGAATGATTCTTTCAAGGCATCTCGGTCACAGCACTTTCTCTGCATGTAGGTCTCTCACAGGCTGGAGGCCACAGTTTAACAAAGCCAGGGCAAGGTCAGAGGGAGGCCGAGAAGGCGCTTTCAAGTTGAGTAATGAAAGGCGATGTTAATTACTGACATGGGCCATTTAGAAGGAAGAAAAATGCTATCTCTTATTAATTTTGCTGAAATGGACACACTCTTGTCAGTGGCTAATGGTTAACAAAGCCATTCTTTGCTGAAGGACAGGGCAGGAAAACCTCAGTTACGAAAGGACCAGACCAGCCACAGTGCAGAAACTTCCTGCCCCTACACGCCTGCACCCGCCAGAGATAACGTCTCTCACCATTTTTTTTCCTCATGTATAAAGTTAGACAGAAAACCATCAAGGAGAGGTTAAAAGTTTCATTTCTACCAAGATATTTATGATGGGTTTACAGGGAAGCCAGGCTCCGGCAAAGGACACAGGAATCAAGTTTACATTTTAATGGAGGGAGGCGGGAGGTAGAAAGAGGAAAAAAAGTCAGCTTGGGGAATGGGAATTCCTCATCCTGTTAGTGGACAACACTAATTTAATCAAGAAGAAAGGGTCTGTTGAACAGGCGCGCTCTCCCTGCGAGTTCAGCCTGCCGATAATCTTGGTGGAAGTTCATAAATGCGTCTCAAATGCTCCCAGCCTTTCAGTCTGAACAGGCGGTTTTGGCAGTTGTGAACTTCAAGTGGACCCATTTAAGCTGATCAGAGGAAACAGGCTGACAGTGAGCTGATTAGAAACCTCTTAGAGACCCTTCTTTAAAGAGGGAAAGGAGTTCTTAACTTTTTTCCATCATCTTTAGAGAGAGACCCAGGGGTGGGTAATAAAAAAGAAAGGTTGCAAGTAGGGTGGGAGTGGGGATTGTGGGTGAAGGAAAACGTTCATTTTAGAACACAAAGAAAAACAACTGCTTTGCCAGCCCTTTCCCAACCTCCTCGCTCTTGTCAATTTCTGCTTTGAGGGAATGTTTGAAGATAACAGGAAAGGAAATCACAAAATGATATGGCAAGGATGAGTGAGGCTTAAAAGAGACGAAGGCAAGCTGTTTCCTTGACCCAGGCTTATCTCAAGCCTGCCAAAAAAATAACCATCTATCACAGACCCATAAATAGGTTAGGAACATGGGAGTAAAATGCTGCTTTTAATGATAAAGCAATGGGTTAGTTAGTTTTAGAAAACAACCATCTCAGACATCTTAGGCTTAACAGATGCACACAAAGGTGTACTTTTGTCTCCAGGGGTGGGAGGTGGGGGGTGACTTCTTGAACAAGCTGAATATTTTTTTAGGAAGGAGGAGCTCCACTTGAGAAAAGTTATAAACATATGAACATTCAGAAAGAACATTTCAAAACACCTCTGGGGAAAATATGAGTTGCTGACAATAATACACGTGCAGGGAGACATTCCTCTGCAAAATCTAAATAAGTGAGAAAGCTACCTCTTTGCTAGCGCAAAGCCCTTATCAGCAACAAAAGGTCCAAGTTAAGGATTTGCTTTCCAAACTGATACCCGACATGTGACCTAAAATAGACGAGGCAGTCAGGTTTCTCACTGGGGCCCTTGAGTCTGCAAACCTGATCCCTGCTGAAATACTCCAGGAAGAACCAGATTCTCTGGGTTACAGCCCTTAAGATCACAATAGCAGTTTCAATTCCAGACCTTCAACTGAAAATGAAGTTTACAAATTAGCTTTGAATAAATATTATGCTTCCAGTCTCCAGTGAAGAGCCACAGCTCTGAGAGAAACCAAATTAGAAAAAGACTCAATTCAGCTCCTAAACACACAGAACCAAGCCCTAACCGACCTAGCCTGGCATGTTTCTCTTCTTGCTCTACCAAAATAGCATGGTGATGTCATGCTTTCATTTGTCCCCCAAAACCAGCCACCCTGCCCTCCTAAAAATAGCTTGATGCACTTCTAAAGGGAAAAAAGGGGGAGTCAAAATATTTTTTGAAATAAATTTTTTTTCACTTAAACCGTCAAGCAATAAAAGATAATCTTTTCTTTCCTGTTTACTTTGTCTCCCAGACTCTGTGTGTGTGTGTGTGTGTTTTTCCCAAAGTCCCTCTGAAAATCATACAAGAAGGAAAAACCTTTTCCAAAATAATTTATGTAGTCTGACTTCTGAGGCCTTCTTATGTTTGTAAATTTTCTCTTTGTTCTTTGCCAGTGAATGCACCAGACTCAGGATTAACCAAGGACTTATTTAGGAGTCCTTTGAAAAATATAAGCTTATTTGTAGGGAAGAGGACCAACTTAAAGAGACTGCTAGACATCAGGGACATAGATCAGTGATCCTCAAGGCTGTTTGAGCCTCCAGACACTTGTAACACTTTGAGATACGAAACCTTTGGAGTCACTAGGGACCTGTTGAATCATTTAAGTAAGGCCCAGCCATCTGCATCATTCAAAAGAAACCCAGGTAGCCATGTGTGGTGGCTCATACCTGCAATCCCAGCACATTCAGAGGTTGAGGTGGGAGGATCCAGGTCAGGAGTTTGAGATCAGCCTGGGTGACATGGTGAAATCCTGTCTCTACTAAAAATACAAAAAAAAAAAAAAAAGTTAGCCAGCCATGGTGGCAAGTGCCTGTAATCTCAGCTACTCAAGAGGCTGAGGCAGGAGAATTGCTTGAACCCGGGATGCAGAAGTTGCAGGGAGGCAGAGGTTGCAATGCAATGAGCCAAGATTTTGCACCACTGCATTCCAGCCTGGGTGACGGAGTGAGACTTCATCTCAAAAAATACAAAAAAAAAGTTAGCTGGGCACGGTGGCATGCACCTGTAGTCCCAGCTACTCAGGAGGCTGAAGCAGGAAGATCACTTAAGGCCAGGAGTCCAAGGCTGCAGTGAGCCATGATCATGCCACTGCACTCTAGCCTGGGCAACAGAGCAAGAAAAAGGAGTAGGGAGCTTGGAGGGAGGTGGCAATGGTTAATGGGTACCAAAACAAAAACAAATGAGTAAGACATACTATTTGATTGCACAACAGGGCAACTATAGTCAATAGCAACTTAATGTACATTTCTAAATAACTAAAAGAGTGTAATTGGGTTATTTGTAACACATAGGACAAATGTTTGAGGGGATGGATACCCCATTCTCCATGAATCGCCTGCCTGTATCAAAACATCTCATGTACTCTACAAATATATACACCTTCTATGTGCCCACAAAAATTTAAAAATACATTTTTAAATTAAAAGGAACCCAGGTGACTCTGAGGCTCATTCGGCATTAGGAAGCACCCATCAGACTTGGCATGAAGGCCGATGTTCCAAAGAGCAAGCTCTCATGTCCCTCTCCCCACACCAAAAAGTGGTACCTTGTCTCAGCTCTTTTGAACACAGCAAACACCAGCTATTCCAGCTAGATTGATGATTTCAGAACACCCCTTAAAGTAACTTAGCATCTCTCTCCCACTTCCTTCATTTCTCATAAATTGCTATAGGTTGTCTTTGATCTCAGAGTAGACTCCCTATAAAAAGGAGGCAAAGTAACTGAGATGAAAAACAAACTTTACTCAAGAATCCAATAAAAGATGAGTGGAGAGGGTCCTTGCCATAGATAGATTTCATTCACTAAGTCTGAAGACACAGGCAGGGCAATGGGTAATCACTTGTTTGAGCCAAACTTACCACCTAGTTAGGAAGGCTGGCTGGCTGTCATTTACCTGAGGGTTACATTAGAACAAAAACAAGTCCAAAAAAAAAAAGATGCTTTCTAAGAATAAAAATATCTCTCTTTTTGGGGTCTTCTTAACTTTGTCAGAGTGCTTCCACATCTATTGTCTGTTTTTATAATTAATCCCACAAGTAACTACGTATTTGTTTGTTTTGTTTTATTTTGAGATGGAGTCTCACTCTGTCTCCAGCGCAGTGGTGCGATCTCGGCTCCCTGCAACCTCCTCCTCCTGGGCTCAAGCAATTCTCATGCCCCAGCATCCTGAGTAACTGGGATTACAGGTGCGGGCCACCACGCTGGACTAATTTTTGTATTTTTGGTAGAGATGGGGTCTTACCATGTTGCCCAGGCTGGGCTCGAACTGCTGGCCTCAAGTGATCCACCTGCCTCAGCCTCCCAAAGTGCTGGGATTACAGGCATGAGCCACTGCATCCGGCGATATTTATATATGAGATCTATTAACCAGCCTGTAATCCCAGCACTTTGGGAGGCCGAGGCGTGTGGATCACGAGATCAGGAGATCAAGACCATCCTGGCGAACACGGTGAAACCCTGTCTCTACTAAAAATACAAAAAAATTAGTCGGGCGTGGTGGTGGGTGCCTATAGTCCCGGCTACTCAGGAGACTGAGACAGGAGAATGGCCTGAACCCGGGAAGCGGAGCTTGCAGTGAGCCGAGAGATTGCACCACTGCACTCCAGCCTGGGCTACAGAGCGAGACTCCGTCTCAAAAACAAACAAACAAAAAAACTATTAACCAAGCAAATTTTAATATTGTTGTCACTCCCTAGCTTAAGAGAAATATGGGAAAATTTTCATGGGATTATGAAATTGATTTCTAAATACCAGTATATTTACAATTTATTTTTTAACTTACCAAGTGACGTATCACCAGTATGTTTATAATTTATTTTTAACTTAATTTTTACTTTATCAAGTCAAATATCTGTCAGAGTTACTTTAAAAGCACTAAGACTTTGGCCTAAATTGGACCATTGAGGTAGGGCATGTTTTCAAATTTCTGTCTTTGATCAGTGCTTTTCCTAAACCACTACAAATAAATGAGAACCTCACCAACTTTAAAGATATGGCAAAGTAAAGGGCGTTTTAGTGCCTCCCCTGGTAAACCATTTCTATTTTCCTTGACTCACTGTCAGTGATGATGTAGACTGATACCTAATTACACACTTAGATTCTTATGAAATTACTAAAACGGCTTCATCGTCTGGAGCATTACCTGAGGTTCATGGTCTCACAGCCAAGGAGAACAAGGACGCAGGTGCGCAAAAGTGTGAGGTTAAGAGCAGAAGTTAAATAGGCAAAAGAAAGAGAATAGCTCTCTGATGCAGAGAGGGGTCCCAGAGAACCGGTTTGCCAGTTCCACGGTGAGATGCAGGGGCTTTATAGCTGAGCTGGTGAGGAGGCAGTGTCTGATTTACATAGGGCAAGAAAGACTGATTGGACCAGGTGTGCCATTTGCATAGGGTACGAATTTCTGGCCACCCCCTCCCTAATCTTTTAGTATGCCTGGCCTGCGCCATGTTGCCCACTCCTTTACTGTACACGTGGTAACAATACATGTGGTAACAAAAAAGAGGGAAGATGGAGCTTCCATGTTGGACATTCCTGGCCCCCAGGTAGCCCCTTTCTGTCGGCACAGCTGCCAGCATTCTCCCATGCAAGTTTCCAGCTTGCTTATCTATTTTTGCAGCTGGATTTTTCAGAGTGCTCTTTGTTAGAAAAAATAATAATTTATTGGGCTGCTTTTTTGTTAAAAGGGAAGTTCTGCTGAGGACTCTGTTGCCCTCACTCTCCGCCTAATTTCTTTCTACCTCCTGTATCATTACCTTGCATGTGATCGCCATCAAAAGAAGTATCTCTACTTCCTCTCAACTTTCCCAGCAATCTTGGTTTCCAGACTTTACTTCACACCTTTGGGTTCCTCAAGTGCCCCCAAGTCCTCTCAGACTCCTCCAAGAATTTAGTGAAATGCCTAGTAGGAACAAGGGTAAGAGAGTGTCTATAGTCCACAGCGACTCAGAAAACCAGAGGAAGGAGAGATCCCTCCAAAACAGGCTCACCAGGAAACCTTAATGGCAGAGACAGGTTCTTTGTTGTTACTGATGTTGTTGAGATAGGTTCTCATTCTCTTAGTCACTCTGCCACCCAGGCTGGAGTGCACTGGGGCAATCATAGCTCACTGCAGCCTCAAACTCCTTGGCTCAAGTGATCCTCCCTCCTCGGCCTCCTGGGTAGCTGAGACTACAGGCATACGCCACCATGTCCAGCTAATTTTCTTTTCTTTTTTTAAAAAATTTTTTGGGAGATGGGATCTTGCTATGCTGCCCAGGCTGGTCTTGAACTCCTGGGCTTAAACCATTCTCCCACCTTGGCCTCCCAAAGTGCTGGGATTATAGGCATGAGCCACTGTGCCTGGTCAAGGGAGACAGGTCTTGATCTGGGCTTTAAATGATGGATCAGGTTGCAGGGAGGAATCGTTGGCTTTGTATCAGAAAGTATTCGGGGTTTACCTGGAATAAGAACAAGCACAGGGCATGGTGGGGGGCACCTCTGGGTGGGAAAAAGCAACTAGAAGATTGTTCTCATTTGAGGCCGGGCGCGGTGGCTCAAGCCTTTAATCCCAGCACTTTGGGAGGCCGAGACGGGCGGATCACTAGGTCAGGAGATCGAGACTATCCTGGCTAACATGGTGAAACCCCGTCTCTACTAAAAAATACAAAAAAATAGCCGGGCGAGGTGGCGGGCGCCTGTAGTCCCAGCTACTTGGGAGGCTGAGGCAGGAGAATGGCGTGAACCCGGGAGGCGGAGCTTGCAGTGAGCTGAGATCCGGCCACTGCACTCCAGCCTGGGTGACAGAGCGAGACTCCATCTCAAAAAAAAAAAAAGAAGATTGTTCTCATTTGAGAGACAGGTCTGTGGGAGACTCCTAGAAATAAAAAAATTGGAAGGACAAGGTGGCAGAAAACCCAATAAAGCCTGAATGTCAAGGTGAGGGCCTTGGAAATCATCAGAAACGCCACTGAGAGCCACTCCTGACTTTTAAAGAAAGTGACATTTAAGAGGTTTAAGTTGGCAGCCGTGTATGCAAGATGTGTCAGAATGAGGTAAATAAGCAAACTGGGTGAGAGGCAAAAGGGCCTTGACCAAGGTTTATTGATAAGTGTGTTGCCCAAGACTGAGTCAAAAGTCTTGCTAAAGTCAATCTAGATTAAATCTGTCCCTTGCCTTTAACCTAGCAGGCCAATCAAGGTCTCCAAGGAAGAGATGAAATTCCTCAGAGCAGGTCTTGGTTATGAAGCCAAGTGAGTTGTTATTCACACTTCGTGTCTCTGAGATGGGCACACATGCAGATGTGCTATTTCCCTCTTTCCACTGTCAGTCACTTCCTGGCCAAACTGTCTAAAAACAAGAGAATCACAGAGTCTTAGCGGTGGACATAACCTCAGCAATCATGTGGTTCCTATCATGCACTAGTACATCATTTTGCACTGAGAGCCGACCATGTGACCAGAACTATGCTGGAGGAGGGAAATGGAACACAGTAGCCTCACGGGAGGCAGAAGCACCTTACCACCAAGCACCCCAGCTAGTCCAACTCCTTCATTTTACAGATGGGTAAACTGAGACACAGACACATCAAGTGACATATCCACATTCACGCAGGTATTTGTAGATCCAGGTTAAATATGCAGACAGGCCAGGCGCGGTGGCTCACACTTATAAACCCAGCATTTGGGGAGGCCAAGGCAGGAGGGTCACTTGAGCCCAGAAGTTCAAGATCATCCTGGGCAACATAGCAAGATCCCATCTCTATGAAAAGTAAAATACAATTAGCCAGTTGTGGTGGTACATGCCTATAGTCCCAGCTACTCAGGAGGCTGAGGAGGGAGGATCGCTTGAGCCCAGGAGTTCGAGGCTACAGTGAGCTATGATCACACCACTGCACTCCAGTCTGGGCAACAAAAAAATATCCTGACTCTTAACTGGAAAATGCAGACAAATAGAAATCTACACAGAGACTTTATATATATGTGATGTATATGCAATATATACATATGTCTTTCCGTGGTTATGTATGTAAATATATATGTATATATGTAAAAACTCTGTGGACATTGTGACTATCAAAGAGTTAATAAGTGGATACCCTAATCTGGCAAACACAACGCAGATAGCAAAGCTTCACTTTGATTCAGTTACTTACAGGAAACATATTAATGATCTTTATCAGTGGACTCCCCAAGGAGAAGTAACCTGGGAGCAGAAAGGGGTAACTTTTGAGCAGCACAATCATTTATTAACATGACCGCCACCCCTTCAGTACCAGTAACTACAAAGCATTCCACTCTCAGAATATACTTTCCCATCTTGGGATGCTTTCACTTAAAACAGGCAAAAATTGGTTGCCTTCTGCACCAAGGGGCAGCCCTGCTGAATTAGGTCCTGTGGTTTGTTTCCAAGGTATAGCCACCAAACTTCTCCATTCACAGGATTTTTGTGGATTTGGTTTTATCTCTGGACAAGGGACCAGGCTCTGACAAGCTGCAGAAATCACCCCTTTCTCACAGAATAATAAGAAGATTGGAAAAGCCATTTAGTAATGATTTGATCAGCCAATTTTCCTCACCAGTGGGCCTTAGCACAATTGCCTTAATTTCTCCCCTGGGTTGGAGGAGTGTGTGACTGACGGGGACTCCGGTGGCGTCTGCGTGGCAGTACGCACACACACGCAGGGCTTGCAGCTGACAGAGCTGCAGCAGTGGCCCTGAAGGGCTTAGGCAAAATAGTTACGTTTCAGCTACAAACAAGGCCAAACCTGGAGGTGAAAAGACAATCAACAAAGCCACAGTGTTGATACTCCCAAAATGGAAAACAGCTGTCTCGGAGGGAAATGTTGGCTATTCCTCTGTAGCACGGAGGCTGTATGGCAGTCTCCCACCCGCCTGATTTCTCAGCAGAGGATCAGTGTTCATGAGAGAGAAGGAAACACGAGACAAACCGAGTGACAAACCAGGCAGAGTCTATCTGAGAGAAGAGCAAAGGGGAGGGAGAGTAAAAGGAAAAAGCACAAAGAAAGAAGAGCGAGCAACTCTGCAGGAGAAATACTCCCAAGTTAGCAGAATCAAACAACCACAGCGCACCGCATGAAAGAATAATCTGGAACTTGGTGATGGTGATCCCTCAAAAGATCTCGGAGGAATCGAGTATGATTCCAGCCTTATTCTAAAGAAACTTGGTCAGTTAACGAAAAAAAAAAGGTCTTTGGCAGAGTGAGGCCAATTGCAGGAGTATTCAACTGAAATGCATATGGTTTGGATGACTTTCAGCTAAAATGAAAATTTAGGATTTCAAGGTATACTTAAGAGGTTTTTTTTTTTATTTTTTTTTTAAACCATCTCAAAAGATAGGTTAAAAGGAGAGGGGGTGAGAGGAAACCAATTGTACCAGTAGGGGTGGGGGTAAAGAAGAAAACAAGGAAAAACATGATGCAAAACTCAAGTGAGACCAGAACATTTTCACTGGGAAAGCCCTAGTTTTAGTTTTTAATATATTTTTTTGAGACAGAGTCTCACTCTGTTACCCAGGCTAGAGTGCAGGGGTGCAATCATGGCTCACTGCAGCCTCAACCACCTGGCCTCAAGCAATTCTCCCACTTCAACCTCCCAAGTAGCTGGGACTACAGATGCACACCACCACACCTGCTAATTTTTAAATGTTTTTGTAGAGATGGGATCTCGCTGTATTGCCCAGATTGGGCTCAAGTGACCTTCCCACCTCCCTCTGATTACAGGTATGAGCCACTGTACCCAAGCCAACAAATGTTTCTATATCAAAAGAGCTCAGAATACGAAAAGGTTACAGAATCAAGAATAGTTCAAGAGTTCTAGAAAGTAGTCTCCCATGTGAAGCTAGTCTTAGAAAAGAGAGGCTAAATCCTGGATGCAGACACATGGGCAGCCCAAGCTCACTATAAGGCCATATGTTAACCTCCAGTCCCAGAGGCAAGCGGTGAGCACACATGGGCGACGTCCTTGCAGAGCCAGGACAGGCTCCTGAATTAGATTTTTGCATACACTTCCTTGATTGTTACCCGTGATGTCCCAGGATGAGGGAGAACAAGAAGCATTTGTCCTTTTGTGACAGAGGGTCACAGAAACAAGGAGCCAGGGTGAGGAGGGAGTGGAGGAAAATTATATGTTTGAAGGAAGAAGATGGAGAGGCAGCAAGGATGAACATTAAAGGAGGAGGGGGAAGAGAATACAGATCTAGAATTTCTAAATTACCCTTGGCGCAAAGATCTGGTTTACCACTCAAACAGTATAATTATAAAGTTGGCGTAAAGGAGACCAGGGATCTAGTTACTAATTTCTTACTAGCAATAGCATCAAAACCTTCTCTGCTGGTAGCTGGTCTCTTGACAAAAACCGTGTGCCTCGTACATGATGTGGCCTATAGGGAGAAGTGGTTTTAATCAGGCCGATCTATAAAATGGTATGCAGTTGTGGTCTTGCTTCTCAGATGTCGATCGGAGCAGAGGAGAAAGTGAGGGTTGGAATTGTCAAAGTAACTAAGGGGCGGGGGGCAGGAAACACTTTACATAAATGCTCCCTTGTCTTGCAGATGCAGTGTATAGGCTAAGTTTGTCAGAAAATTCAGTGGGAACCCTCTGGTGGATTTGAGAAAAATTACCAGAAACATTCCTGTTGTTCATGGTTTTTGGACCAGATTCTACCCAGCCTCAAAAAGGAAATTCTGGCTTGGTTACAGCCTTAAATGGGTGCTCAAATCCCCTGAACATTTGCTGCAAAAGTACTTTCATTCTTACTCCATTTTGGTTCATAAGAACATCAGGCATCAAAGTCACATCCTGGCTGTATCCCTGTTTACCTTGGCAGTGATAGATACAGCCAGAGTTCCAAAGATTATTCATTTCTAAGGTACAAAATTCGCCTCTTCCCTCTGCCTTTTTTTCTTTTCCCAGAGACAGGGTCTCACTCTGTCCCCCAGACTGGAGTGTAGTGGCTCAATCATAGCTCACCGGTCTCCAGATCTTGGGAGCAAGCGATCCTCTCACCTCAGCCTCCTGAGTAACTGGGACTACAGGCACATCCCACCATGCCTGACTGATTTTTATTATTATTATTATTATTATTATTTTGGTATTTATTGTAGAGCTGAAGGTCTCACTATATTGTTCAGGCAGGTCTTGAACTCCTGGCCTCAATTGATCTTCCCATCTCAGCCTCCGAAAGCGCTGGGATTACAGCTATAAGCGACTGCACCCAGTCCCTTTTTTTTTTTTTTTTTTTTTACAAATTTTGCAGAATTTTTACATGGCGGACTTTTTTTTCTATCTAATTATTATTTTCATTTCCTAGGAAAATGCTAAATTGCAAATGTAGGGTTTATTTATTTATTTATTTATTTTTATTTGAGACAGGGTCTCACTCCGTCTCCCAGGCTGGAGTGCAGTGACACCATCACAGCTCACTGCAACCTTGATCTCCTGGACTCAAGCCATCCGCCCACCTCAGCCTCCCAAAGTGCTGGGATTATATGCATGAGCCACCACACCAGACCCTGCAAATGTAGATTTTTGAAAAAACAACTGCAACATTTTAGCCCTTTTTAAAATCAGGACCCCTAGGTCTTTCCCAATATAACTAACCAGCCAGTGATTCCTCACTCACCTCCCTTTTTTCTTTTTTTTTTTGGAGACGGAGTCTAGCTCTGTCGCCCAGGCTGGAGTGCAGTGGCCGGATCTCAGCTCACTGCAAGCTCCGCCTCCCGGGTTCACGCCATTCTCCTGCCACAGCCACCCGAGTAGCTGGAACTACAGGCGCCCGCCACCTCGCCCGGCTAGTTTTTTGTATTTTTTAGTAGAGACGGGGTTTTACCATGTTAGCCAGGATGGTCTCGATCTCCTAACCTCGTGATCCGCCTTTTTTCTTTTCTCTTTTGGATACGGAGTCTCACTCTGTCACCCAGGCAGGAGTGCAGTGGCGCCATCTTGGCTCACTGCTACCTCCGCCTCCTGGGTTCAAGCGATTATTCTGCCTCGGTCTCCAGAGTAGCTGGGACTATAGGTGCGCGTCACCACGCCAGGCTAATTTTTGTATGTTTAGTAGAAATGGGGGTTTCACCATATTGGCCAGGCTGGTCTCGAACTCCTGACCTCACTATTCACCCACTTCAGCCTCTCAAAGTGCTGGGATTACAGGCATGAGCCACCGCTCCCAGCCCACTCCCTTTTAAATGCAAATCTTCTGTGGGAGGATTAAGTCACCGAGCCCCCAGGGAACTGTGCTGGGAGGGGAAGTGGAGGGTGTGGAAAGCCAGTGGAAAGGAAATCTGTGCATAGCCTGTAGGGCAGATGCCTGAGGCTTGGGGAGACTGGAAGAGCAGGTCTCTAAAAGGAACTTCATTCCTTTTCTCCTAGGCCTCAGATGATGCTAGAGCCCTACCAGAAATTGCAAATAATTCTGGCTCACTTTTGTATTAGAGCAGACCAGAGCCTAGAAGAGCAACAACAACGACAATAAAATTCAGTGTGTCCTTGAGGCATTCTCATGAGATAATATTAAATATATAAATACTATTCATTGTTTTTTCTCACAAATACATACCCACCACCTACCAGGAACTGTCCCAGAAATTGATGAGGAAAAAATGATTTTTATGCCATAACTAATCATATCGTAATATGCACTAGAATAAGCAAAGAACTTAAAATAGGATATCATGGGGACATTCGAATTTATAAGTCTAGGAGTGACATGTAAGCCGGGCCTGAAAGAATAACCGTAATTTTGCTGAACTAATAAGTAGGTTGTGGAAGAGAGTGCCAGCTGATTAGGAAAACCTCTCTGCTCCTAAACACGCAGCTAAGCTGTGTTTTCCATCCGTTTTTTGCCGTTAAGTGTGGTCGTGTGACTGAGTTCTAACCAATTAGAATGAGACGGCAAGGGATGTGTAGCTTTTTCAATCCTGGACATAACATTCTCCTTCATGCGCTTTTCAATGTCCTTTCTCCTTTCATTAGGTAAAATGGAGATGATCCCCAGGCCCATCTTGGTAGCAGTGTTTGAAGACGGTAGAGACGGGCCCGCTTAACTGCTGAAAGACTAGGAAGGGGTCAGTTTCATGACCACGTTCAATCACAGAGCGCTGTTGGGTGAGCAAAAAAAACCAGCTGTGTCTGAGCCACCACCCGTTTGTCTATGGGTTGTAGCAGTTGGTCCACCTAACCAAGGAAGTGCCGAGAGCACAGGACATGAAAAGACACAGGGCTGAGGTACATGGCACGTTCACGAAGGTACAGGAGAGGCAAGAAATGAGACGGGAAAGGTGGCCTAGGATCAGGTCTTGAATGACATGATAACTAAGTTTTGACTTGTTCTTGTAGGTCAGTGGTTCTCACTCAGCGGCAATTTTGCCTTCCAGGGAACATTTGTCAAAATCGAGAGACATATTTGATTGTCTTCACCAAGGGGAGGAGGGAGGAAAGTGCTACTGACATCAATGGGTTGAAGCCAAGGATGCTGCCAAACAGCCTACAATGCACAGGACAGCCTTCCCCATCAAGGAATTACCTGGGTCAAATATCAGTAGTACTGAGATTGAGAAACCCTGCTGTATGCAGTGAGACACTAGCAACAATTCTTCTTTTTTTCAGCTGGAGTCGGGGTGTCGTGCTGTTGCCCAGGCTGGTCTTGAACTCCTGGGCTCAAGCAATCCTCCCACTTTGGCCTCCCAAAGTACTGGGATTACAGGTGTGAGCCATCGAGCCCAGTCACAGCAGTTCTTAAAAGGAAAGTAACGTAATCATCTTTGTGTATTAGATAATTATAACAACATGGAGGATTCACTGAAGAGAGAGACAAGAGATGAGAAAAAGAATTTCATGCTTTGTTTGTCAAGGACCTGTTATGTGTGCTTGATCATGTGTCAGGCACTACGGATTCAAAGATGAGTAAGAGTCCAGCAACGGAAATAATAAGTACCTTTATGGGACCTGGGGAGACCCAAATTCTGGCCTCGGGTCTTTAGCCCCATGAGCCTCCTAAATTAAAGCAAGAGAAGGGCCTGAGCTAGAGCAGGGGTTGAGGACATTGAAAAGAGGACCTACTTGAGAAACATCTCAGAAATGAAATGAACCAGGCTGAGTGTTGGAGTGGATGTAGAAGTCGAGAGCAGTGAAAACCAAAACTGAGGTCTTTATCCTGGACAACTGCCCAGATAATGCTGCTAATAGGAAAATGCAGGAGAAGCAACTGACTTAGAAGACTGTCTTGCATGATTTTCTTTTTGAGAGAGTAAATATCAAATTCCTATAGGACAGGTACAAGCAACTCACATAAAAATTGCCAACAGCCAATAAACTGTTTCTTTTTTTTTTTTTGTCGGAGTCTCACTGTTGCCCCAGCTGGAGTGCAGCAGTAAGATCATAACTCACGGAAAACGACCTCCCAGGCTCAAGTGATCTTCTGGCCTCAGTCTCCCAAGTAGGTAGGACAATAGGTGCACACCACCACACCAA
>NW_012116188.1:821934-828998 GCF_000951035.1 Colobus angolensis palliatus
AGATTGCAGTGAGCCGAAATAGTGCCATTGCACTCCAGCCTGGGTGACAGAGCAAGACTCCATCTCAAAAATAAATGAATACTTTTTTTTTTTTGTAGAGATGGGGTCACACCTTGTCGAACAGGCTGGTCTTGAACTCCTGGCCTCAGGCAGTCTTGCTTTGGCCTCCCAAAGCGCTGGGATTGCAGGTGCGAGCCATTGCACCTGACCCTAATAAACATTTTAAGAATGTTTGGTGCAAGGCAGTGATGAGTTACACCAGAGGTCTGTCATATCCAGAGGTCTGAGAACCAGGAGAGTCAATGGTGTCACCCTCAATTTGAAGCAGAAGGCCTGAGAATGAGAGGAGAATAGGGCTCAGGGGGCACTGGAAAAAGTCTGGAGTCTGAAGGCCAGACAACCTAGAGTTCTGATGTCCAAAGATGGGGGAAAAACATGGATGTTCCTGCTGCAGAAAAGAGCAAATTTGCCCTTCCTAGGCCTTTTTGTTGTATCAGGGCCCTAAAGTGATTGAATGATGGCCATCTACACTGGTAAGGGCGAATCTTCCTCACTCAGTCTCCTGATTCAAATGCTAATCTGTTCCCGAAACACCCTGCGTACACACCCAGAAGTAATATTTTACCAGCTGTCTGGGTATCCTTTAACCCAGTTAAGTTGACCCAGAAAACTAACAATCACATTGGCATTTTAAGTACATATAAAACCATTTACACTGAAATAGTAATACATTCACATTGGCATTTTAAATACATATAAAATCATTCACATTAGAATAGTAATGCATGTAAGTATATTTGTAATCGATATAAAACGTATATACATATTTAAATATGTATGCTCTATAATTCAAAATTTCACTTCTAGGAAGAAATTCTACAGAAATAACCAAATGAATATATTAAAAAGTGCTCTACACATATAATGGAGTGTTGTTTATATTTCATTGGAAACAAATGACCACAAATTGGGGATCAGTTAAATAAATTATAGTACTTTTTGAACCAGATGGAATACTGCACAGCCACTACAAATAACGTACTCATTGAATGCAAAGATATTCACAACATTAATAATATTAACAAATTAACAATATTGAAGTGACCAAAAGCAGGCTGTTAAGCAACTCATATGGTAGAATCACACTGATATAAAACTGTATACATCTATTAAGAATAGAAATTTTTAAATTGGTAAAAAACAAAAGGCGATCATGGTTGCCTCTAGGTGATAGGGTTGTATGTGATTTTTCACTTCTTGGTGAACCCGAAAAAGATTGTTTTTTTGTTTGTTTTGTTTTTCAGGTTTCCTGCACCACAAAGTTCCTTTCACTTAAAAAAAATTTTTTTGTATATTTCACAAACTTTACTTGTACCTTACAGTCTAAGACTATCAATCAAACTTCAGTAAGAACAGTTTCAGCATCAACTAATGAACAGTAGCTAAACCAGAGAGCAGTCAAAAGTGTTTTAAAGGCAGCAGCATCAGCTGATGTTCTGCTGAGTCTCTGGGTGTTCAGAACTACGGACGCCCTCCCGGCACTTCCAAGCACCTGTGGGCTGCAGGTGGAGCCCCAGGAGCCAAAGGGCCGCTCAGCAAAGGGTGGAGCTTGGCCTCGAAGTCAACTGGCTTCTGCCTATTATGGTCGTCTTCTTTCCAGAGGTCTTGCTATCTCAGTGGACGTGGCGGTCATCCAGCTGTCCTGGGCTGTTTTCTCATAGAAGAGGATCTCCCTCTGAAAACCGTGTCATTCTTCAATTACTGGGCCAAGTCTTGGGACACATCTTTTCTTAACGCTTGCAGGTATAACAAGTGCAGTTCCCGTTTTCCTGCACTTTACAAAGTCTCTGAGGTGCAGGCAGTAGACATCCTTCCCCATGGACTCCCGCTGAGGCCCCTTCACGTGTTTTCAGGACAGTTCAGGCAGAGCGGAAAGCATCAGCTGCAGCTTCCAGACGTCCCTTGCACCCTGCAGAGAGACCTGCTCGCTGAGCAGACCTTGGACTTGTGCTGTGAGTTCTGTAGTCCCTTGGGTTTCTTCCCACAATTGTATGTCTGCTTTACCAGTCTTTCCCTCAGGACATTCGAAAGAAGCACCTAAATCACCATTGTCATCCACGCTTTCAGAGGGACTTGCCGCCTCGATGCTGGGGGACCACCCTGTTCTGCTTCCCTGTTGCCCTCCACTGCCAAGTCCTCATTTTCCATGTGGTCTTTCCTGGTGCAGATGAAGGGTGCTCAGCAGAGCATGGACCAGGGAAGTCACTCGCCTACTCCTCCCATTCGAATATTCGGGACTTGAGGCCTTCTTGTCATTTTTTTTTTTTTTTTTTTTTTTTTTTTTTTTTTTTTTGCGTCTGATTCACAACTTAGTCGGGCAGCTCTGCGGGTTGCTGATGGTCCGTGCTGTCATTCCCATCATCCGTGGTGTGCACCGGAAAATCTCCATGCTGTGAAGCGTGCGGGATGTGCTTCACATCAGTCACTTGGGGAGTTCAGGAGGCTGCTTTTTCATGCTTTTTTCAGAAGCTCACCTTGGTTAAGTCGTGATCGGAAGACCTGCTCATTTCCATTAGAACCTTCAAGCAGAGTGTTTGGAGCAATCAAGGACTGGCCCGAGCATGGATAACAGGTAGCTACCACTGGTGTGGGCTGCTGGTTGCATCTTGGCGCCGCCCTTTCTGTGGACCTCACCTTAGACTGAAGCCCTTCGGGCCAGCCCTTCCCTCCTCACTGCGTGTCGTCTCCTGACCAGAGAGGCCATCACAGCCGTGCACGCCCGGCTCACTCAGAGTATCCCTAGGGTCGCTGGCACTGGTCCCAGGATTCTGTACATCACTAATTACCGCTGCCCACAGGTGGGCCAGCAGCAGTTGAGGAGGCATTTTGCTGTGAGCAGCAGGCCCTCTGTGGCTCTCCAGGGCTCCACAGCTCTGCCTCCATTCTCCACTGGCATGTAGGCCACAACTGACCACTCGGAGCCCTGCAGAGTTCCACCTCTAACACAAGGGCCCTCCAACCAGGGTAAACCATCCATTCTGCTGGGAGAGGAAAGGCACCGCATGTTCTAGAAAACTGTGTCCCTGATTTTGCTGTGCAAATAGAAAGTGACATTACTTAACGCAGTGCCTTAGAAGAGTGGAAAGAGTTCACGGCAGCCCCCAGCTCAGGCCACTCCAGGTCCCACCTGGCCTTACAGCATAGCTAGAGGGTCAAAGCCGGTCATGCCACAGCCCCGTGTCCAGGCACGATCCTCTCAGAGCAGTGTGATGGCCCATCCCTGGTGGGGCTCATTACCCTGATTTCAAGTTTCCTTCTGCTGCAGGGAAGCCTGGTCCCACCTACAAAGAGGCTGTCTACCTCGCTAGATTGAACTATGGGACTATGTTTTCTTCATCTCTGTAACCCCAGTAGCTCGCCAGAGACCCTTATACACTAGGGGCTCAGTCATTGCTTGTCTTGTTTTCTTGTTGACTCTACTCTGACTTAGGGCATGTCGCTTTCCCCTCTTGATCTCCATATTCAGATTTGTGAATAAGAGTTAAGTGGGTGAAGGCCCCTCTAGCTTTAAAATCCCTCCAAACAGAGAGAACACTGAAACCAGAAGCAGAAGCTGAATGTAGTGAGTGGAGCATTTTCCCTGGGATGATGGAGGGGACCTATGGATCTGGCTGTGAGGGTGGCATCTGGCCACTTGAATGCCTCTGCAGAACTGGACCCTAGTTTTCAAATCAGATTCAAGAATGATCTTTAGTGTGGGTGGTTTTGTGGGGTATATATTTTTTTAGACTTCGCTATTGACACAACAGCTTCTGGAAGTCTTTTTGACAGAGTATGCGCAGGTGCGGGCTCCATCTGCTCGGCAGCCGCTGTCTGGTGACGGTGAGGGCTGAGAGCTGGACGGTCCTGTTAGAAAGGCAGAATGCCAGCCTCTGGTGATGAGCAGAGTGACCCCACCTCGTCTCTCCTTCCCCGTGGAGCACTGCGAGCTCTTCCTCAGACCGGCTTCTAGGCTTCCCTTCGCCCTCTCCCACCAGGCAGCTGCGGCCACTCTAGGATTCCATTTTTAGTTGTACTTTTTTTTTTTTTTAATTGATCATTTTGTGAGCATTTCTCTCTCTAATGCAACAGAAATAGCACAAGTCCTTAAAAATGTGGGATCTCTCAGCTCCCACAAGAACAAACATGATGGCCTATGTAATTCTCTACATATTTAAATCGCTAGCTCTAAAAATAGATTCAGAGAAAGGGTGGACACATGTTCCACTTTTCTCATCACAGTCCTGGGTTATGCCTGTTATCCTGGCGTAGTTATGAATCCTGTCCCCTTTCACTCTTAGACTGTCCTGGTTTGGAGGATAAATTTGATTTCATTCTATTCGAAGAGGAAATCTACAAAGGTAACATCATCTAACCTATATTCATATACACAGATTTTCCAGGCTTACGGTTCTGTGTACCTCTCCAAACCCCATAATTTTCTAATCATTTTATGTATTATTTATAGGAAAAGAGCACCACCTAAAATATCTTGCCCCTTGGATTTCTTCAGCCAGCTGTTGAAGGAATTTATGTTAGTCTTTACTGAAGACTGAATTGTATCAGTAAGACTTTCTTCTAAGTCCTGTTGTTTTGACTTTTTGACTCACTCTGTGCCCTCTGATACACAAAGTAGCAATAATTTCTACAATGAACCATTGTATTTGTTCAGGAGAAATTCTTCCTTTTCCTCACATTTCTATTCAGTTTCCTAAAGGTATGTATTTGAAAACTTGAAAAATTGCCTGGCAATTTATAGTTTAATGGGAGCATTTAAACATACTTTTCCTACAAAGCTTATCAGTTAGTTACTTAACCTTTATGAATAGGTTAAATATTTTCCATGGTATTTATATAAATATGATACTTGGTTTCAAGTTAAACCTAATAAAAAGGAAGTTATTCTTGACTTAAATTACTCCCCTTTCTTTTCATTTGTTTTTATCTTCCTCTTTTTTATGACCACTTGACTAAGAAATTCACAAGGCAGATGTGGAAATGTTGCTTTATAAATACAAGATTCAGCCAGTACCCTGTTGTTGTCCCTGTTTTAAGAAAAGAAAAGGTAACTATTCCTCCTGGATGTATGCTTTGGCCATGAAAGTGAGGTCTAAGATCAAGTCAAAGGGCTGTGTCGAGTTTAGGAAAAAAAAAAAAACCTCTAAATGAAACGATCTCCGTGCTGAATTCAAAGTGATGGTGCAGAGGCTTGTGTGATGCACAGAAAGCATCCCAGTGTTCTTGAATCCCAACAAAACGTTCCTTGTTCTGGCATCTCCCAAAGGCTCCATGCATGCACACATAGGCTGCGCACTCTCTGCCAATGGGGAAACACTCTGCTAAGTGCTTTATTCATTCCCAGATGCTCTATTTATTCATTTTTCAACAAACAGTGGCACGTTGAATATGTATTCCTGGAAATCACCTGAAATCTATTCCTTAGGCTTTAGCGAGTCTCTCATACACCTACCTCCACGTCCCAGGAGCCGACCCCAGTAAACCCAAGTCTCCCATCAGCTCCACAATCCAATGCCTTAGGATACAGCAGCCAGACCAGAAAAAGACCTTTAAGCCAAGTCTGCATGGTTTTAAGAAATTAGCTAGCCCTACACATCACGTTTGACTCAGTAAAACAGTCCCCTGTCTATGACACCACCCAAATTATTGCCCTAGTCTAGGGCCTTACGCCTCTGCTTTCTATTTTGCTGAATTCAGAATAGAAGATTTAACCAACATGAGACTGACATAATCTTGTGATCTGGGACAGCCCCTGAAAGTAGGCAGGTGGTTGGGCAAAGCTTCAGTACCAAGGAGTTACTAGTTGGCAGCCTGAGGCTGAATCATCTCACGACACCCTTGAGACAGTGTGACATTCAGAGTAAAGACCACGACAGCTCAAGTGCCACATTGCACTCAGCACATTCTATTTTTAAAAGAAAGAGTCAAAACACCATTCTATCCAACAATCCCATTACTAGGTATATAGCCAAAAGAAAATAAATCGTTCTACCAAAAAGCCACCTGTGCTTGCATGTGTATTGCAGCACTATTCATAATAGCAAAGACATGGAATTGACCCAGGTGCCCATCAGTGGTAGACTGGATAAAGAAAATGTGGTACGTATACACCATGGTATACTACAAAGCCATAAAAGGGAATGAAATCTTGTCCTTTGCAGTAACATGGATGCAACCAGAGGCCGCCATCATTATTATTATTATTATTATTAAGACAGGGTCTCACTTTGTCACCCAGGCTGGAGTGCAGTGGCACAATGTCAGCTCACTGCAGCCTGAACCTCCTGGGTTCAAGCAATCCTCCCACCTCAGTCCCCCAAGTAGCTGGGACTATAGGCACACACTGCCATGCCTGGCAGATTTTTTTGTATTTTTTTGTAGAGGTAGGATTTCCCCATGTTACTGACACTGGTCTCAAACTCCTGAGCTCAATTTGCTTGCCTTAGCCTCCCAAAGTGCTGGGATTACAGGCGTGAGCCACCACGACCAGAGGCCATTATCTTAAGCAAACTAATGCAGGAACAGAAAACCAAATAACACTTGTTCTCACTTATAAGTGGGACCTGAACATTGGGTACACATGGACAGAAAGATGGGAACAACAGGCACGGAGGACTCCTCTAGGAGGAGGAAGAACGGGAGGCAAAGTGAACTATCGGGTATTATACTCAGTACCTGAGTGACATGCAGGCTGTGGGCTCTGACTTCTGGTTGTACAAAGTCTCCATTTGACGGTTGGTGGCGGGAAGGGGGTGTTGTACACCGCACCTCAGCATCATGCAGTCTACCCAGGTAATAAGCCTGCGCATGTACCCCTGAAGCTAAAATAAAAGTGGAAATTATTAAAAACAAAATATTTGGCCGGGCGCGGTGGCTCAAGCCTGTAATCCCAGCACTTTGGGAGGCCAAGGCGGGCAGATCACAAGGTCAGGAGATCGAGACCATCCTGGCTAACACGGTGAAACCCCGTCTCTACTAAAAAATACAAAAACTAGTCGGGCAAGGTG
>NW_012116188.1:829483-837291 GCF_000951035.1 Colobus angolensis palliatus
AAAATGTGTGACATCTCAAAGAGAACAGGTCATCTGAAGTCTGGAACATCCACAGGCACACAGGAGTGTTCGGGAAAAAGATTTGGAGACAAACAAATTATCCAGTGAATGAAAAGAAGCGGGGACAATCTAGACTTCATTTTATTAATGGCTTCAGGTAAAAGCTGCTATTGGGAGTCAGGGATGTAGGTTTCAAGTCTTGCTCTGAAAGTCATACAATGTATGACCTTGAACAAGTCATTCAAGCCCCCTGTGTTTGTTTTTATTTCCACATCTATGAAATGAACTTTAGATTTGATCATCTCTAAAATCTCCGTTCTGCTCAAAATTTATATTGTCCTGAGAAACACTGGATTTTAAGTATAAATCTCAGGAAAATCCCTGTAGCATTTCAAAGACCTGTGAAGCTACAACGCTCAAGGAAACCTTAGTCCTGGTCTTCTGACCTGATCTCCCAGAGCTGTGTCTTACACTCCCTGTTCCAGGGGTTGGCAGTGGCAGAGTGGGCAAAAGCTGGGATCTCCAACATGATGGGTAAATGTCAGACTCAGAAAGCAGGGAATCCATAGATAAACAAGGGGGGAAATGGCGTGAGAGTCTAATCAGCCTTACAGGTATGAGCACTGCACCTGGCTTCCTTCTAATTTTGAAAGAAATTAAAACATTATTGCAGGTCCCTTAAAACCACTGGGGCCTTGGGCACTTTGCCTCCTATAGGACATGCAGGCTGTGGGCTCTGACTTCTGGTTGTACAAAGTCTCCATTTGACGGTTGGTGGCGGGAAGGGGGTGTTGTCTCCTATACATTAAGGAAAGTCTAATCCCAGAAACAGTGAAACTCCTCATCTGCACTTTTAGGGAGCAGTGAGGGGTGAGACCATAAAACAACACAAACCCAAGTATTGTAACTCATATTCGCATGCTTCAACACATCCTTTGCTGATGCCTAATAAAACGTACCTGTATGTGTGATTACTCCAGTCAGTGACACATGAGCCGATAGGTACGGTCGAAGCCCAGTGCTGTCGTCCAGTCCTGGGAAAGTGCATTAAGGTCTCTGTCGATTTCCTCATTTGTAAAATGAGATGATGAACATCTGTAATCCAGAGGGCTCTTATGAGGACTAAATGGAGTAATATCAATAAAGAACGTAGCCCCATAGCTGGCATATGGTAAACACCGGGTAAATAAACATGAGCTAAAAATTGTTCAGACCACCGTCATCACTGTCATCGCTGCTACCCATAGAGACGACAGAGCAAAATGGTCTAATTTGGAACCAACATGGATAATCCAAGAGGTCTCTTGCCACATTCACATCATCTCTGATCAAGAGTTTAAGGTCCAACTATAATTATCTGACTCTTAACGTTTGGATGGATTCATAAGACAATTGGCCAATGATTCAAAGAATAACACAATGTATGCAACCAATAAAGAACGTAAAGAAAAACCCAGACAGCAGAGCTACTCTCTAAAGCAGCTATGGGAAAAAGAGAAAGCATTCTCTGTGGAAAACACTGCTGAGTATTATTCAAATGGGGGTGATCACGCCCCCAAAACAGAGTTGTCTAAACAAGGACTAGACACAATATCATGTGGGAACTTCACCCCTTCCAAGCACAGCTGAAGAGAAGCCACTTATATCCCCAAAACTCAGCAACAAATTTTCATCAAGCAAAATAGCAAAAGAGAGAAAAGCAGAAAACTGAGTTTGTCGTCATGTATTTGGAGCATTTGAATGCATACGTACTCATCAGACTGAGAAACGCACTATGAAGTAAGTAATTCAAGAAATTGCAATCAAGTATTTGAGAAGGAAACCAAAGTTAAGAGAGCATAAATTCTACCATGGGAACTGCAAGAAAACAAAAAAGAAAAAAAAGTATTCATGTCTTGGCAGGGAAAAGATAACCCCCGAGAAGATGAAAGAGACTCTTAACAGAGAAACGGGACTCACAGATAAGGCAAGGGAGATGGGCCCGGGGAGCCAGGTCAGTAAATAGCGTAAGAAATCTAACTGACAAGAAATACTCAAAGGGATGTACACACATCGCTGGGAGGCAGCCCTTTTCCCACAAGAACGGAAGATGTAATCAGCATGGGCTGAGGATAAGAAATGACTTCAGCCCTACCCAGAATCACTTTTGCCTTGCCTGCCTTTTACACCTGATCAGGAGACTGTTCTTCGTGGTGAACAAAAGAAATGGGGTGGGAAGTATAACAGTTTTCACTCTGGGCCATTAGAATAAAGTTAGCTGGGGCTAAGACCTGGGGCTGGCAGATGCAATCAAATGCTCTGTGCAGATGCTTATTTGAGAGAGAAAATGAGACTCTTTGATCCCCAAAGACAGGAGAGTCAGCATATCTTAGCATGCAGACTGAGAAGGAGGTAGCACGCCAGGTCTTACCCAGGAGGCTGGCTGTAGAGAAGCTGGCAGAGTGGGCCCATGGAAAAGGAGAGTCCTGCTCCTAGATCTTGGGGGGCTCAATGGGGTAGAGCCACGGCTAGAAAGAGGGAGCCTCAGCTAAATGTGTCCTTCCACCACTTGTCACCCCCACCCCAAAGGGACAAGTAGAATGTCCCATGGGATTGGTGGGAAGGAGGAGGAGAGAGAGGTAACAACATTGTATGTGCAAAGGCGTTCTCATTCTTTGCTTCAATCTCTCTTCAGCCCAGCTATCAAGAAACTAGGTCACAGCCACCACCTGGACCTGGTCCTCATTATTTTTCCCTGGACTGTTGCAATAACTTCCTTAGAGGTCTTCTTCTACATATCCCTAGCCCCCCAACTCATCCGATACCCCCAGTCTCTCTGCTGCACAGCTGCCACCGGAATGATCTTTCCAAAGCCTAAATCCGATCGTGTCTATTTCCCTCTTAAAAATCTCCAGTGTTTTCCCATCACCTGTGGCTGTCAGCAAACTATGACTTGGGGGCCAAATCTGGCCCGTGAACTAAGAATGGTTTTTACATGTGCAAAGCGTTGTACAAAATTAAACTTAATTTAAAAAGAAATAAGTGAGCAGGCACAGGGGCTCACAACTATCATCTCAGCACTTTGGGAGGCTAAGACAGGAGGATCACTTGAGACTAGGAGTTCAAGGCCAGCCTCGGCAACATAGCAAGACCTCATCTCTATAAAAGAATAAATAAAATTAGCCTGGCAAGGGAGTATGCACCTGTGGTCCCAGCTATTTGGGAGGCTGAGGCAGGAGGATCACTAGAGCCCAGGAGTTCAAGGCTGCAGTGAGCTGTGATCCCACCACTGCACTCCAGCCTGGGCCACAGAAGGAGACCCTGTCTCTAAATAAATAAATAAATAAATAAATAGATAGATAGATAGATAGATAACAGTATGTGACAGAGAGGTAGGTCACCTGCAAAGCTTAAAATGTTTGCTATTGGAACCTTTTTAGAAAGTTTGTCACCCCTATGATTTGGGTAGGGAACAAAAAATCTAAACATAAGAAGATATATGAGACCTTTTGTAATCTTGCCTGCCTGCCTCTCAGCTTCCTGTCCTCATCCCTCCTGCTGGAAGTTTATCCTCCGCAGCTGTGGAACCCAAAATACGCTAGGCATTCTTATTTATCCTGCTGTCCTGTTCCTTTATCCTGGAATGCCAGGCTCCTCACAAACGTGAACTCATTAGTCAAGCTTCAGCTCACAGGCTGCATACTGCGTAAGTCTTGTCATTTATTTACTTAAGAATCCGGCCTCTCCAGATAGGACACTGCGTCCACCCATATCAATGGCAAGTGTCACTTGGTCTGCAAATGCCAGCTTAACTGGAAGCTTCCTGGGAGCAGGCTGCAGCATCTTATCCTCCCTGTAGCCCGGTATGTGGCCTGAAACATTGTCAACATGCAACAATAAATGAAGCAATCACTATCAAATTACAAAGAAATAATTATTTAATAATAAGTGAATACATATTGCATTTGTTGCCAAAGGTGACTTCTGTATTAATCATCTGTATCAATCTCTAAGTCTCTGTATCATCTGTACATCTATAACAATCATCCGTATCAAACTGTAACACTCATCTGTATCAATCTGTTTAGGTCTCAGTTTGCTCATCTTTAGGACAAACTTTAACCCAATGATTGTTAAGCCCTGAAGGTATGTTATTCTATGAGAAGCAGAGTTTAAGATGGAATGCTAGCAGAAAAAGTCTTGCCTATGTCTCTTCAAAGAATTTCAAGAAGCAGTACTGTCTCAGAGCTCAGGAGATAGTTGTCTTTTATTTCCGGTGAGTCTTTGCCAAGAGCTTTTTTTGAGAGCCTAAGCTAGGGAGCAGGGATAAATTAGCAGAATCTCTTACAGAGGCCTGGCTGTGAAGGGCAAGTCAATGTTCAGCTGGCCTGGTGCTGAAAAGCTAATTTGGGGATGAGCATTAAACCTGGTTTCTCTACCTGTCGTTTGTATTCTCTCTTTTTCACACCATAGGCAAGAGTCTGCCAATCAAAACTCTTGTGAAGGTTTGGTAAGGAAGGTGGTGGTAGCATGGCTTAGCTTTTTTATAGTAGATCCTTATTCTATTTTAAAAGGAAAAAGGCCAGGAGCGGCAGGTCACACCTGTAATCCCAGTGCTCTGGAAAGCTGAGAAGGGAGGATGGTCTGAGGCCAGGAGTTTGAGACCAGCCGGGACAACATAGCAAGACCCTGTTTCCAGGAAAAAACAAAATTTAAAAATTAGCCAGGTGTGGTGGAATGCACCTGTAGTCCCAGCTACTCAGGAAGCTGAGGCAGAAGGATCACTTGATCCCGGAAGTTGGAGGCTGCAATGAGCTATCATCATGCCACTGCATTCCAGCCTGTGTGACAGAACCAGACCCTGTCTCAAAAACGTAGAAAATAAATAACATAAAATTAAAAACTGACATATAAATTATTTTCCCATTCATAAACCCAGTCCACCTCAGAATCACTGTTTTTGGTGTTTTGTTTTGTTTTGTTTTGTTTTGTTTGAGATGGGGTCTCATTCTATCACCCAGGCTGGAGTGCAGTGGTGCAATCTTAGCTCACTGCAACCTCCGCCTCCTGGGCTCAAGCGGTTCTCTTTCCTCAATGTCCCGAGTAGCTGGGATTACAGGTGCACACAATCACTCCTGGCTAATTTTTTTTTTTTTTTTTTGGTAGGGACAGGGTTTTTGCCATGGTTCCCAGGCTGATCTCAAACTCCTGGGCTCAGGAGATACGCCTGCCTTGGTCTCCCAAAGTGCTGGGATTACAGGCATGAGCCACCATGCTTGGCCAAAATCACTGTTACCAAGTTCCTGTGTCTCTTTCCAGAAATATTTTATGTATATGAGAACGTATACTAGATATCTATCCTCTCCCCCTTTTTTACACGAATGGTAGCATTCTATTCATGCTGTAGTGTACTATGCTAGTGTAAAAGTAATTGTGGTTTTTGCCATTGAAAGTAATGGCAAAAGTAATTGTGATTTTCGCCATTGAAAGTAATGGCAAAACCGCAATTACTTTTGTGCCAACCTCGTACCTTGCTATGTTTGCCGAAAAGTATATTCTAGAGTGGTACACTGAAGGGTGGCCCCCTAGAGATGTTCACATCCTAATTCCTAGATCCCATAAATCTTACATGGGAAGAGGGACTTTGCAGTTTTGATTGGGTGAAGGATCATGAGAAGGAGAGGTTATCCTGGATTATCCCGGATTATCTAGTGGCCCAGTGTAATCACAAGGGCCCTTACAAAAGGGAGGTGGAGAATGAGATATGATGATGGAAGCAGAAATCAGAGAACAAATCTTTGCTGCTGGCTTTGAAGACAGAGGCAGAAACTAAGAGGAGGTAACCTTTAGAAGCAAGAAAAGACAAAGAAATGGATGCTTCCCCATGATGGTTAATACTGAGTGTCAACTTGATTGGATTGAAGGATGCGAAGTACTGTTCCTGGGTGTGTCTGTGAGAGTCTTGTCAAAGGAGATTAACATTTGGGTCAATGGACTCGGAGAGGCAGACCCACACTCACTCTGGGTGGGCACCAGAGCTATGGATGACTTTTCTCTAATATGCCTATTGGTAAAACTTTACTAAGGTATTAGGTCTCTCTCTTTCTGAGGATCTTAATTTAAATGAAACATGAACAATTTAAATGAGTGAGGCTTTTTGATAAACTCATGAAATACAGACATCCCTGGTGATCCATTCTGTTGGTGGAGAAGTCAGTGAGAATAACTAAGAGCAAATGTTTCAAAGGACAGGCAATCACTTTGGTTGGACATGAGGGAAGATGGCCAATCTCAGGCTCAGGGAGGACCATGCAGACCTAGCTAGAAAGAGGTGGGGTTCACCTGCAGTCATTGCTTGTGAAAGTTACATACAATTAAGAAGTTGACACTGGGCCGGGCGCGGTGGCTCAGGCCTGTAATCCCAGCACTTTGGGAGGCCGAGACGGGCGGATCACGAGGTCAGGAGTTTGAGACCATCCTGGCTAACACAGTGAAACCCCGTCTCTACTAAAAAAATACAAAAAACTAGCCGGACGAGGTGGTGGGCGCCTGTAGTCCCAGCTACTCGGGAGGCTGAGGCAGGAGAATGGCGTGAACCCGGGAGGCGGAGGTTGCAGTGAGCCGAGATCCCGCCACTGCACTCCAGCCTGGGTGACAGAGCAAGACCCCGCCTCAAAAAAAAAAAAAGAAGTTGACACTGAAGTGCTTTTGTGGTTTTTATTCTAATCACCCCAGTCCTCCATCTACAAAAATATCTAAAATCAAAGTTAATTTGCATGGCACAGAGAAGACAAAATGAACCCAAACTTTACAGTATTATTTTATGAAGACTACTACAAGAAACAGGGTCTCTAGTAATCCTGTCTGGCTGTGAAGGCAATTAACTAGGAGTGGGGTGCTGGGGAGGGAGGCTGAGAACCAGATTATCTCCCAGGGAGAATGAGAAGTCACAGACATTTTTCATAAATCTTCTCTTATGGCAATTTAAAAACCAGAAAGAGATAAATGAGTGACAGATCCAACCGTGCCTGTCTTTGCCATGACTAATCCATGGCTACCATCCCTCTAATCAGCAGGAAGTAGTCTTCTTTTTCTTTTAATTAGGTCACAATCATTAGTCACTCCAGTATTATCATCTGATGTCATTGTGATCTGTTTCAGGGAGAGATTGGGTGTGGCACGGTCTCACTTTGCATCAAACATACAACCACCAGTGCTTTTGGTGGTGAACATGCTTGAACTCAACTCCAAATTCCAGCTTTCAGATGGGCAGGAGCCCCTCCATCCCATGGTAGAGGAAACAGCTTTCTTCATTATGCACCCGGTCACAAGGAGGTAGATGGATCCATCATCATGTTCTCGCTGGGCGCAGTGGGACACTCCTTTAATCTTAGCCACTTGGAAGCCTGAAGCAGGGGCATGACTTGAGCCCAGGAGTTCGAGGCTGCAGTGAGCTGAGATCATGCCACTGTACTCCAGCCTTGGTAACAGAGTGAGACCCTGTCTCAAAAAAAAAAAATTTAAAGAAAAGACTGCTCTTCTCACTTGTTCCCTGCTGACCCTCAGGAAAACCTCCTGTTTAACCACAGTCTAAGTGATGAATACCTGCCCTCTGCAAGATCCAGGACCCGAAGCCAAGTTTCCCTGCACATTTCACTCCCTGGCCACAAATGTGGTCTGTCTCAGCCTTGTTGCCTTGAGAGGAAAAGATGAGGAAAATTCCTGTTCTGTCCAGCTCGTCCCCTCTGATGACTTCAAGGTCAGAAGGTTTTCCATCCTGCATACAGAGTGCATTGAATCTGCTGACCGAGTTGTCAAAGTTAGCAGGG
>NW_012116188.1:841756-859192 GCF_000951035.1 Colobus angolensis palliatus
GGATGGTCTCAAACTCCTGACCTCGTGATCCGCCCGTCTCGGCCTCCCAAAGTGCTGGGATTACAGGCTTGAGCCACCGCGCCCGGCCCATCATACCTTTTTAAAACATGTTTTCTACTATGTGAGGGTAGCAGGAAAGTGGGGGGCACTTTCCATCCATTCCCGAGCAATCCCACCTGATCGTCAAGTGATCCTTGAATCTTCTAGACTGTGAATAATCTAATACAAATTTCCTATACAGCGTAGCTACACCCTGCCTGGCATTTCATGTCACTATTTCATGAAGGGCTATGTTCTCTGAAATTATCCATTTCTTGATAACAAAATACTCATTTTTCACCTCTTTCACATGCGTGTGTCCCTGCTCATCCATAACTGCCTCCTATCAATTATCATGCTCCCTCTGTGCTGAGGGATAGCAGCGCAAAGTGAAAATGTGCTGAATTCAATTGATGATAGGCCGAGGCCTTGAAAAAGAGAGGCAAACCCAGATGTCATGTGTGAAAATTCCCACGTTTCTTTTTAAACTTGAAATTACTCCAAACAAGAGCAATTAACATAAAAGTGTTCCTATAACCCTCTCTTTTTTTTTTTTTTTTTTTTTTTTCTTGCTCTGTCGCCCGGGCTGGAGTGCAGTGGCCGGATCTCAGCTCACTGCAAGCTCCGCCTCCCGGGTTCAGGCCATTCTCCTGCCTCGGCCTCCCAAGTGGCTTGGATTACAGGCGCCCGCCACCTCGCCCGGCCAGTTTTTTTGTATTTTTTAGTAGAGACGGGGTTTCACCGTGTTCGCCAGGATGGTCTCGATCTCCTGACCTCGTGATCCGCCCGTCTCGGCCTCCCAAAGTGCTGGGATTACAGGCTTGAGCCACTGCGCCCGGCCCTATAACCCTCTCTTTGCATCCGTTTTAATTTGTACTTCATTCCTAAGAACACGATTTTTTTTTCCAACACAGTTGTCCAGGCTGGAGTGGAGTGGCATGATCATGGCTCACTGCAGCCTCAACCTTCCCTGGGCTCAGGTGATCCTCCCACCTCAGCCTCTGGAGTAGCTGGGACTTCAGGTGCAGGCCACCATGCCCAGCTAATATTTGTACTTTTTGTAGAGATTGGCCACATTGCCTAGGCTTGTCTTGAACTCCTGGGCTCAAGTGGTCCGCCCGCCTGGCCTGCAAAAGTGCTGGGATGATAGGCATGAGCCACTGCACCAGGTGAGAAACATGATTTAAAGCTAGCCAGCTAGTTATCTTTTTCTGCTGGTCCAGTATTAAGGGAAATTTTCATGCAAGAATGAGATCTAGAAGAAATGATTAGAATCTTATTTTCCCAGCAGCTGACATGCTATCCCAGCCTCTCAAACCTGGTCAGCCCTTAGAAAAGTATGGTTTCATCATAATTACAGTAAACACTCATTGACTTCTCACTATGTGCTAGATACTGTGTTGTGTATTAATTGCATACCTTATCTCATCTAATCGCCACAATAATTGAAAAAAACAGGAACTACAATAACTCTTATGTCATAGGTTGAACAAACCACGGGGCATACAATTGAGTAACTTGCCCAGACTCATACAACCCGCAGTGGGTAAAGCCAAAATTCACATCAGCTTTGTTTACCTCTTGCTACTCAAAGTGTGGTCCCTAGACCAGCCACACCGGCACCACCTGGGGACTTGTCAAAAATGCAAAATCCCCAGTCCCTCCGCAGATTTACTGCATCAGAAGCCCTGAAATCGGGGCCCAGCAATCTGTAGTTTAAAAAGGTCTTCAGAGGCTGAGCACAGTGTCTGATGCCTGTAATTACAACACTTTGGGAGGCTGAGGCAGATGGATTGCTTGAGGCCGGGAGTTTGAGACCAGCCTGGGCAATATAGCAAGACCCCATCTTATATGGTTTGGCTCTGTGTCACCACCCAAATCTCATGTTGAATTGTAATCCCCAGTGTTGGAGGGGGGACCTGGTGGGAGGTGTTTGGATCATGGGGGTAGAGTTCTCAGAAGGATACAGCACCATCCCCTCTGTGCTCTTCTCAAGACAGTGAGTTATTCTGAGATCTGGTTGTTTAAAAGTGTGTAGCAGCTGCCCCTCTCTCTTCCTCCTGCTCTAACCTTGTAAGACGTGCTTGCTTCCCTTCACCTTCTGTGATAATCATAAGTTTCCTGAGGCCTCCCTAGCCATGCTTGCTATAGAGCCTGTGCAACTGTGAACCAATTAAACCTCTTTTCTTTATAAATTACCCAGTCTTTGGTATGTCTTTATAACAGTGAGATAACAACTAATACACCATCTCTATAAAAAATAGAAATAAAAAAATTAGCCAGGCCTAGTGGCTGGGGGGTCAAGGGTGCAGTAAGCCGTGATTGTGCTACTGCACTCCAGCCTGGGTGACAAAGCAAGACCCTGTCTCAAAGTAAAAGTTCATGTTTTAATTATCAGGGGCTCTTCTTGTTCTCTGATTTTTCTTGGGTCACAACAACTTGTTCTTATTTTCAGAATGTAATGTCATCCATATCATCCTAAATTGTTCTGAGAACTGTAAAAAAGGGGTTTTTTTAGTTCTTTTTAGTTACCTGAGTTATATCTATTTTCTTCACAGTCAGTTGTTTTATTTGTTCATATTAATCCTTCCCTTTTCTGGAATTGGCATAATCAAATATCTAGTGTTATATCTGTATCAGTCCATTCTCACACTGCTATAAAAAACTACCCGAGACTGGGTAATTTATGAAGAAAAGAGGTTTGACTCACACTTCTGCAGGCTGTACAGGAAGCATGACCGGGAGGCCTCAGGAAACTTACAATCGTGGCAGACGGCAAAAGGGAAGCCAGCACCTTCTTCACACAAAGCAGAAGAGAGAAAGCATAAAGAGGGCAGTGCCACACACTTTTAAAACCGCCAGATCTCATGAGAGCTGATTAACTATCACAAGAACAGCAAGGGGGAAATCTGCCCCCATGATCCAATCACCTCCCACCGGGTTCCTCCCCTCTAATCCCCAGGGATTACAATCCAACATGAGATTTGGGAGAGCCGAACAGAACCAAACCATGTCAATACCTATGGCTCAAGGACAAAGCTGATTAGCACAGATAGCATGGGTTTCTCAGGACTCTTTCTTAAGTGAGGGAGTTCTGTGCATACGCCAGGTGAGTGGGAGTGCTGTCAGGCAGCCTTCCCTATTGTTTTTTTTTTTTTTTTTTTTATTATACTTTAAGTTCTAGGGTACATGTGCATAACATGCAGGTTTGTTACATATGTATACTTGTGCAATGTTGGTGTGCTGCACCCATCAACTCATCAGCACCCATCAATTCATCATTTATATCAGGTATAACTCCCCAATGCAATCCCTCACCCCTCCCCCCTCCCCAAGCCTTCCCTATTGTATAGACCAGGCAACTTAGAGATCTCCAAGACTGTTAGAGAATAAAGAACTTTGGCATAGTTCACACCTGAGCAAAGCTGCCTTACTTAGCCTTTGCTCTGCAGGCCCAGGGTTACCTCCAGCTTTTTTTCCTTAGGTCCAGCATCTATAGCTCCTTACTCTAAAGGGTTAGGGTTGTTTAGAGATTATTTGGTTTTGTTCACTTGCCATAATTTGCCCATGTTTGCTTTGAAATTGCACAGTGGACTAGAGAAGGAAGAGAGGAGAAGGAAAAGCTCTAGTTGAAGAAGAGGGTTCCAAAGTCCTGAATTCAGAACTTTAAATACTCTGATGGGTGCCCTCTGACCCATCCCTGTCCTTTGTGTTGGATGACTCTGAGCTTTGGAGCTTCTCCAGCCCTCTCTTATCTCTGGAATCTCCTCCTCTGTTTTTACTTTTGTTTGCTTTTCATATTTGTCCATCTGCTTTCTTTCTACCAGCATGTATTTCACGCTCTGTGATTCCTTTATTGATGTCCAACACTGTGGTTTCATTGGATAGACTGATAGACAGACAGACAGACAACAGATGGGTAAGCATTTCAGTCATTTCAATGGGACCTTGAGAAAGTCTGAAGGTTGATATGTTGCTCACTCTCCCTTCTTAAACAAGAAGATACTCAGCAAAGATTGCAGCATACAGAATTTTTCATTTTAGAAGTCATCTTTACCTTTTCCTCCTCCCACCCTATCAAATTATATGTTCAGAAAATTATCAGATAAATACATATATAATAAATACATCAGGTAGTAAATATTTATTTTATTTTATTTATTATTTATTTATTTTGAGATAGGGTCTCACTCTGTCGCCCAGGCTGGGGTGGAGTGGCATAATCCTAGCTCACTGCAGCCTCTAACTCCTAGGTTCAAATAATTGTCCCACCTAATCCTCCTGAGTAGCTGGCACTACAGGCACACACCACCATGCCTGGTGTATTTGTCTGTTCTCACACTGCTAATAAAGACATACCTGAGACTGGGTAATTTATAATGAAAAAGAGGTTTGATGGGCTCACAGTTCCATGTGGCTGCGGAGGTCTCACAGTCATGGCAAAAGGCAAAGGAGGAGCAAAGTCACATCTTACATGGCGGCAAGCAAGAGAGGGAGCATGTGTAGGAGAACTGCCCTTTATAAAAACCATCAGATCGCATGAGACTTATTCACTATTGCGAGAGCAACCTAGGAAAGACTGCCCCCATGATTCAATTACTTCCCACCAGGTCCCTCCCATGACACATGGGAATTATGGGAGCTACAATGAGAGATTTGGGTGGGGGCACAGTCAAACCATATCACCTGGGTAATTTTAAAAAAATTTTTTTAGAGACAAGGGTCTCACTATGTTGACCAGGCTGGTCTCAAACTCCTGGCCTCAAGTGTTCCTCCTGTCTCAGCCTTCCAAAGTGCTGGGACTACAGACATAAGCCACCATGGCTGGCCTTGATACTTCTTTAAGTACATACACACAGACACACATGAACAAAATGGGAAATAGAAGCCAAATTGTAGTAGAAACAAAAGCCTAGCTTAAAAAAAAAATTACCATTTGAGAATTTCAGGTATCATGAAAGTACAAACATTCAAATATTTTATGGACATTTTCCTTTTATGGGGAATTTAAATGCATGAGGTCAATTAAGGGCGAATCTGAACATCTCTGAGCCCTAATAAATCTACCAATCAGATGAACTAATAACTTTCTGGTGCTATTTGGTGACCAGCTGAGAAAGCAATGTGCTATTTTTAAGAAAGGCGATAGACCAAACCAAACTAACCACATCAAGATAAATCTATACATCTCATTTTTCAAAATGTCTATGACTGCAGGAATCTTTGAAAGTTTATAGAAAGGAAGTATTGATAAATCTATGTATATTTCAAAGAAACTTCTAAATCAAATATTTTGCCTCGTCATAAATAATACTTTGTCCAGATGTAGAAAAAAAAAGAGAACAAGAACAAGAACACATACTTAAAACTGGAAAAGACAAAGGTGGGTAACACATGTAAACAAACAATCTAGGGTAATGACTAAAAGAAACATTATGTTTGGATTTTCAACTCTCACTATTATTCTAAACATTTAAGGCCAGGTGCAGTGGCTCACGCCTGTAATCCCAGCACTTTGGGAGGCCAAGGCAGGCAGATCACCTGAGATCAGGAGTTCAAGACCCGCCTGTCCAACATGGTGAAACCCCATCTCTACTAAAAATACAAAAATTATCTGGGCATGATGGTGGGTGCCTGTAATCCCAGCTAATAGGGAGGTTGAGGCAGGAGGATCACTTGAATGCAAGAGGCAGAGGTTGCAGTGAACCAAGATGGCACCATTGCACTCCAGCCTGGGCCACAAGAGTGAAACTCCATCTCAAAAAAAAAAAAAAATTAAAACCAGATAGGCTAACACTAATTAGTTGAATTTCTGTAAAGTCATTCATTACTCAAAATATCCAATTCATTTTATCATAACATATGTGTATTATAATGCATGAGTATACATTATTATAAATGGCAATTGTAGAATGATTATGGTATAGGAATCTTTTTAAAAGTTGGCATTTGGGCTGGGTGTGGTAGCTCTCACCTGTCATCCCAGGGCTTTGGAAGGCAGAGGTAGGAGGATTGCTTGAGACCAGGAGTTCAACACCTGCCTGGGCAACATAGCGAGACCTCCATCTCTACAAAATTTTAAAAATTAGCCAGGTGCAATGGCATGTGCCTGTAGTTCCATCTGCTCAAGAGGCTAAGGCAAGAGGAACACTTGAGCTCAGGAGTTCAACGCTACAGTGAGCTATGGTCTTATCACTACACACCAGCCTGGGAGAGCGAGACTCTTGCCTCTAAGAAAATAAAAATAAAACATAAAAGTTGGCATTTGGTGCTCTTCACTTTGCAAATAAGTAGACAGAAAAAAATTTCTCAGCTCCCAAAGTTAGCTTGTAGTCCAAATCCTTTCGACTTTGAAGCTGCTTGTCTGTCTTTTTCAAGCATGTGTGTGTACATGCGTGCATGTGTGTATATATAGGTTCAATGCGTGTACACACATAGTCCTTGCTTTTCATCTCAACGGTTGGATGGACGAGGCCTATGGCCAGATTCAACCATGCTCTACAGTCATCAAACACAATAGAGCTGGAAGAAAAACATCTGGTCCAAGGTTGCCGTTTGCCTTTGTAGCAGAGAATTTTCTTTGATTTCCAGCTGGAATTCTCTATTGAGTCTAGCAGATCAATTAGTTAATAGGCCATTCCCACTAGTAGTCCTACCAGCTGACTACCTAAGATAGAAATAAGTTCTATTTATCAATCTTTCCCTTCCCCTTCTACTTTAGGCAGATCCTTTTTTCCTCTTGAAATAACATAATTATTAAACCACTTCAGTCACTTCTGTGGTTAATGATTCCCTCCTTTTTCAGTTCCGCTCTCCTGCTGAAACCTCTTGGTGGGTTTTAAACACACCACTCCATGGCTACAGTTTCATTTTCTACTACAATTAAGGTTGGGAACAGCTTGCAGTACCAATATAAAAACCAACAGCTTATCCAGGTTTTACTAGTTCCCTTGGGGAATTGAAACAATAATTTTTGTATCTATGTCTCCAAAAATTCAAAAAGTAATGTAACAATTACATATTCACCTGGATTTCATTCCAGGAAGCTTGGTTCATATTCCTTATATTATAAAGATCAGTTCTATGAATTTAAACAAACAAGAATTTTTTTATCCCATTTACAATGATGTTGCTGTCAGTGCTATTTCTCAAAGAATAATTCTATGTCAGGGAATCAAACTGTCTTATTTTGGGACTGGCATGTAGAAGTCCAATTAGTTTTAATAATTTTAGTGGGGTCAAGACATTTTGCCTGAACTCAATGTTTCACCTGAGCACAAAACCATTGTTTTGTACTATATTTACCTATCAAAAAGGTGCTCTAAATTAGTTCTTTTTGGGGAAAAAAACAGGATTAGCTAAATGACTGGAAGTTTTAGACACTGCAGTTAGACCAGTTACACACAGAGGACAGTCAAGGATAACTTAATTCTCTAGTGAGGTGGGATTTGATGCCCTGTTCAATGCATTTTACAGCAAGAGACCCTAGTCCAGTTTCTATGCTGGGACCGAGTCAAACTGTGCAGTACCAACGCTGGTTCTGCCCGAAGTACTCCCCTGGAAATGAAACAGGGCAGCTGTCTTCCAGCGCACAGGGCATCCCAGGCCATTACAAGCACTTCATCCACATAAAATTGCAAAGGGAATTTTAGAAGTTAGAATGTAATTATCCCCTTTGGGGTTTGGCAAGGCAACAGGAGGATTAAACAGAGCTGTCCTTTGTCCCCAAAATAAAAGATGCCAGCAGCTCCACAACAGACACAACCGAGGCACGAGGAAGGAGCCTGGAGTCTTGTTTGTTCTGGTGTACGCTTTCTCACCTCTGTACATCACCAGCTCCATGTTCTCAAAAATCAGGGCTGGCCTCACGGTGACCCCTTTTATGGCATGGTACTACCACTTTCAATGTTGTTTAGGAGAAGCTAGATAGAAATATTCAATAAAATCCTTGTGAGCCACTGCCCTTGTGGCTCAGTAGAAACAAAGAGCTACTTAAAATACAAGTCTCCAAGCTTTGCCTCGCAGAGAACTAGAACAACCCCAGGATACCCTGGGCTTTGATGCAGAACTTTCCAAAGACCACATTAGATGGCAACTACCAGTATAACTATTCTCAAAAATTGAAATATAGCAACTGCAGACTCCAGAGTGTCTTATGTCTCATTTCCATAAACTTTATAATAAAACACTTGTAATTAGGTTGGTAGGAAATGAACTGCTGAGTACAGGTCTTGAGAGGTTCACCACTAGGTACCTTCAGAGAATTACTGAATGTAAGTTAGCTGCTTGATTTATGCCACGTATATCCACAAGAACAGCATAACCAGGACAAAGTGGAAGTTGCTGTACAGCCTTACAATCCACACTTTCTCTCAGCATTTATTGGATTCTGCTCTTATTCCTTTGTTCAAAGCATCCTTGACATGACTCTCCTTTCCACTTTCTACTTCCTATTGACCCTTCTGAGAAGGTCACTATCCTAAATGACTTATCCCGGGATCTGACACTCACTCCTAACATATTTTGACAGGATCCAAGTAGCACCCCAACAATACATTCTCAAGGCCCCTGGCCCTGACTCAAGGCAGGCTGATGAAAGCTAAGATGCAACATTCTAGAAACCCTGAGCTCAACTCTAGCCAATGCTGACATCCTGACTTTCAAATCCACCCGTTTCCAAAAGGAAAAAATGTTTCAAGCTTTCCAATCATAAGTTCTGAGCCACCTAATACTGATATGTTGTAGCTGATTGGGTGAAACAGAAGTCAAACCCAGACTCAAGTTCTCCAAGGTGACATACTTTCCTCTAGTGTTTGCTCTAGATGACAAATATCCTCTTGAGGATAGAACCAGTAAACCCCTCTTTCTCAAGAGCCACACTTCATCAAGCAGCCCCGTTAGATTTTATGATGTGCAAACTAGCTAGAGAATAGACATTACTTAAAAGTCAGCTCACTTCCTATTCATACAATGTTGTTACCTCCAGTAAAAATGTCTTGTGTCATTTTCATACAAGAAGAATAGAAATCAGTTCTTTGATCACTGTAAGTTAGCCCCAAGGTCTTGCTTTCTGGTCTTTTTCTCATCTCTTGGGTATACTGCTGTCCCATTTTGATTCTTTTTCCCTAGCACAAACTTTGAATTTTTGGCCAGGTGCAATGGCTCATGCCTCTAATCCCAACACTTTGGGAGGCCGAGGTTGTCAGATCACGAGGTCAGGAGATCAAGACCATCCTGGCTAACATGGTGAAACCCCATCTCTACTAAAAATACAAAAAATTAGCCAGGTGTGGTGGCCATGCGCCTATAATCCCAGCTACTAGGGAGGCTGAGGCAGGGGAATCGCTTGAACCCGGGAGCCAGAGGTTGCAGTGAGCCGAGATCATACCACTGCACTCCAGCCTGGGCGACAGAGCGAGACTCTGTCTCAAAAAAAAAAAAAAACTTTGAATTTTTTTAATCCAGAAAATGAAGTGCCAATAATAGCAGCAAATAGGATGTTTTCTTTGTGACAGTCCCAAATCTGTTTGACTCCTGCAATAGACTGAATGAGTCCCCAAAAAACTCATGTGTTGGAACCTAACTCCCAATGTGATGCTATTTGGATGTGGGGTCTTTGGGAGGTCATTGGGTCGTGAGGGTGGAGCCATCATGAATGGGATTTGTGCCCTTATAAAAGGGACCCCAGAGAAGCCCTTCACCCCTTCCACTATGTAAGGACCCAGCAAGGAGATGAACATCCATGAACCAGGAAGCAGCCCATCACCAGATACCACATATCTGAGTGCTGTGATCTGGAATTCCCAGCCAGGAGAACCATAAGAAATAAATTTCTGTTGTATGTAAGCCATGAGTCCACGGTCATGTGTCATAGCAGCCGGAATGGACTAAGACAAGTCCAATACCCAAGATCTTCTCTCACTGCCTCTCAATTAATTAGCTGCTATGGGAAATCCTTTTGAAAGATACTTGCCTGGTGATTAGGAGGATTTTATTAGGGACAAAAGCAAGCTTCCAAAAGTTTTAAACAACTTACTAGAGTCACAAAGTGAATGTGAAACAGCTATAGCCATGTGTTCTTTGTTCTGTAAAGTCATGATCACATGGAGATCTTCAGGGAGGCTGAAGGCAGAGCAGAAAGGATGATAAGAGCATCCCCCTCTGATGCAACAAAAGAAGCTCCCAGCTCCAGCCCTCCCAATTTATGCCCTGAAGTCCCATCTCCACTCTCATTCCATTACCTCTGGGAGTCCACTTCTAGTCAAGTCTGGGCTTCTGAACAATTGTTTTATTTTTGTTTTTTTGTTTGTTTGTTTGTTTTTTGGATACGGAGTCTTGCTCTGTCACCTAGGCTGGAGTGCAGTGGCACAATCTCAGCTCACTGCAAGCTCCACCTCCCGGATTCATGCCATTCTCCTGCCTCAGCCTCCTGGGTAGCTGGGACTATAGGCACCCGCCACCACGCCTGGCTATTTTTTTGTATTTTTGGTAGAGACGGGGTTTCACCATGTTAACCAGGATGGTCTCAATCTCCTGACCTCATGATTTGCCCGCCTCAGCCTCCCAAAGTGCTGGGATTACAGGTGTGAGCCCGTACAGCCCAGCCTGAACAACCATTTTCGTTTCCTGTGTCTTGGGAACATTCTCCGTGTTGCTTATTTCTTGCAGACTTCACTGGATACTCTCAGCGTGTTGAGTTTCATCACGTATGTACCTGGCTGAGCGACCCACTTAGCAAAACTCCCTTGGTTTACGGATGTGGGAAGCCCTCTGTGAAACCAGCCTACCATGAGTGGGACTCCTACTTGCTGCCCTGGCTGAAGCCAAGCTCCCTTCCTCTTGGCAGCCATAGCAACATGGGTGTTTTTTCACCCAAAGTTTACAATGGGTTAACTTTCTTTTTCAGACTTGCTCCAAATACTTGTCTGGTCTCTGAGCAGGACTTGTGATTTGATGACATGTAATCTAAGTAAATACATTCAACTCTAATTTATGGGTGAAGAGGGAGATTCAGAATTTAAAACAAGGCATTAAAATAAAAATAGAGGCTTCCCAATATGCATTCCCCAGGGTTTTGCTCCGACTGCCTCTGTTTTCCACTTTTCTATAGGCCAACTCCTGCTTGTCCTGAATAGACCTCCCATGGAACAGAAGCATCAGGACATTAATCTAAGATTAAAACACGCCTCCACACTGGCCAACTCACAGGCTACTCCCAACAGTACTCTTATTTATTGATTGATTGATAGGGTGCTGCTGTATCACCCAGGCTGAAGGGCAGTGGCACCATCACGGCTCACTGCAGTCTCAACCTCCCAGGCTCAAAGGACCCTCCAGCCTCAGCCTCCCAAGTAGCTGGGACCGCAGGCATGCACCACCACATCCAGCTAATTTTTGGATTTTTTGTAGAGATGAGGTTTCCCCATGTTGCCCAGGCTCCAACAGTAAGTACTTTTAGAAGCAGCTGGGTATCACTTGGCAAACAAGGTTCAAAGGGTTAAATATTTGGCCCTCGAGGCCCTATATCCCGATGCTCTCAGATTCAAGAGAAACTTAAAAAATAATGCCTTTTTTTTTCTTTTTTTGAGACAGAGTCTTGCTTTGTCACTTAGGCTGGAGTGCAGTGGTGCGATCTCAGCTCACTGCAACCTCTGCCTCCTGGGTTCAAATGATTCTCGTGCCTCAGCCTCCTGAGTAGCTGGGACTACAGGGATGCACCACCACACCAGCTAATTTTTGTATTTTTAGTAGAGACGGGGTTTCTCCATGTGGGCCAGGCTGGTCTCAAGCTCCTGATCTCAAGTGATCCACCTGCCTTGGCCTCTGAAAGTGCTGGGATTACAGGCATGAGCCACCACACCCAGCCATATACATGAATTTATAATGCTTTATTGTATACACATGAAGTATTTAGCTGGAGCACATAACCTGTGGAAAAGCATGGGGCTTCCAAGAAAATACGAACTTCTATACTCAACCACGATGCTAACTATGGGGGTTTCCTTGGAAAAGTGACATTCCAATCTGGACCTCACTTTCCTTATCTGCAAAGGTAGCCCTTTAACAGGATCATGTCCCAGGTGCCTAAACCCTTAGGCAAATTGAATGGCTCTGTGTCAGCCATGACATCTGCCAGCCCGTGCCCCATGCAAAGTTATGTCTCAGGCTCCACTGGAAAGGCACAGGCAGAACACAGACAAGAATGCCAGCAAATCTTCACATAGCCACTTCATTTCTCCTCTCCATCATGAGATTGTGACAACCCTTTTGTAACAATAGCACCAACCCCAGAAACAGCAGCAGGAAATTGAGAATGCTGGTCCTTAAACAAAAACATCCACATATAAAAGCCTGCCTTGGAAAAATTAAGGTAAACATCTTTTGGACTTGTTGCTATTGACAGTATGTTTTCAATTTGCAACACAAATTCATCGGAAGCTTTTCTGCCAGGGAACCGGATGGCCCTGGGAATTGGTAATTGGTAATGAGTCGTGCAACCTTTCAGGTCTCGGTTACCATTCTGAATGGAACCCAGCTAATAGTGAATTACCTGATACTGTTGGAAACCTTCGCAACATGAGCCAGACCCCTGGATTTCTTCCCTAGCTCAAAACATGAGTTAAAACAGTGTCTGATTGGCATTTATAAAGAGAATTAGCAGAGAACACCGCATGGGGACAAAGGTGGACAAAGAGAGAGTAAGCTGGGGGTTCTGTCTCTGTGTCTGTGGTTTTTCCCCAGGATAATCCAAGGGAAATTTCCAAGGAATGTCAGGCCTAGAGAAGTGGAATTAATGTACACCTCACATTCCTGAAGGGTCAGAAATTCCAGTCTTGGAATTTTTATTTCTTCCTAATCACTCTCCCAGTCCGGAGGATCAAACTACTTTTGCAGCAACTTTCAAGGTGAAATAGATTTTACTACTTATGATTTGTTCAGTGAGCCCACATTTAAAAAAAAAAAGAAAAGAAAAGAGAAAAAAAAAGGACAGTTATCATAAGGGCTTTAAAAGCAAAGCAAAACAACGAATCTTCTTGGCCAAGAGTCACCCAAATGAACTTCTACATTATTATTTGGTCTGCTGCATTTTATTTTTGGTATTTACCGTCTTCCTAGGGGAACCATCTAACAGAAAAACAGAATTTTTACATCACTAGCTTTCCCTGCCCAATCCAGTTCCATATTTATATCACTACTTTTCCTTTACACTCTTTAGTTTATAGTAGCAATAATTTTTCCTCATATATGGTCCAACGAACAACCAATTAACAAATGCCCAGAGTGGTAAAACATTTTTGGCTGTCTTGCCCAGTTGGTCATTAATTTGGTGAAGGAAGGGCTAACAAACTCATAAAGGGGAACTTGAATTTTAGAAGTTAGTTCAATTTTACATTATTAAAAAGGAAAATGTAGTAAAAATAATAAGAGCTTTGCCAAAACTCTACAGCAAAGTCAATTAGTCTCACAAAGAGCCTAGGAGTCTGCGATATGGACTTGCATTTGGAATCACTTAGCCTATTAGAACAATTCCAAACATCTTCTCTCTGAAACCATATTTCAGTGCTCATGGCTGCAGCTTACTGAGTAAAATTCTTTCACCATCCTCAATACAACATAATTTAAAGTATTCTTTGTGTCCGTATATTTCAAATACACAAATGTGACTTCACGCATGCATATCTTCATACATATGTCCATCACAATCATAAAAATTTCATACATAAGTATGGTCTTCTACAACATATACTAAAATGCATACTGTATTTTGTGTTGGCATGGTATATATTTTTAAGATGCCTTTAAAAAAAATTTCAAAAAGAAAAATCACAACACTGGCATTACAAGCCTGTAGCAAAAATAAATTGTATTTTACTCTGAAGAAAAATCACTTTTATCATTTTTCACCTTATTTCACGTATAAGGGAATGCTGTTCCTTTAATCCAAAAACACGTCATTTGTCCATCATCATCACTATAGGCATTTTGTTCATATAAATATTTCATTTTGCTCTGATTGAGCAATGGGAAAAGGTTAAAATGCTAAATGAGATTATTTTCATAGGCAATTCTTACAAAATAGTGTTATGCAATCAACTATTTGAATTCTGACAGGTTTTTTAAAAAGAAAAAATATATCCTATTTTGTTAAAATCTAACAACTATCCTCCAAATTCCTTAAGTGAAATGATGTTGTATCTTTTCAGACTAGTGGCTCCCAACTCTCAGCCTCTGTAAAAATCCCAGTGATTGCTGTAGGTTTTCCAACGAAGATTCAGTTCTAATTAACTACAATTTTGTCCATATTTTGTTTTTCTACTGCACTGAAAGAATAGCAGGGGGTTAGCACTGCAGAAAAGAAGATTATTAAAACTTTAATAACCTGAGCCTTTGAACCTTTTCGAATTCTTTACAATTTTCTCACGTTTCCAGCCCAGATGTCTGCACGTAGTTATAGGGACAACATGAACTTTTTGTTTACAATTTTATTCACCTTATTTATTACCTCCTTTAAAAAAGAAAAAAAAAAAAACAGAAAGAGGAACACACAGAAATGTTTTAGCTTTTCTAAAGCGAAATAATTTTATTAAAAACATAAACTTGAAGAATGATTTTTACCCATTTTTAAGTTAAGTATTTCCAACAACACGACTGTTTCCTCGCCACTGCTAGAGGTAAATTGTCAGGCAGCCTAGCAACGTGGCCAGCTGAATCACAGCATTCTTTTCAATCAAGCTACAAAGCTCCAAAAGACTGAAAAAGAGAGTTCACTTTGGAAACTTGAACTCTTGAGATGGTTACAAAAGAAAGAGACCAAAAAGAAGGCATCCCTTAACATAATTAGCTGCTTGCTGTTTCACCAAAGAGAGGGATATTTGCATACAACAATAGCCAGTAGAATTGCCTTTCACAGAATTCAGTGTGGCGGTTGTATTATTCCAACTCCAGATGGTTGTAGCCCCTCAAGAGCAATTATTACCTTTCTTTTGAAAACAGAACCCCATTTATTCAAGCATTTCACAAACGGCTTTGCTCCGTAATCGAGTGCTGGCAAATGAAATACAAGTAAATACGTTGAATGGTGCCTTCAGGAAGTCTCCAAAAAAGTGAGCCAGGGCACCTTCTTCTTCCTTTCCTCTTTTGGTCGAATGGAATTTTAGTGTGATGGCTGGAACCTGAGCAGCCATCTTGGACCTTAAGTCCAAGAAACAAAAACTAAGAAAGACAGAGCACTGAGCTAGCTGGAGCCTGGGTCCCTGCCCAGCAATGGAAGACTTACCTCCAGAATTATTTACTATATGAAAGGGAGATAAACATCTTTATTGTTTGAGCCACTGTTATTTTAGGATGTTGGTTTGCTTAATGTGACAAAATCTAGTCCTAATATATGCCCTGATTTTGAGGGCTCTCCTTTAGGCTATAGCTAGCTGAGAAAGAGAAAACCAGTACTGGCAACCAGGAGCTGTCCTCGTATAATCAGCGATGCACAATGGCATTGTTAAAAGCTGTTCTGGTCTTCACAGTTAGGTCTTGATGTTGTCCAGTTGAACATAAACAACTGCACAAAACATCAGCAACAGACAAGGCCACTTTGTGACCATGAGAGCTCCTGACAAAAATAAGATCACTCCGTGCTCGCTTCAGCAATACATATACTAAAATTGGAATGATACAGAGAAGGTTGCCATGACCTCTGTGCAAGAATGACACAAATTCATGAAACGTTCCATTTTTAATAATATTATTCCATATCATGTGTGAACACAGACAAAATATGAACATTGTCCAAGCCACAAAATACCAACTCCCCACCCATTCTAGCTAATAGGAGTCACTGCCGATTTAGCAATTAAAGCTCTAACCTGGCTTCCTTCCTCTCACTTTCTAGATAAGATGCCCAATTACAGAATTAATTCCACTTCCTGACAGCATCCAATTCAGACCAAAGTCCCGCTTCCTTGAATCCTTTCCCGAATCACCGCACACAGCTTAAATCCTGTAAGTCCTTTTTGACACTCTCCTACAGAGACATCCACAGTTTCCGATTGTGTGTGCTCTCTCTCATCGCAGTGAGTAACACCAATTTGTTCAGTTCCAGTTGTGTTCCTGGAGGTCTACGTGGCATTCATGTTGCTATGCTGTGTCTCCCTACAGTGGAAAACTAAAAATAAATCTACTCAACATATCAATCTGTAATTCAAATGATTCCACCCAAATGGAAAGCCCCTATTCTTCAACAGACTTCAATCATCAAGAAACCAAAACATTAATTTGTAGTAATCAGATTCATTGAAATTATCCCCTTGTGCTATTTCCATGGCCTGGAAAAGACCCAGTCAGAACCTTCACCTGGTAGCGAGTTTGCAGTAACTACAGAAAGTTCAACTCAATGTTCCTTCAAATAAGAAGAACCTGTGGTAAAACAGACAGCTTGAAGTTTATACTCTATTTTTCTTCCTTTCTTTCTTTTTTGAGATGGAGTCTGGCTCTGGCACCAAGGCTGGAGTGCAGTGGCATGATCTCAGCTCACTGCAACATCTGCCTCCCAGGTTCAAGCGATTCCCTTGCCTCAGCCTCCCAGGTAGCTGGGATTACAGGCGCCCACCACCATGTCCGGCTAATTTTTGTATTTTCAGTAGAGACAGGGTTTCACCATATTGCCCAGGCTGGTCATGAACTCCTGACCTCAATTGATCCGCCTGCCTTGGCCTCCCAAAGTACTGAGATTACAGGTGTCACCCACTGTGCCTGGCCAATTTTTCTCCCTTTCTTTTTTTCCTGCTTTTTTTGTTCTTATTCCTCCTCTCCCTTTTTTGCCTTCTCCCTTGCTAAACTTCCAACTTTTCAGTGGTTCCTGAGCTTCATTCGCTCAGAGCTACTTTAAGTGGGACACTCTTGGACTAAGTTCATAAATCAGATTCTTAAATCACATCTGTCATTCACAGGCAGCTCTTGCAGCTATACTGCCTGCCATATTTTCTTCTACTCTTTACCTGCTTAAAAAGGACCACAGCTTACCTCATTTTCTCAAGAAAAACTAATAGGCCTTCTCAGATGCTCTAATAGATGAAAGCAAGAGACAATTCAATTTCTATTCTAATTTCTACTTTTGCCCTTTTTCTCCTCTCCTGATCCACTGGCTGCATTCAAAAGTAAACTTCTAGAGACAGTGCCCTTGCTTTTATTGTCTAAATCAAAGGCATAACTCTCAAGATGGAAAAACAGAAGGAAAATTATAAGGCAGGTACTTTAGGACAAGTAATGCCTTCAGATGTTTTTCCTCCTCACTCAAAATAAGCATTGATGCCAAAATTATAACTATACTTGGCTGGGTGCGGTGGCTCATGCCTGTAATCCCAGCACTTTGGGAGGCCGAGGCAGGCAGATCACGAGATCAAG
>NW_012116188.1:859262-862850 GCF_000951035.1 Colobus angolensis palliatus
GGAATCTCTGGTTCCTATCTAAACACCTAGGGCAAAAGCAAATGATAAATAAACATTGTACGAATGATTTAATTACTCATCTATGCAAAAAAAAATATATATATATATATAATTATACAATTCTTGAGAATAAGAACCTTAATATCTTTGGAATCTCTGGTTCCTATCTAAACACCTAGGGCAAAAGCAAATGATAAATAAACATTGTACGAATGATTTAATTACTCATCTATGCAAAAAAAAAAAATGTAGCATACATTAACCAAATAGGAGAAAAATTCGTAAGATGGACAAGAAAGAAGGTGATATGAACCAAAAACAAAGGGTCATTGTGAGCATTGTGTTTTCTTTGCAAAAAATCACCTTGGAACTTGAGTCATAAAGAAACAAGCAATAAATTAGGAGTCAGGTCACCCAGGTTTTCAGAAGATCTGAAACTTGTTTGTTCTATACTGTTTCTGTTTTAGTTTTGCTTTTTTCTTTTTTTAAATTAACTTGGAGGTAGGCTCAGTGGCTCACATCTGTAATCTCAGTGCTTTGAGAGGCCAAGGCAGGAAGATCACTTGAGTCCGGGAGTTTGAGACCAGCCTGGGCAACATAGACCCCGCCTCCACACATACAAAACAATTTTAATTAGTGGGGCTTCGTGGCTAATATTACTTCAAAAGAACTTTTACATTGGTTACAGAATGTAACCAATTCATCAGTCTCTCCTAGGCATTGGTCACCACATAGTGTGACATCATTTGGGTCAATATTATACCACGCTCAGTTCTCAACAGGCTCACGTGAGCTTAAGAGTTTGATTTTTTTCTAGTGTACCATTTTATTCCTCCTCATTTTCTTTTTCTTTCTTTCTTTTTTTTTTCCTAGACAAAGTCTCAATCTGTCGCCCAGGCTGGAGTGCAGAGGCATGATCTCGGCTCACTGCAACTTCCATCTCCCAGATTCAAACGATTCTTCTGCCTCAGCCTTCTGAGTAGCTGGGACGACAGGTGCATGTCACTATGACTGGCTAATTTTTATATTTTTAGTAGAGACGGGTTTTTGCCATGTTGGCCAGGCAGGTCTTGAACTCCTGACCTCAAATGATCTGCCCACCTCAGCCTCTGTAAGTGTTAGGATTACAGGCGTGAGCCCCTGCACCCAGCCTCATTTTCTTTTCTGTATATATTTTTAGCTACATTCTTAGTGGCTACTGCTCTTGATATCCTACATTTATAACAATCTACTTTGAAAGGTTACCAACTTAGCTTCAATAACAAATAAAAACTCTGCTTCTATACAGATCTGACCTCCTTTTCATTGTGAGTTCCTTGACATAGATTTATTTTATGCATTTAACTCTAAATCACATTGAAAACAAAGAATATATATATGTGTGTGTGTGTGTGTATACATATATATTTATATATATTCAGCTGCCTTCTTCATTAAGCATTCCTCTGGTTTCTATACATTTCTCGTTAGATTCCACAGTTCCAAAAAAGTAGCATCTGTCAGTTGTTCCCAGCTTAATGGTTGTCTCATTAGAGAGACTGATTATTTGAGTGTCCTGCTCTGCCATTCTCCATGAAGTAATTTGTATATACGCTTTGTTGTCTTGCTTTTTTTTTAATGTTTTAATTTTTATTTATTAATTTACTTTGAGATGGAGTTTTGCTCTTGTTATCCAGGCTGGAGTGCAATGGCATGATCTCAGCTCACTGCAACCTCTACCTCCGGGTTCAAGTGATTCTCCTGCCTCAGCCTCCTGAGTAGCTGGGATTACAGGGGCCCACTACCATGCCCAACTAATTTTTGTGTTTTTAGTAGAGACAGGGTTTTGCCGTGTTGGCCAGACTGGTCTCAAACTCCTGACCTCAGGTGATCCAACTGCTTAGGCCTCCCAAAGTGCTGGGATTACAGGCGTGAGCCACAGCACCCGGCTCCTGTTGCCTTGCTTTAAAAAAAAACCTAAGCATTGGAAAATGTACTCGTTATTGCATATAGCCAGAATTGAATTTATGGGTTTGTTTTGTTTTGCTTTGAGACAGGCTCTCACTTTATCACTCAGGCTGGAACACAGTGGTGCAATCTCAACTCACTGCGGCCTTGACCTTCCAAACACAAGTGACCCTCCCACCTCAGCCTCCCAAGTGGCTGGGACTCCAGGCACACACCACCATTCCCAGGTAATTTTTTGTATTTTCATAGAGACAGGGTTTTGCCATGTTGTCCAGGATGGATTCAAACTCCTGAGCTCAAGTGATCCTCCCACCTCAGCTTCCCAAAGTGCTAGGATTACAGATGTGACCCACAGCAACCAACCGATTATGCCACTTTATACTACAACAAATGATGAATGAGAATTTGAGTTCCTTCATAGCCTTGTCAGAATTTGGCATTGCCAGGCTCTTTAATGCAGCCATTCTAGTGGATGTGGCTATTAGCAATTCTTGGAAAAGTAATAAAATAATAGAAGAGCACCTTTACATAAGTGTGTTAACCACTTGGATATCCTCTTTTATAAAGTGCCTTTTCAAGTCTCTTACCATTTTTCTTCTTCTGGGTTGTTTGGTTTTTTTCTTAGTGATAAATAGCAGCCCTTTATATTTTCCAGAATGAGTCATCTGCTTTTTGTGCCCTTTCTAATACACTTTGATAAACGGGAGTTCTTGATTTTCAGTTCAATGTATCAGTATTTTCCGTTATACCCAGTACTGCTTAAGGGCTGAAATATTGCAGATATCAGATTGGCCATGAATTAATCATTGTAGAAGTTAGGTGATAAATACATGAGGGCACATTACATTATTAAAGACTTTGGTACATATTTCAGATTTTCTATAATAAAAAGTGTTATTATTTTTAATCCAAGGGATAACTTAAGACAGGACCAATGAGATAAGCAGGAACAGAATAATAGAAGTAGAGACAGAAGGAGGAAGGAGAAGGTGATAAGAAATGAAACACATGAATTTGGAGATTTAGAAATGGAATCTATGACTTGAACACATTAGGAGTTTTTCACTTGGCAATCTTACTACATGATCCAAAGAAACTACAACAAAAGTTAAATACGTAGAAAAAGGATTAGGTCAAAACTGATAAACTCGGAAAGCAGAGGACTGAGTGTGCATACAACTCAAAACTTTCAAGAGAGAGTCGAGTTAAAAGTGGCTAGTGACTGGGTGCAGTGGCTCATGCCTGTAATTCTTTGGAGGCCAAAATGGGTGGATCGCTGAGGTCAGGGGTTCAATACCAGCTTGGCAAATATGGTGAAACCCTGTCTCTTCTAAAAATACAAAAAATTAGCCTGGCATGGTGGCGCATACCTGTAATCCCAGCTATTCATGAGGCTGAGGCAGGAGAATCGCTTGAACCTAGGAGTTGGAGGTTGCAGTGAGCCAAGACTCTCTCTCAAAAAAAAAAAAAAAAACAAGCAAGACTCTCTCAAAAAAAAAAAAGTGGCTAGTGTGACCTACTTACTGGTCATATGGAACAAAGACAATTAAATGATACTTTTTATTTTTTTGAGATGGAGTCTCACTCTGTTGCCCAGGCTGGAGTGCAGTGGCACGATCTCGGCTCACTGCAAGCTCCGCC
>NW_012116188.1:868675-871659 GCF_000951035.1 Colobus angolensis palliatus
AACAGAGATAGGGTCTCACTATGTTGTCCAGGTTGGTCTTCTACTCTTGGGCTCAAGTGATCCTCCTGCCTCAGCCTCCCAAAGGTTTGGGATTATGGGATGGGGAAACTATGCTCACTTCTGTATGTATTAAACAATAACTTCCATTCCTTGTCCCTCTTTCCTTGGCAACCACCATTCTGCTTTTTGTCTCTCTTTTTAATGTTTGATACCATGTGGTTCTTTGTAGTATATTATTTTGTAGTAATAGTTTTTAAAGAAAAAAAATGCATGAGTGTTTCTAGTAACACTTCATCCTATTTCACCTATCTGATCAGTTTATATTGCTTTTACCTTCTTAATGTGGAAATTATTCACCATTTCATTTAATTTGAGCTATAGTTTTAATCCGTAAAGCACAGATCTCTTGAATTGTGGCATAGATTTTAGCTATTAGTTAAATATAGTTTTATATAGTTACACCACGTTTTTATGGTCATTAAAATATCATAATCGGCCAGGTGTGATGGCTCATGCCGGTAATCCCAGCACTTTGGGGGGCCAAGGTGGGCAGATCACTTGAGGTCAAGAGTTTGAGATCAGCTTGGCCAATATGACAAAACTTTGTCTTTTAAATATGCAGAAAACAAAAAAAATTAGCCGGGCGTATTGGCACTTGCTTGTAATCCCAACTACGTGGGAGGCTGAGATATGAGAATTCCTTGAACCCGGGAGGGAGAGGCTGCAGTGAGCCATGATCACGTCACTGTACTCCAGCCTGAGCGACACAGTGAGAACCTGTCTCAGAAAAATAAATAAGTATAATAAAAGTGTTCACTTACAATTTTTGTATAATTTATGTTTTTATTTTTATTTTTATTTTTTTGTTGAGACAGTCTCACTATGTCGCCCAGGCTGGAGTGCAGTGGTGTGCTCTTGGCAACCTCTGCCTCCCGGGTTCAAGTGATTCTCCTGCCTCAGCCTCCCAAGTAGCTGGTATTACAGGCGCCCGCCACCACACCTAGCTATTTTTTTTTTGTATTTTTAGTAGAGACGGGGTTTCACAGTGTTTGCCAGGATGGTCTCAATCTCCTGACCTCATGATCCGCCCGCCTTGGCCTCCCAAAGTGCTGGGATTACAGGCGTAAGCCACTGCGCCCGGCCTAAATGATACATTTTGAGTTAACCTGAATACTGCCAATTCTCTTTTAACTACAAAGGCTAGGAAATGAGATGTCCTAGTTAAGCCAATTTCATATGTGTAAATACCATACATTTAGAAAACAATCACTTATTAAAGTAGTAAATAGAACTCTCCTGGAGCCACTTCATCCTATTGTAGAGCATTTGGTGGCTTTCCTGAGCATGAATCTGTAGAATAGTTTTGGAAGAGAAAGTTTTTGAGTCTCTACCATTCACATCATTTCATGTTATTATTTCAAATGCATGTCTTTCTTTTGCAAGCAAAATAAGAATCTTCCAAAGATATGAACTATTCTGGGTCACTCATGTTTTCCAGCCAGGAAAGCAGCTACAGAAATGAAAAAGCAGGACACTGTTATCAGACTTGGGGTTAAATAATCATAATGAAAGACCACTCCTTAATCACTCCATGGCACATGAGCCTCTCTAGACAGCTGAATTTACTTAAATCTGTCAAAAACATGGCTGATTTTGGAACCAAGTTGCAGGTTATTATGGTACAAAATTCCAGTGGACATTTAGCAAGCTTAACCCAAATAAAGATGACAGTTCAGGCTATAGTAGGGCTATTAAATTTGTCATTATAACTTCTAACCAAGTATTTGTCAACTACATATTCATCTGAACAAAACCATATGCATTTATAAGATGTCAGCCTCCTAAGTGTAGAGACATATATAGCCCAAAAATCATCCCAAGAACAACTCAGTAATTCTCCTGCTGCAAAATTTAAGGACAGAGCCAACTCAGGGACGCAGGAAGGTTTTCCGCAGCCTCTGGGGCAGAACTTCCAAGTTGCCTAGGAACAAGTCATTTTCTTCTGTCTATTGTCTCAAGAATGCTGAGGTGCAGGCAGAAGGGAAGAAGGCAGTGGCAGAATCAAATGGTTTGCAAATATGTATCATAAGGCACTCATTTCTGCTCTTGTCTGCTATCTTCCTTTCCACCCTTAGGTATTTATTTTAACCTAGTTTGATCTGTGTCAATGCAATGGAGGCAAGGATGAATGAAAAATACTGACGATGGGGCAGGCGCAGTGGCTCACGCCTGTAATCCCAGCACTTTGGGGGGCCGAGGTGGGTGGATCACAAGGTCAGGAGTTTGAGACCAACCTGGCCAACATGGTGAAACCTCAACTCTACTAAAAATACAAAAATTAGCCGGGCGTGGTGGTGTGCACCTGTAATCCCAGCTATTCAGGAGGCTGAGCCGCGAGAATCGCTTGAAACCGGAAGGCAGAGGTAACAGTGAGCTGAGATTGCGCCACTGCACTCCCACCTGGGCGAAAGAGCAAAACTCCTTCTCGTTGTTGAACTCTTGTTTCTCTGGGTCCATTTTTCTCATGTGGTTCAACAGAGGGACTTTTTATTTAGAACCAGGCCCCCCAATCAAATAACCTTAAAGAGCGTACAGGAATCTGCCATTATTCCCACATTATGCCAGTTCATGCTTCACTTAGTCTTCTGGTTCACTGTAATTCTCTGCCAGGTTCCAAGGTGATTTCCTTGGCTAAAGCCAAACCTCAGCTGCACTCCAGCCCTGTGACAGAACACAAACCATAAAGTCCTTCATCCCGCTGGACAAAGTCTACTTCAACATATGGCCCATGACAGATGATAGCTCTCCATTACAGGAATTACTTTCTAGTAGACTGCAAGTATTACCAACAGACTTGAGAGAAACCCACAGGCTAGATTCCCATCAATGATATTTCTAGCATTATTGGAAATGTAGGAATTTCTAACATTATTGTAAATGGGAATAATATTTATTATAATAATATAGACATACTAATGATATAA
>NW_012116188.1:871820-876438 GCF_000951035.1 Colobus angolensis palliatus
TTGTAACTTCCTACAAAAATAATTTATAAATTTATAAAATGATATATAATAATATTGATGTGGACAATATTCCATCAGTAGTATCAGTAATATTTCCAAGGAAAGAGGTTTTCTGAAGTTATTACTTGTATCAGATACCTTGGCTAGGTCAAGATGCCCCTTGGGCACCACTCCACACCTGCTCAGCCTCACCTGTTTCTCTTTGCATCCATTGCTGTTGGAACTAGTACTGTGTAGGAGTTGACCAGCAGGTGCAACCTAACAGCACCCAGACCAGGGCCCCCACTGCCAGCAGTGGTAGGGTAGTTGACACATGGGAACCAGCTTAGTGTTCCCAGATGATGATAACTATTAAATTATCATCTTTCCAATAATCCCTATAGAATATTAATATTTTAATCATTAAAACTCTACAGGACAAACATTTGATCATGGGAAAAATGGATCCAGTGGATAAAGGCATCCCCTCTGTTCTTTCCCTGGGCTTATGACTTCAAGACACATCTCAGGCAGCCCCACAAGACTGGACACAGGAGCTGTGCCCAGCTCAACAAAACAGCTCTGTAATCGACTCTCTTTCCTTCCTTGCTTTCACTCCCATCCTTCACTCCTGCTCCTAGGTCATATGCTAAAATAAAGCATGTGAAGTATGACCTTAAGCCTTAACTATGTGGCCGTATATCAGTTTTCCAGAGAACCCAGGCTAAAATACTAGTCTATCAGCAGTCTCAGTGTGATGGTGAGTAAATACTACATTGATTTCCCAACCTTTGAACGTTTTATATGATAGAAATATAAATTCCACTAAGCCTTCTCAAATTCCAATTCCATCACATCATCTGCCTGAACAACAAACTACAACTTCTTCTGCCATCATTTCGACTCCTCAGCTGTTCCCTTTCCATTTCTACTTTATTAACATTTATTGGAAAGTCCCCTTGGGGTTACATTCAAGGCTGTCCATCCTCTCCCTCCTTCCCTGCCCTTCATCAACTATATCCCCTCCCTCAGATCCAAGCTTCCCTATTGCTATCACTCCACATGTAAGGTGCTCATTCTGCCCCCAGGACTTCCATTCATTAACTATCCCTACTTAGGTTGCCTCCCATCACACCATTACTCCACCTCTCTTCAACAGCAAGATGTTGATGAACATGGTATACAACTGGCACTGTCAAATCTCCTTTACAAGCCAGATGTGGTTCTGTGCTCCTGTAGTCTCAGCTACTCAGGAGGCTGAGGCAGGAGGATTTCTTGAGCCTCAGAGTTCAAGGTCAGCCTGAGCAACATAACAAGACCTCATCTCTTAAAAAAGATTTCCCTTCACAGAGAAAAAGAGAAAAACTGTACAACTGTTACTTTGCTGTAACAAGACTGCTATTTTAAAAGGATGTCCCAGCCTAGGAAACATGGAAAAAACCCATCTCTACCAAAAACTTAAAAATTAGCTGGGCATGGTGGCGTATGCCTATAGTCCCAATACTCAAGAGGTTAAGTAAGGCCTGAGGGCTGCTTGAGCCCAGGAGGTCGAGGCTGCAGTGAACCATGATCACACCACTGTGCTCCAGCCTGGATGACAGAGTGAGACCCTGTCTCAAAAGAAAAAAAAAAAACAGCAAAACAGGATGTCATTTGGAACTTAGATATTTTCAAAAAATATGTGTTTGTAATGGTTTTTATCATCATCGTAGAATATTACCTACACATCATTTGGCAATTGAGGAAGTTGCTTTTTCCTCTGTTGTGGATATTTTGTCTCCACCCACAACTGAACTAGGACTTTATTTCTTTTCCTCTTTTCTACTCACAGCCTCAGATCATCAATCCAGTCTGCACATCTAGAGTTGTGCATCACACAAGAAGGTACTTGCTCAGTGTGTTGGGAAGTGTGCAGGAGACCCAGCCACAGCTAAGGCCAAACAGGCATCGGAAAAGCTGGCCTGGTCCCTCTTCTGACCACTGTTCTAGGATTCCATGTTCATCTCTCATCACTTGTGGGGATAAATAGTTGCTAATAAGATGAAATCATAACTCTGACTTTTAAGCCATAGGAAACATTTTCCAGACACACATATGCACACATATATATTTATGTATGTATGCATGAAATGTATATTTTTTTCCTACCACTTTCCTGGAGGCAAAGGCGGTGCCTGTGGACTAAACTCAGCTTTGTAGCCATTTAAGAGTTGCCTTAAGTGGGAATTTTATAAAAACATCTAATCAAGGCCGGGTGCAGTGGCTCCTGCCTGCAATCCCAGTGCTTTGAGGGGCCGAGGCAGAAGGATTGTTTGAAGCCAGGAGTTTAAGACCACCCTGAACAACATAGCAAGACCCATCTCTACAAAAAAAAAATTTAAAACCCTAAAAATTTTAAAAATCAAAATTGTAAAAATCTAATGATATTTACTAATTCTTCCCACTCCCTACTTGCCTGTCTCCTGTCATGTAAAGGCTGCCTCCTGTCTTCCAATTGTTTAAGCTCCAAAGCTGGAATCCTCCCCAATTTCTCTTTCATACATCATGCCCATTCCATTAGCAAGTCCTATGAGCTCTACCTTCAAAGAGACCTAAATATGACAGTTCTCACCACCCTGGTCCAAACCACCATTATCCTTCCCCTGAACTATATTTGAATCACTTTCTAAATATTTTCATTGCCTCTACCCTCACCTCTGTTTTAGCCCATTCTCAACACAGCAGCTTATACAATCTTATTAAAACAAAAGGCAGGCCAGGTGCAGTGACTCATGCCAGTAATCCCAGCACTTTGAAAGACCAGGGCAGGAGAATTGCTTGAGCCCAAGAGTTTGAGACCAGCCTGGGCAACAAAGCAAGAACCCATCTCTACAAAAATAAAATAAAAATAAAAAATTAGCCAGGCATGGTGGCATGCACCTGTAGTCTCAGTTATTTGGGAGGCTGAGGCTGGTGGCCTGCTTGAGCCCAGGAGTTTGAGGCTGCAGTAAGCTATGATCACACCACTGCACTCCAGCCTGGGCAACAGAGCAAGACTCTGTCTTTAAAAAAACAAAACAAATTCACTGGGCAAGATGGCCGAATAAGACCAACTCCTGTTTGCAGCTCCCAGTTAGACCAACGCAGAAGGTGGATAATTTCTTCATTTCCAACTGAGCCTCCTCTGGTAATACCCAGGCAAACAGTGTCTGCAGTGGACCTCCAGCAAACTCCAGCAGACCTGCAGAAGAGGGTCCTAGAAACAGAAGGCAATAACATCAACATCAACAAAAGATGCCCACGCAAAAACATCATCCAAAGGTCATCATCAAAGATCAAAAGTAGATAAATCCACGAAGATGAGGAAAAACCAGCACAAAAATGCTGAAAATCCAAAAAACCAGAATGCCTCTTCTCCTCCAAAGGATCACAACTCCTCGCCACCAAGGGAACAAAACTGGAGGGAGAATGAGTTTAACGAATTGACAGAAGTAGGCTTTCAGAAGGTGGGTAATAACAAACTCCTCTGAGCTAAAGGAGCATGTTCTAATGTAATGCAAGGAGGCTAAGAACCTTGATAAAAAGTTACAGGAACTGCTAATTAGAATAACCACTTTAGAGAAGAAGATAAATTATCTAATTGAGAACATAAATGACCTGATGGAGCTGAGGAAACACAGCATGAGAACATCGTGAAGCATACACAAGCATCAATAGTCAAATCGATCAAGTGGAAGAAAGGATATCCGAGATTGAAAATCAACTTAATGAAATAAAATGTGAAGACAAGATTAGAGAAAAAGAATGAAAAGGAATGAACAAAGCCTCCAAGAAATATGAAACTATGTGAAAAGACCAAATTTACAATTGATTGTGTACGTGAAAATGATGGAGAGCATGGAACCAAGTTTGAAAACACACTTTAGGATATTATCCAGGAGAAATTCCCCAAACTAGCAATACAGGCCAACATTCAAATTCAGGAAATACAGAGAACACCACAAAGATAATCCTTGAGAGGAGCAACCCTAAGACACATAGTCATCAGATTTACCAAGGTTGAAACAAAGGAAAATATATTAAGGGCAGCCAGAGAGAAAGGTCAGGTTACCCACAAAGGGAAGCCCATCAGACTAACAGTGGATCTCTCTGAAGAAACCCTACAAGCCAGAAGAGAGTGGGGGCCAATATTCAACATTCCTAAAGAAAAGAATTTTCAACCCAGAATTTCATATCCTGCCAAACTAAGCTTCATAAGCAAAGAAGAAATAAAATCCTTTATAGACAAGCAAATGCTGAGGGATTTTGTCACCACCAGACCTGCCTTACAAGAGCTCCTGAACGAAGCACTAAATATGGAAAGGAAAAACCAGTACCAGTCACTGCAAAAACACACCAAAATATAAAGACCAACGACACTATGAAGAAACTGCATCAACTAACGTGCAAAATAACCAGCTAGCATCATGATGACAGGATCAAATTCACACATAACAATATTAACCTTAAATGTAAATGGGCAGCTGGGCGTTGTGGCTCATGCCTGTAATCCCAGCACTTTGGGAGGCTGAGGCAGGCAGATTGCCTGAGATCAGGAGTTCAAGACCAGCATGACCAACATAGTGAAAACTCATCTCTACTAAAAATACAAAAATTAGCC
>NW_012116188.1:877008-885988 GCF_000951035.1 Colobus angolensis palliatus
TATATGCACCCAATACAGGAGCACCCAGATTCATAAAGCAAGTCCTTAGAGACCTACAAAGAGATTTAGACTCCCACACAATAACAGTGGGGGACTTTAACACCCCACTGTCAATATTGCAGATCAACGAAACAGAAAATTAACAAGGATATCCAGGACTTGAACTCAGCTCTGGGCCAAGCGGACCTAACAGACATCTACAGAACTCCCACCTCAAATCAACAGAATATACATTCTTCTCAATACCACATCGCACGTTTTCTAAAATTGACCACATAATTGGAAATAAAACACTCCTCAGCAAATGTAAAGAACAGAAATCATAACAAACAGGCAATTAAATTAGAATACAGTGCAATCAAATTAGAACTCAGGATTAAGAAACTCACTCAAGGCCGGGCGTGGTGGCTCAAGCCTGTAATCCCAGCACTTTGAGAGGCCGAGATGGGCTGATCACAAGGTCAGGAGATCGAGACCATCCTGGCTAACCCGGTGAAACCCCGTCTCTACTAAAAAATACAAAAAACTAGCCAGGCGAGGTGGCGGGTGCCTGTAGTCCCAGCTACTCAGGAGGCTGAGGCAGGAGAATGGCGTAAACCCCGGAGGCAGAGCTTGCCGTGAGCTGAGATCCAGCCACTGCACTCCAGCCTGGGTGACAGAGCAAGACTCCATCTCAAAAAAAAAAAAAAAACAAAAAGAAACTCACTCAAAACCACGCAACTACATGGAAACTGAACAACCTACTCCTGAATTGGGTAAATAACAAAATTAAGGCAGAAATAAGTAAGTTCTTTGAAACCAATGAGAACAAAGACACAATGTACCAGAATCTCCGGGACACAGCTAAACCAGTGTTTAGAGGGAAATTTATAGCACTAAATGCCCACATGAGAAAGCAGGAAAGATCTAAAATTGACCCCCTAACATCACAAGTAAAAGAATTAGAGACGCAAGAGCAAACAAACTCAAAAGTTAGCAAAAGACAAGAAATAACTAACATCAGAGCAGAACTGAAGGAGATAGAGACATGAAAAACCCTTCAAAAACATCGATGAATCCAGGAACTGCTTTTTTGAAAAGATTAACAAAATAGACTGCTAGCCAGACTAATAAAGAAGAAAAGAGAGAAGAATCAAATAAACAAAATAAAAAATGATAAAGGGGATATCACCACTGATCCCACCAAAATATAAACTACCATCAGAGAATACTATACACACCTCTATGCAAATAAACTAGAAAATCTAGAAGAAATGGATAAATTCCTGGACACATACACCCTACCAATACTAAACCAGGAAGGAGCTGAATCCCCGAATGGATCAAAGTTCTGAAATTGAGGCAGTAATTAATAGGCTACCAACCAAAAAAAAAAAAAAAAGCCCAGGACCAGATTCATAGCTGAATTCTACCAGAGGTACAAAGAGGAGCTGTTACCATTCCTTCTGAAACTATTCCAAACAGTAGAAAAAAAGGGGCTCCTCCCTAACTCATTTTATGAGGCCAGCATCATCCTCATACCAAAACCTGGCAGAGACACAACAAAAAAAGAAAATTTCAGGCCAATATCCCTGATAAACATTGATGCAAAAATCCTCAATAAAATACTGGCAAACCGAATTCAGCACCACATTAAAAAGTTTATCCACCATGATCAAGTCAGCTTCATCCATGGGATGCAAGGCTGGTTCAACATACACAAATCAATAAACATAATACATCACATAAACAAAACCAATGACAAAAACCACCTGATTATCTCAATAGATGCAGAAAAGGCCTTCGATAAAATTCAACACCCCTTCATGTTAAAAACACTCAATAAACTAGGCATTGATGGAACTTATCTCAAAATAATAAGAGCTATTTTTGACAAAACCACAGCCGATATCATACTGAATGAGCAAAAGCTGGAAGCATTCCCTTTGAAAACCAGCAAAAGACAAGGATGCCTTCTCTCACCACTCCTATTCAACACAGTATTGGAAGTTCTGGCCAGGGCAATCAGGCAAGAGAAAGAATTAAAGGGTGTTCAAATAGGAAGAGAGGTAGTTAAATTGTCTCTGTTTTCAGATGACGTGATTGTATATTTAGAAAACCCCATCTTCTCAGCCCAAAAACTCCTTAAGCTGATAAGCAACTTCGGCAGTCTCAGAATACAAAATAAATCTGCAAAAATCACAAGCACTTCTATACACCAATAATAGACAGTCAAATAATGAGTGAAATCCCATTCACAATGGCTACAAAGAGAATAAAATACCTAGGAATACAACTTACAATGGATGTGAAGGACCTCTTCAAGGAGAACTACCAACCACTGCTCAAGGAGATAAGAGAGGACACAAACAAATGGAAAAACATTCCGTGCTCATAGATAGGAAGAATCAATATTGTGAAAATGGCCATACTCCCCAAAGTAATTTATAGATTCAATGCTATTCCCATCAAGCTACCATTAACTGTCTTCTCAGAGTTAGAAAAAACTATTTTAAATTTCATATGGAACCAAAAAATGAGCCCATATAGCCAAGACAATCCTAAGCAAAAAGAAGCAAGCTTGAGGCATCACGCTACCCAACTTCAAGCTATACTACAAGCCTACAGTAACCAAAACAGCATGGTACTGGTACCAAACAGATACATAGACCAATGGAACAGAACAGAGACCTCAGAAATAACACCACACCTCTACAGTCATCTGATCTTTGACAAACCTGACAAAAACAAGCAGTGGGGAAAGGATTCCCTTTTTAATAAATGATCTTGGGAAAACTGGCTAGCCATATGCAGAAAACTGAAACTGGACCCCTTCCTTACACCTTATACAAAAATTAACTCAAGAGGGATTAAAGACTTAAACGTAAGACCTAAAACCATAAAAAACCTAAAAGAAAACCTAGGCAATACCATTCAGGACATAGGCGTGGGCAAAGATTTCATGACTAAAACACCAAAAGCAGTTGCAACAGAAGCCAAAATTGACAAATGGGATCTAATTAAACTAAAGAGCTTTGCACAGCAAAAGAAACTATCATCAGAGTGAACAAGCAACCTACAGAATGGGAGAAAAATTTTGCAATCTATCCATCTGACAAAGGGCTAATATCCAGATCTACAAGGAACTTAAACAAATTTACAACAGAAAAACAAACAATCCCATCGAAAAGTGGGCAAAGGATATGAACAGACACTTCTCAAAAGAAGACATTTATGCAGCCAACAAACATATGAAAAAAAGCTCATCATCACTGGTCATTAGAGAAATGCAAATCAAAACCACAATGAGACACCATCTCATGCCAGTTAGAATGGTGATCACTAAAAAGTCAGGAAACAACAGATCCTGGAGAGGATGCGGAGAAATAAGAATGCTTTTACAATGTTGGTGGGAATATAAATTAGTTCAACCATTGTGGAAAACAGTGTGGCGATCCTTCAGGGATCTAGAACCAGAAATACCATTTGACTCAGCAATCCCATTACTGGGTATCTAGCCAAAGGATTATAAGTCATTCTACTATAAAGACACATATGCCAGCACCAGGCATGGTGGTTCATGCCTGTAATCTCAGCACTTTGGGAGGCGGGGCAGATGGATCACGAGGTCAGGAGATCAAGACCATCCTGGCCAACATGGTGAAACCCCATCTCTACTAAAAATACAAAAATTAGCTGAGCATGGTGGCACATGCCTGTAATCCCACCTACTCAGGAGGCTGAGGCAGGAGAATCGCCTGAACCAGGGAGTTGTAGGTTGCAGTAAGCCGAGATCTTGCCACTGCACTCCAGCCTGGTGACAGAGGGAGACTCCAACTAAAAAAAAAAAAAAAAAAAAAAAAAGGCACATGCACACGTATGTTTATTGCAGCACTATTCACAATAGCAAAGACTTGGAACCAACCCAAATGCCCATCAACGATAGACTGAATAAAGAAAATGTGGCACATATACACAATGGAATACTATGCAGCCATAAAAAAAGAATAATTTAACATCCTTTGCAGAGACATGGATGAATTTGGAAACTATCATTCTCAGCAAACTAACACAGGAACAGAAAACCAAACACTGCATGTTCTCACTCATAAGTGTGAGTTGACAATGATAACACATGAACACAGGGAGGGGAACATCACACACTGGGGCCTGTCTAGGGGATGGGGGCAAGGGGAGGGATAGCATTCAGAGAAATACCTAAGTAGATGATGGGTTGATGGGTGCAGGGAACCACCGTGGCACATGTATACCTATGTAACAAACCTGTGTGTTCTGCACATGTATCCCAGAACTTGAAGTATAATAATAAAAAATATATATCTATAGTCAGCTTATGTCACTCCTCTGCTCAAAGCCTGAAAAACAATGGCCCTCAACTCATATAAAGTAAGAGCCAAAGTCCATTAGACATTCTACAAGTCTGTAAAGTTAGGAGCTGGTCCCAAGACAACTCTCATTTCTGACACCAATTGCAAGTTCTGGGGTCCCCAAGACCACCCTCAATTTTTGATAACTCATTGAAAATATTCACAGAGCTCACTGACAGCTATTATACCCTTGGTTATGGTTTCTTACAGGGAAAGGATACAGATTAAATTCACCAAGAGAAGACACGCATGGGGCCAAGTGCAAGAGAGTCCCACACGTGGAGCTCCCAGGGGTCCTTTCCCAGTGGAGCAACAGATAGCACTGACTTCTCCCAGCCGTGATGCATAATAGTGCACACAGAGTATGGCCAACCAGGAAAGGTCATCTGAGCCTTGGTGGCCAGAGATTTTCTTGGGGCTCACTACATAGATATGGTCGACTGTCTTCATGGCTGAAGTTTTGTTTTCCTCCAGAAATCAAAACTTTCTCCAGAAATCAAGCTGATATGACATGACGTAAGGTCCCCATTGTATTGTTTCACAATCCAGTGTACCCCAAGGCCCCAAGGTAAAAAAAAAACAAAAAACAAAACCACTTTTACCAGGCAAGACTTTGCAAGGCCACAGAGATCCCCTCCCAGGAGCACAAAGCCAAGGCCAGACCTCTCTTTGGGTAAGATTAACCCTTTACTACACAAGGCCCTGTGAGGTCAGGCTCTCTGTGGCCCCATTGGCCAACATTCCCCCATTTTCTCTTTTCAAAGTTATCGCTTTTAAACCAATCCCAGAGGGTTGACAAGAATTGCATGCCATGGTTCTGAACAAAAATATAATTACAATCAAAGATTCATCAGGCTGCACTCAGGTCGATTTCCTTGTTGCTGAAAGTCAGCTGGCACCAGGTCCTTCCCGTTTGTACCCTTATTGTTCCTATAGACAGGATCTCTAACATTAGAATCATAATGCATTTGCTTAAGGATTGCTTAAGATGTTTTTTGGACCCCAAATTCTAGCAGCCAGCTTGAAGGCCCCCACAGAGGAACAGGGTGAGCCTGAGAACACAGCTTCCTCATCTCCCTGTCTCGTGACTTCACCCTTCACTCTTCTACCAATCAACAATCTCCACACTTCAACCCACTCCAAAACCTTTGAAAACCCTAACTTCCAAACTCCTTGGGGAGACAGACTTGAGGTTTCCTCCCATCTCCTCGTTCAGTGACCCTAGAATTGAACCCCTTTCTCTGCTGCAACCTGGTGACATGCTGTGTGCATGGGCCAAAGAACTTATCGGTCTTACAACTTCTCTCCAGCCACACCAGCCTCCTTGCTAGTCCTATACATTCAGGAAACCCCAATTAGGGCTTTTGTACTTGCCGTTCCCTCTGAGTGCCACCCCTATTCCACCTGTGCATACATGGGCTCCTCCAGATCTTCCAGGTTTCTGCTCAGGGTTCCCCTGCTAGCCAGCCCCTTCCCCATCACTCTACTGAAAATAGTGACCCCACTCGCACACACCAGCCTTCCCGAGCTGCTCTCAACTTCATGTTCTCCATGCCACTTAGCATTGCCAGTTAAGCATTTGTTTGCCATCCATCTCATCCATGTAGGGCAGGAAAAATAATTTTCTCCTCCACCCTTCCTGAGTTCTTAGCTGGGCTTCTCTGTAACAAAAGACAGATTAACAAGAGAAAAACAAACAGTAGTTTAATAGCATATATACCTCTTGTATCCATGGGAGATAAATCAGAGACATGAGTAATCTCTAGAATAGATCTCAAAGGGGTAATTTAAACTACAAAGAAAGAAAGTGTAGGGAAAGACCCAGTTAAGATGAGATGGCCAGAAAAATCATCATAAAACAAAGGTATGTTCTCTCCAGTCTGCAGACTGAAGTCCATGCTTTCTCTGCCAAGAGACTTCTCTGATTCAGTCATCCTTCTCTTCCTAGTGCAGAGGAAGGCACACTTATAAATGGAGATTTCCTTTGTAGATGTAAATTTATCTTCCAGAAGGCTAACATTTCAGGGCTTCTCCTGTGTCTGCAGTTTCTCAGAATAATCAAATCAACATAATCCTTTAAGCCAAAGAGGTATATTTGGGCATGGCATATGCTAATCTCCTACAGTCATAGTTTGGGGTGGCCTGTCCTGAGCCCCCTCATGCAGCACGCTGTAAACTCTGGCTGGCTAGGATCCTCCCTCACCTGATTGTTCACCACTCTGTTTGAGCATCTAGAACAGTGCTCAGCACAGAGTAGATGCTCAATAAATATTAAGTGAATGAACGATTCTAGATCCCTCTGAAGGACAAATGAGGAACTAGCTGCCACACGGGGTGAGGAAACAGCTCCTCCATGAGTTGCCCTTGTCTCTGTTGGACATTAATCAGATAAAATCCATTTTAAGTGCTAAAGAAAGAAGTACTGTAACTTGATTTTATACTGAACTTACTTCCTGGTGGAGATTGACCGTCTTTGGAGTGTGGAAGTCTCTGGTTCCCGGTGGATTTTGTTCTTTTCTCTTCTCTTTCATTTACCTGCTGGTGATTTTCCAGGGAATTATAAATGATGCCAGTATTTGAGAGCTGAGCTGGAAGATCTGTCAGGTCCTGACCAGTTCTGAAAGTCCAGATGTAAGTGCACAAACAATTCCTCTTGTACTTTTCCCCTTTCCACTGTCACTCTGCTTTCTTCCTCCTTTCCCGGTCTGGGCTGCCCTGACATCTCCCTGAAGCAGTCCCTGGAGCCCCATCTAAGGCATGGGAGAAAGGGGCCGGTCTCACCCCTGCTTCATTGTGTCCGAGGACCTCTAAGAGGGAGACACAGCTGATAACCACTCTGCCTTGTGGAAGCCACTTTTGTGGTCCCACAGGAAAATTATGAGGTCACAGAGCTGGGACTCTGAGGCCCTTTGCCACCCACTGTCCTCACTGCCTGCTGGGTCTCTCCCAGGTCCTCAGGCAGCCACTGACTGCCACCACAACAGCCCCCTCACCTCCAATCTGATGGCAAAACAGCCCCCTCGCCTCCAATCTGATGGCAAAACTGCCCCCTGCCAATCCCGCTCCTCCCCCCCTTAAAACCTCACCTATCGCAGAAGCTGACATCAGCCAGTGTGAGGCAAAGATGAGCTGAGTCACAAAGTCATGGCTGGGCACCATGGCTCACACCTGTAATCCCAGCACTTTGGGAGGCTGAGGTGGGAGGATCACTTGAGACCAGGAGTTTGAGACCAGCCTGGACTTGCGAGACCCCCATCTCTATTTTAATTATTTAAAAAAGAAAGAAAAAAAAAAGTCAGAAGGCCTGCATCACAGCCAAGTGCCAAACCTCCTCAGAAGGCTTATGTTCTTACCCTCCATAGGTTCATTGAAGTATAATTAACAAATAAGGACACGTGCAGTGGCTCACGTCTGTAATCCCAACATTTTGGGGAGCCAAGGTGGGAGGATCACTGGAGGTCAAGAGTTTGAGACCAGCCTGGGCAATATAGTGAGACCTCATCTCTACATAAAATACAAAAATTGGCTGGCTGTGGTGATGCACACCTTAGCCATTCAGGAGCCTGGAGAGAAGGATCACTTGAGGCCAGGGGCTCAAGGCTGCAGTAAGCTATGACGGCACCACTGCACTCCAGCCTGGGCGACAGAATGGGACCCATGTCTCTAAAAGAACAACAAAAAAGGTATATAGTTGAGATACACAACATAATGTTTTGATATATGTATACACTGTGAAATGATTATCACAATTAAGCTAATTAGCATATCCATTGCTTCACAGCTACCTTTGTATGGTGTGTGGTGTATGAAGGTGGGGGAGGGGGTGAGATAACTTAAGAGCTAACCTCTTAGCAAATTTCAAACATAGAATACATTATTATTAATCCTATAGTCACCATGCTGTACCTTGGATCTGCAGAACTTATTCATCTTATAACTGAAAGTTCGTGCCCCTTAACCAACAACTCCTCATTTCCTCTAATTTTCCATTGGTCCGACCTCTGGTAACAACCCCCTACTCTCTGTTTCTATGAGTTTGACTTTTTTAGATTCCACATATAAGTAACATCAGCATTTGTCTCTCTGTGCCTTATTTCACTTCACAAAATGTCCTCCAGGTTCAATGTTGTCACAAATGACAAGATTTCTTTCTTTTAAAGATTAAATAATAGGCCAGGCATGGTGGTTCACGTCTGTAATTCCAGCACTTTGGGAAGCCAAGGCAGGTTGATCATTTGAAGTCAGGAGTTCGAGACCAGCCTGGCCAACATGGTGAAACGCAGTCTCTACTAAAATTACAAAAATTAGGCAGGCGTGGTGGTGTGCCCCTGTAGTCTCAGCTACTCGGAGGCTGAGGCACAAGAATTGCTTGTACCTGGGAGGTGGAGGTTGCAGTGAGCCAAGATCGTGCCACTGCACTCCAGTCTGAGTGACAGGGTGAAATGCTGTCTCAAAAAAATTAATTGAGTCAGGCGTGATGGCTCATGTCTGTATCCCCAGCACTTTGGGAGGCCGAAGTGGGTGGATCACAAGGTCAGGAGTTCGAAACCAGCCTGGCCAACATGGTGAAACCCTGTCTCTACTAAAAATACAAAAATTAGCCAGGCATAGTG
>NW_012116188.1:886038-887843 GCF_000951035.1 Colobus angolensis palliatus
CTGGCCAACATGGTGAAACCCTGTCTCTACTAAAAATACAAAAATTAGCCAGGCATAGTGGTGTGTACCTGTAGTCCCAGCTACTTGGGAGGCGGAGGCAGGAGAATCACTTGAACCCAGGAGGCAGAGGTTGCAGTGAGCCAAGATGATGTCACTGACTCCAGCCTGGGTGGCAGAGTGAGACTCCATCTCAAAACATAATAATAGGAATAATAATAATAAAGTAATTAATACTTCATAATGTGTGTGTGTGTTCATGACATTTTCTTTATCCACTCATCCATTGATGGACGTGTAGGTTGTTTTTATCATGGCTATTGTGAATAACGCTGCAATGAACTTGGAAGTGCAGATATCTCTTTGAGATAGTGATTTTCTTTCTTTTGGATATATACTCAGATTTGAGATTGCTGGATCATATGGGTGTTTTATTTTGAGTGTTTTGAGGAACCTCCATACTGTTTTCCATAATGGCTGTACTAATTGACATTCCCATCAAGACTGTGCAAGTTTCCCTTTTCCACACATTCTTGCCAATGCTGATGTTTTGTCTTTTTGGTGATAGTCACCCAAACATGTTTAGGTGATAGTTCACTCTGGTTTTGATTTGCATTTTCCTGATGGTTAGTGATATTAATTAAGCACATTTCATGTATTTGTTGGCCATTTGTATGAATTCTTTGGGGAAATGTTTTTACCCACTTTCTAATGGTGTTATTTGTTTTTAGGCTTCTGAACTGTATGAGTTCCTTATATATTGTGCCTATTTACCTCCTATCAAATGGATAATTTGCAAATATTTTCTCCTATTCCATATGTTGCCTTTTCACTTCAATGATTGTTTCCTTTGTTGTGTAGGAAAATTCATACCCTTTAAAAGCCCAAAGGATTAACCTAGAACTCAAAAATTCTTCACCCTGGCTGCACTTGGGCAGCTTTTTAAAAACTCTGATGCTTAGGCCTGGTCCAGACCAACAGAAGCACAAATCAGGGGCAGAGAGGGGTATGGGGCGGGGTATGGGCGTCAGGCCTGGCGTTGTCTAAGCTCCCCAGAGGAGTCCAATTTACAGCCCAGGTAAGAACCCTGACCACTGCCACAAAGAAGCATCTATGACAGGCTCTCTGGGATTCCTGGGGATACAGCCACCTCCACCTATGAAGGATCAATGCTCTTGTTCATGACTCCAGTAAACCCCTTGTGCCCCCAAACTGTCCTCCACTCTACATCTTGGCACCATCTAGGCTATACCTAGTAGACTAAGGGGCAATATAATGGTAAGGAGGCTCCAAGCAATATCGTTTCAGACATCTGAGAGGACTCTAAGCCAGGAGATGTCACTTGTTGTTTGTCCTTTACTAACCCCCCACAAACTCCTCCACACCCACCACCCCACACCTCACCTCTCTTTGCGCAGGAGAATCTGGGCCTGCCATCTTGGTGGTAAAATGATGTTGAAAACCATCTGAGTGGTGACACTAATCAGCCTCTCTGTGTGTCTGTGTGAGCATCAGCAGCATCTTCCCACGTGACACCAGGAAGTCCCATCAACTGAATGGCCCTGTGTTCATCAGTGCTGCTTCGGTGAACCAAAAATTAAAGCCCAGACAACTCTCAGAACTCTTAGAGACATCAAATTATTCAAAGCATCATACAGGAGAAAATGGTGCCCAGAGCAGTAGCTCATGCCTGTAATCCCAGCACTTTGGGAGGCCAAGGTGGGAGGGTCACCTGAGGTCAGGAGTTCGAGACCAGCCTGTCCAACATGGTGAAACCTCATCTCTACTAAAAATACAAAAATTAGCCA
>NW_012116188.1:888158-895043 GCF_000951035.1 Colobus angolensis palliatus
AAGGAAGGGTGGGAGGGAGGTTTTGTAGCCCAACAGCTCTGGCTCTATCAACCGGGACTTTAACCAACAGCTCCTTATTTTCTCTGCAGACTGGGACCAAAGGTCTGACCCCTTGAGGTTCTCCTGATCTCTTGATGAGACCCCTGTGTTACATGTGTGTAGAGAAGAAAATGAAAAAGCCAGCCAAAATCTGCTCACATTTTTCCTCTAGACTAGAGCAACCAGATGATGTATAATAGATACCATCTTTCTTGCCTAAAATATAACTCTAAAAAGGTGAGAGAGAGAGAGTGTGTGTGTGTGTAGCCATCAGGCATAAACTTATTCAAGCTTGAGTATCTACATCTGTCACTTACCCACGTCTGTACATATCCTCCTAGCAGTCAATTCCAGTGACTGGTCCTTCTTGGCCATTATGCAGTGATAAAAGAAAAACTTCAGTCGAATTCAATTTAAAAGAGTTTAACTGAGCAATGAATGATTTGTGAATTGGGCAACCCCCAGAATCACAGCAGATTCACAGAGACTCCAACAAAGCAAATGGAAAAAGATTTACAGACAAAAAAGACAGAAATGACATACAGAAATTGGAAGTGAGGTATAGAGCAGTTGGATTGGTTACAGGCTGGCGTTTGACTTGTTTGAACACAGTTTGAACACTCAGCAGTGTATGAATGGTTGAAATATGGCTGCTGGGATTGGCCAAGACTTAGCTACTGTTACAGGTGCATACTATGAAGTTAGGTTTTCAATTTTATCTGCCTATTAAGCTAGGTTATAGTTCATCCACAAGGACTCAAATATAGAAGTATGGAGTCCTTCTCAGGCCATATTTAGTTTGCTTTAAAAGCATGCTTTGACACAGTGACCATTCCCTTCTTGAACCATGCTCTCCCTTGGTCTCCATGGTGTTGCGCTTCCCGGGCTCTCCTCTGAGCTCTCGGGCTGTTCCAATTCAGTCCTCTGCCTTCTCTGCCCATGTTGAGGCTCTTTCAAGTCCTGCCTTTAACCTTTTCTATCCATATCTCCAGGGGATTTCACCTATATATCCATAGATTTCTTATCACCTATGCTGTGATGTTAAACCATCTCTCTCCTGCCCTTTCCTGAGTACAACACGCCACCCAAACTCAACGTGCCACAAACTCATGATCTTCCCAGCCATCTAGGTCTGCTGCCCCTCTTCTTGTGTCCTCAAGCTCAGTCAAGAACACAAGTGCCACCCATTCACTCTGGAGGAACCTGGGAATCATTCCAGCCTCCTTCCTCTTCCCAAAATGCCCCAATCAAATGCCCCTGATTCTGCCTCCTCTGCGTCTCTCATGTCACTTTCCCCGCTCTACCTCTGCAGTGAAACAATCTGGCTTTACGCCCTTGTCCTCTCCCTCCTGGATCATTGCAACTGTCTCTCAACAAGTCCCCTCTAGTCTCAGCATCCACCATCCTTCTCCACATGTTACCAAAGCAATAATTCTAAGGAGCAAACCTTGACCTGCTCTTCCACGGCCTGGGATCCAACTTTATGTCTGCATCGGGAAGCAATGCGTGGGTAGAGATCTGTCATGAGATAGTCGATCGTACTGAATTTGAGTGGGAGGGAAAGTGGTGAATCAGTCCAACCATGAAAATGAAAATTATTCTAGATGTTTCAAACAGAGGACATTTAATACGGGAAAGTGACTGCAAAAGTGTTGGAAGATCTGGGGGCTCAGAAGACAGTGAGGAAGTCCAAAAAGTTGGCCTGAAGGAGGCAGTGTTCCTGGAGTCCAGGATCTGGCAGAAGCTTGTGGAAGGTAGAACCACCGCAGGGACATCTTTTGGGATCAGGAACCTAGAAGACACACGATTACTATTGGAGATGCCAGAGGGAGAGGAAAAAACGTGCCTTGATCTCTTCCTATCACTTACCCTCCAATTTCATGCCAGCGCCTCCCATTGGCCAAACCCAGCCAGAAGGCAATTATGGAAATTCTGGGAAGTGATTTTCCTACAATACAGACCAGAGCAAAGGACGGGTAGAGGATGAATCTGACAGCAAACAGGCAAATGACTGGCATAAAAGTGTAGAACATTTATACATCCACAGGGTTTTTTCAAAGATAGAAAGCTCAGTAATCGAACCATCTGATTCCACATTTGATCTCTGGAAACCTTCAACTTCTTCGCCAGGCATGGCTTGTACAAACTTAGCTTCTAAAAGCTCTTCAGATTACTCAGCTCATATATTTATCCCCTAAATGCAGAATGAATATTTCTTGGCTCAAATTGTTTCCTTCTGTCTAGAATAATGATCTTGCTCTTTCTACTTATTTAAATCAAACCCATCTTTGGAATCTCAGTTTTTTTATTTTGCTTTTGTTTTTTGTTAGAGATGGCATCTTGCTCTGTCACCCATGCTGGAATTCAGTGGCACAATCATAGCTTACTGCAGACTTGAACTCCTGGATTTGATTGATCGTCCTGCCTCAGCCTTCCTATTAGCTGGGACTACAGATGTGAGCCACCACGCTCGGCTAGGATGACAGTTTAATTCTAACCTCTTTCACTAGCATTTTCTGACAACCACTATCAGGATAGGGTTGAAAAGTATTATCAATTCTAGTGAACCATGGCATAGCTGAAAATTTACAGGATACACAGCTAAAATCTATTCACTATAAGGTAGAGGTTGTCATGGATGAGTGGTGACTATCTAAACCAGTGGTGCCAGTGATAAAAGCATTAACCAAGACAGTTGTAGGTAAAGAAAGGCAGATTTATTAGAGAAAGTAGAAAAATACGTTGCAAGGGAGCAACAGGCAGGCTAGCAAAAAGGAGCTGACTGTCAGGAGACAAAGGCTTGCTGGGGATTTTATACAATAGTGTTTGTGCTTGTGCTGAACAGGGCTTTATGCAGTACTGATAATGCCAAGGTTGCAGCGAGCTAACTTGCATTTTTCTGTCAGCTGAGGGTCCGGTGATAGCTGGGTGCAGGAAGATTGTAAGTTACTTGTGCAGGAGGGTTATGTGTCTTGGATCATGAAGAAGGGCAGATTTGCAGCTTATCTGCTTCTTTTTTTTGCTTTCCTTTGGTCCTACCAGCCCAACTCCTTTACTCTAATTAGGACTCCACAAGGGGAATTTCTGGTGCTTCCTCCATGAAAAGAATGACCATCAAGACATTAATATAACCTCTGGCCTCTCACCATCTCTTTTTCACTCTGTCTAAGAGAAGGCAGAAACACTTTTCTGAGAAGAGTATACTGGGCATGAAACTATCATCACAGGGTTAACAAGAATTGCGTGGCAGGTTCTGGACAGAAATAAGGTTACAATTAAGCATTCATCGGGCTGCACTTTGCCCACTTTCAAGTAACTGAAAGTCACATAGCGCCAGATACAGACCTTTTGCATCCCCACTGTTCCAGTAGATAGGATATCTGATGATAGAATCATAAAGCTTTTGTTTAAGAATTTCTTAAGATACTTTTCAGACCTTGCATTCTAGTGAAATGGCTGACACAAACCAGTTTGAAGACCCCACAGAGGAACCGAGTCCGCATGAAAATAGCTTCTTCATCACCCATCCTATGAATTCACCCTGCACTCTTCGACCCATCAAACATCCCTACATCTCAATCCACCCTAAACCCGTTAAAATCTCTGGCCCCCCAGCCAGGATTACACAGTGAGATCCCTATCTCTACAAAAAACAAAAAATTAGCCAGACATGTTGGTGCACACCTGTAGTCCCAGCCACTCGGGAGACTGAAGTGGGAGGATGGAGGATGGCAAGACCTACAGAGAGAGAGAGAGTCCTAACTTGCATTTATATATATATATATTATACATATATGCAAATATAGGAATATAGAAATATATATAAATGCAAGTCCTATACCTACATTTATGTATATATATTCCTAGCCCCAAACTCCTTGGGGAGGTGGACTTGAGGTTTCCCCTTGTCTCCTTGTTCAGCAGCCTTACGATTGAACCTCTTTTTATGAAACCCTCAGTGTTGGTATACTGACTTGCTGCATATCAGGCAATGTACTTCTCATGGCCGTAGGCATTCTTGGATCAGCTACACCCTTTTCCCTCTTGGTAGTGAACTTAACTGCAAGCACCAAGAGTTCTCTGTTTCTCCCTACTGTGCGTCTTACCTGGTCCACTGCCTGCATGAGTGTGGGGTAAGTATGTTGAATTTTGGAATTACTTTACAGGTCCATGTGGTTCTTGCAATGAGCTATGGCTTCCAATTTAACCTTGAACAAAAATAAAGGAAAATTGTGGCCCCATCTGCTACTTTGGACCTGTCAGGTTTTTCTGAACTTGAGCAGGAAAAACAGGTGCCATTTATCAGTACTCATCCTCCCACAAGAAACTCTAACATGTGATTTTCATCTCACGTTCTTATGCATAGATTCCTTGATAGTCATGTTTTGGGTTTTGTTTGTTTGCTTTGTTTTCTTTTCTTTTCTTTTAGAGACAGGGTCTCACTCTGTCACACAGGTTGGAGGGCAGTGGCATAATTATGGCTTACTGCAGCCTCAAACTCCTGGGCTCAAGTGATCCTCCTGCCTCAGGATCCTGAGTAGTTGGGACAACAGGTGCATGCCAGCATGCCTGGCTAATGTTTTCTTTCTAAAAATTGTTTATAGAGACAGGGTCTCATCATTTTGCCCAGACTGGCCTCGAACTCCTAGCCTCAAGCAATGCTTCCAGTTCAGCCTCCAAAGCACTGGGATTAGAGGCATGAGTCACCACACTTGGCCAATATCCACTTTTTTTGTTTCATAATAAAACACCCTTCTATCTCTGATCTGGTTCTTCCTGGACTTTCGCTATGACATGGCATTTCTCTATTCTAAAATGTCAGCAAAATGGACCCAGATCTCCACCCCTGCTATACTTGCTTGATGCCTTCAGATTCTGCCTCCCTGCTCTTCACTCTTGGGAAGAGTCATCTCCAGCCCACAGCGATCTTTAATTCTTTTGAGCCCTTGATGAGGCATCATAGCATAGTTGCTAAGAACATGGGCTCAGTAGCCAGACTGCCTGCATTTGAACTGTTTCCCCATTTAACAGCTGTCTAGCCTTGGGCAAGATACTTAAACTCCCTATAATGTGGCATTACATAATAATTGATGCTCATAAACATGACATGAATCACTAAGCAAAGTTTAAAATCTGTCCAGCATGCTCTGTTTAAAAAAGTGAAAAATATGTAACACATTCTACAAATATTTTTATCTACAAAAGTTTACAAAATGATGGTACTTAAAAGGCTAAGCTTTGATTATCTCAAAACATAATTTAGAAAGGATGCACCACTTCCTGACACAATTGTATAACTGAAGCATGAGTATTAAAACTTTTGGGGAGGTTGGCTGGGTGCAGTGGCTCATGCCTGTAATCCCAGCACTTTGGGAGGCCGAGGCAGGCAGATCACCTGAGGTCAGGAGTTCAGGACCAGACTGGTCAACGTGGCGAAACCCCGTCTCTATTAAAAATACAAAAATTAGCCAGGCGTGGTGGTGCACACCTGTAGTCCCAGCTACTCAGGAGGCTGAGACAGGAGAATCACTTGAAACTGGGAGGCAGAGGTTGCACTAAGCAGACCTCGCACCATTGCACTCCAGCCTGGGCAACAAGAGTGAAACTCCGTCTCAAAAAAAAAAAAAAAAAAAAGAAAAAAAGAAAAGAAATTACTACCTTGCAAAATCATCATGAAGCTTAAAATGAAATAATGTAAGTGCAAGAGGATACATGGGCAGCTGCTCTAGCGGTGAGGGGGGGGTTCTTCAACAGCAACTACTCCAACCCACTGGGATTTGGACTATGAGTGCTGTGAGTGGAGTTGGACAGAATTCTTCTGCCCATTCACCTATTTGTCCCAGGAATTTACATAGGAACAGGAAGACTCTTTCAGAGAAAGAGATCTTTTCCCCATGCTCTTCAAAATCATTAAAATATGTCTGATGGGCTTAAAAGCACCAACCAAGGCCTGATTACATAGAGTACAGGACAACGAGGTCCCTGAGAGAGAATTCTCCCTGAGGGTAGATGGAGACACACACAGGTAACTCCCTAGGTAAGGGCTAAGGAACAAGATGAGAATTGTCCCTAGTTCATGACTTAAATCTGTCCTGATTTAGCCTGGTGACAGGCTCATGCCTAGAAAAGAGGCTTTCTGAATGATTCTAAAGAGCTAATGAAGCCATATGATATGTACAAAGGACATCCAAAGCAGTGCTACGAGGGAAAAGTGTAGCCTTAAACACATACAAAAAGAATTGAAATAAATAAAGCATCTAAATCAGGAAAAAAACAGGCAGAAGAAACAGTAAATAAAAGCAGAAATAAATTTGAAAGAAAGAATTATAAAGCTAATAAGTATATCACAGAGCTAATCACAGGAAAAAGCAGGCAGAAGAAACAGCAAATAAAAGCAGAAATAAATTTGAAAGAAAGAATTATACAACGAGTAAGTATATCAAAGAGCTAATCATAGGAAAAAATACCTTTCTTTTCCATACCTGTTGGGTGTGAATGGATTACATACTCAAAAATTGTTATAAGATGATAGATAGATAGATAGATAGATAGATAGATAGATAGATAGATAGATAGATAGATAGATAGATAGAAAGAATAGTCACAGAGCTGGGGACCTACCCTGTCTTAGCTCCCTAGAAAGAAGTCAGTAGTAAGGAAGGGAGGTCCTGTCTTATTCCTGGGCACCATACTGCTGTCCCCTGAGCTTGCCAGCAGAAACTCATTTTGTCAGGAGAATGGTTCTCTTGGGTCCCCACTTAATGGGATGGCACGCTCAACTTCCCTCCACTTTTCTTTCCTCTCATGCCCACATCCAATCTATCAGCAAATCTTTTTTTTTCTACA
>NW_012116188.1:897848-905112 GCF_000951035.1 Colobus angolensis palliatus
GGAAGGGAAGGGAAGGGAAGGGAAGGGAAGGGAAGGGAAGGAAAAAGGCAGAGGGGTTTTAATCGACTGTCAAGTCTACAAAGTCAAAGTCAGTATAACCATTTGGTTTCCTTTTCTGTCTCATTCCTCTGCATAACTGAACTCTGACAACAGGATAGGAAGCCAGAGTCCCTCACTCCTGGTTCCCTCTCATCTCTTCCAGCTCCATCCCTGGGCATCACCTGGAACCAAAACAGCCCTGCTGGTAACCCCTAGCCAAGGCACCTATCACACCCCCAATTGAAAACCCATTGTTCTCTTTAGAAGAGAAAGTCATGCAACCTGGAAGAAAAAGTAGCATTCAAGAGGCCTCAGGCAAGCAGTTCTTTAGAAACAATTATCTCCTACAAAATGTAGATGCCACTTTTTTTTCATTTCTCCTTTTTGGCACAAGAGTCTTTAAAAAAAGTGACTTACTGTTGCCTAACAGGATTAAATTCTTAACTGAGGCATTTTCGTCTAATCCATGCACTACCTTCTAATCCCCTGTGAGTCAGAATGTAAGGAAAAGTTTCTATTTTGACTCAAAAAACACATTCTTAGAAGTCCCCACACCCTTGCACTCCTCAGAGCCCCCTTGCTGAACAGGGTAACCCCAAAGTGAATCTTCACCTGCTGCCTCAGGGAGAAAATTCTCAAAAGGACCTTAGCTCTAAATCTGGATCAACTCTTATTTACCACCCGATCTTGCCTTGAGCCATTACCTTTTTTTTTTTTTTTTTTTGTCTCACTTTTATTGCCTAGGCTTGAATGAAATGGTGTGATCTTGACTCACTGCAACCTCTGCCTCCCAGATTCAAGTGATTCTCATTCCTCAGCCTCCCAAGTAGCTGGCATTACAGGCTGTAATTATGCCACCACGTTCAGCTAATTTTTGTATTTTTGGTAGAGATGGAGTTTCACCATGTTGGCCAAGCTGGTCTTGAACTCCTGACCTCAGGTAATTCGCCTGCCTCGGCCTCCCAAAGTGCTGGGATTACAGGCGTGAGCCCCCGTGCCCAGCCTCCTCTTTCCTTTTCTTCTTTTCTTTAATGTACAAGCAACAGAGATGTTCCTTCTTTGGGCAAGTGAACATTCCAGAGATGTTTCAAGGAAAAGGTCCCCTTGGAGCCGTGTTCCTGTGGACAAACTCAATGTTTCATTCTATGCTACAGATTTTATTTTGAAAATCTTAACCAGAGACTCATTCAGCATCACCAATCTATTCTAGGTACTCCTTATTGTTGGAAATGTAGGAAAAATAATATTGAAGTAGGAATTAAAGCACTTAGATTTTGTTTTGTTTTGTTTTTGTTTGTTTGTTTTTTGTTTTTTGTTTGAGACCAGTCTCACTCTCACCCAGGCTGGAGTGCAATGGCATGATTTCAGCTCACTGCAACCTCCACCTCCCGGGTTCAAGCAATTCTCCTGCCTCACACTCCTGAATAGCTGGGACTACAGGCACCTACCACCACTCCCAGCTAATTTTTGTATTTTTAGTACAGACAGGGGTTCATCATATTGGCCAGGCTGGTCTCGAACTCCTGACCTTGTGATCCACCTACCTCGGCCTCACAAAGTGCTGGGATTACAGGCATGAGCCACTGCACCGGGCCTAGATTTTATTTTATTTGAATTTATTTACTTTTTTAGAGACAGGGTTTCACTCTGTCACCCAAGCTGGAATGCAGTGGTGCAATCATAGCTCACCACAGCCTTTAACTCCTGGGCTCAAGCAATCCTCCCCCCTTGACCTCCCAAATGGCTGGGACTACAGGTATACACCACCACACCTGGCAAAATATGTATTTTTAAAATCTTTAGTAGCGATGGTGATCTCACTATGTTGCTGGGGCTGGCCTTGGACTTCTGACCTCAAGTGATCCTCCTGCCTCAGCCTCTTAAAGTGCGGGGATTACAAGTGTGAGCCACCGTGACCAACCTAAACACCTGGATTTTAAACCCAGTTCTCCTCCTACCTACTAGCTGAGTCACTTCACCTTGCTGAACCTCCATTGTCTCATGCATGAGAATAATACCCACCCAGGAACCTTCACAGATGAGGAGCCTAAGAGATGAGTTCTCATGTATGAAGGTGACTCATAAGCTACAATGCACTCTACAAATACAAGGTATTAACATTTTCCATCCTGAAGTTTGTGCTTGTTGAAAATGTGTCCTATCCCCTTTGCCCAGTATAAACACAGAATGTTATTGTAGTGTTATCTTCTGTAGGGTCTCTCCTCCCTCACAAATCCTTATTATCACTGGTCCTCTGGACAATCCTGCTGGCCTACAAAAAATAATATTAATGTTATTTAATCCTGGATTATCAGGGGTTTTCTGTTTGGCAGATGTTGCTGCTCTGTTGGCCTAAGATTAGACTATTAGGTAAGGTAAATGTTTTGTAGAAGTATTTATTTCTGTAGCAGAGAAGGAATTTGCACAATTAATTCACTGGAAAGATCCACATAGATATATGATATGACAGGATTCTTTTCCATGAAATACTGCCATCACAAAGCAAAGGAGGAAAAGTGGCACGTATTCATTGAGAAGCATTTTGCAGTCCCATTTATGCCATAAGAGGGAAGGGAACTATGTTCCAAATGTTCAGAAGTCTTGTTGGAGACCAAGTCTCTGGCTTCTCGGTGCTGTGCTGAACACTCTTCTGTTCAGGACATTTCATGGCCTTGGTGTGTCCAGCATCAGCCTGAAAGCACACACATTGGTGTGCAATGGGCAGCAGCTCTTCACTACAGCACTTACATTTCTTGAGAATGAGACCAGATACAATAACAAATTACCTCTGGGGAGGAGGGAGGCATAAGCCAGGCCACCAAGCTGTGTGTCCCAGGATGTCAGGGCCCAGGTGAGCCTTTCCTCTTCACTCTTTTGGTCCAAGTACTGGTCCAACCAGAGAACATTCTGCCTGACATACAGGTAAATTTATCAAAGTACAAGATGCAGAATGTTTCAGCCACATTCATCATGCTCCATGTATTAGTCTGTTTTCACACTGCCATAAAGACATGCCCAAGACTGGGTCATTTATAAAGGAAAGAGATTTCATTGACTCACAGTACCGCATGGCTGGGGAAGCCTAGGAAACTTACAATCGTGGTGGAAGGTGAAGGGGAAGCAAGGACCTTCTTCACATGGCAGCAGGAGAGAGAAGTGCAAGCAGAGGAAATGCCAGACACTTACAAAACCATTAGATCTTGTGAGAACTCACTATCACAAGAATAGCATGGGGGAAACTGTGCCCATGATCCAATCACTTCCCTCCTTCCACACGTGGGGATTACAGTTCAAGATGAGATAGTAGTGGGGACACAGAGTCGAAGCTCATCACTCCATCTCTACAATTAGATAGTTGCAAGGTAAGTAGTTGTGGAGAGAAGGCCTTGCAAATTCTACTTAGGACAAGTGGAGAGATGTAGTCTGAAGTCTTCCTAGCAGAAATACTTTGCCCATGGGAAAAAAAAAAAACTGTTCCTCTTCCTTCTTTCCTTCTTAACTGAGATAATGGAGAAACTTTCCTGTACCGTCTTTATTAAAATATCTCTTTGCGGGCCAGGCACAGTGGCTCATGCCTGTAATCCCAGCACTTTGGGAGGCCGAGGTGGGCAGATCGCCTGAGGCCAGGAGTTCAAGACCAGTCTAGCCAGCATGGTGAAACCCCATCTCTCCTAAAAATACAAAAAGTACTCAGGCATGGTGGCGGGTGCCTGTAATTCCAGCTACTTGGGAGGCTGAGGTACAAGAATTGCTTGAACCCAGGAAGCGGAGGTTGCAGTGAGCCAAGATCACACCAAGGCACTCCAGCCTGGATGATAGAGTGAGACTCTGTCTCTAAAAACAAAAGCAAAAATCTCTTCACATAGTTTTATTCCAATTCTGATCTTTACAAAAGATGAATGGGTGGGGTGCTCTGGAAGAAGACAATGACAAGAAAGGCAGCTCACATGCTCTTTCTAGAGCACACTGTGGGTTAATAACACATTGCCCTCTTGAGGCCTGTAGGACGTCTGTTCTGATGGGGAACTTAAATAAATCATATTTAGCCTCTTGATGGTTTCTTCCTCCCTATTTGTGCTTCTCAAATCCTGTGCATTTTCTTTGGTCATCAACTATGAGCAACTCTTAGTTTGCCGAGCAAAGGCTGTCAACTCTGCAAAGGCAAGCTTCAGCTCTCAGTCTTTTCAAACTGTTTCATTCCAAAATCTGGCTTTGAGAGGTTTGAATTAGTGAGGTATTAGCATAGTACAGCCAGTAAGCACCAAAGACTCAAAGTATGTGTGGATGTTTACCGTCAGACGCCCAACCTCCTCATGAATCATGAATCTGTGTGTCCCACAGCCTGTTCCACTTTGTAGGATACATGAAATGACTGGTCCTCACATCTTTGAATGGTATAAAATTTAAAACCCACAGATTATTAATACCAGATTCTCATTTATTGTTCCACCATTCCTGAAATCACGTTCTGTAGTGAAGACTTTCCAAATATCTTCACATTCATGGGGTCCCCCTGGGGAAAAACAAAACAAAAGCCAAATTATCCTTTGACTACAATATGTGGCACAAGAAAAATCATTTTCTACTGAATTGGCCCCTGTCACAATTATCCCCTGATGCCTGGTTTTGAATACAGAGCTTACATGCCATTTCTAATCATCCATGCTGGCCTTTTCTTTACTTGATTCCCCAAATCCTACAAACACAGACATTATGGTGGATTGACCTGAGTTCATATTTGCCACAATATACTCTGTTCTCTTATGAATAAAAGACTCAAAATTCCTGAAGGGAGGGCCGTGATTGATGGCTGTGTTTAGGTGAAACTTTATGTGGGGTGGGTGGAGTGAAAGGGGCTGGGAGAGGGTCACATGTATACCTCTAAAATATGTAAATGAGGATAAAATTACTTCCCAGAAAATGGGGCATAATGCAACTATCTAGAAATTTTGTTTGTTTGTTATTTTCTTAGAGACAGGATCTGGCTCCATCTCCCAGGCAGGAATGCAGTGGTGTGATCATAGCTCACTGTAACCTGAACTCCGGGACTCAAGCAATCCTTCTGCCTGTCTCCCAAGTAGCCGGGACTACAGTTGCCTGCCACTATGCCCTGCTAATTTCTTGAAATTTGTTGTTATCTCTCTGTGTTGTCCAGGCTGGTCTCTAACACCTGGCCACAAGTGATCCCCCTGCCTCAGCTTCCCAAAGAGTTGGAATTACAAGCATGAGTCACCATGCCCAGCCCAGAACATTTTTTTTTTAATTCAAAATTGGCTCGGCATGATGGCTCACACCTGTAATTCCAGCACTTGGGGAGGCAAAGGCGGGTGGATCATTTGAGGTCAGACGTTCAAGATCATCATGACCCACGTGGTGAAACCCCATCCCTACTAAAAATACAGAAATCAGCCAGGCGTGGTGGCACATGCCTGTATTCCCAGCTACTTGGGAGGCTGAGGCAGGAAAATCACTTGAACCTGGGAGGCAGAGGTTGCAGTGGTCTGAGATCATGCCACTGCACTCCAGTCCGGGGACAGAGCGCGACTCCGCCTCAAAAAAAAAAAAAAAAAAAAGAATAGATCAGGCCGGGCTCAGTGGCTCACGCCTGTAATTCCAGCACTTTGGGAGGCCAAGGTGGGCAGATCACTTGAGGTCAGGAGTTTGAGACCAGCCTGGCCAACATGGCGAAACCCTATCTCTACTAAAAATGCAAAAAATTAGCCAAGGGTGATAGCGGGTGCCTATAATTCCAGCTACTTGGGAGGCTGAGGCAGAAGAATTGCTTGAACTCAAGAGGCGGAGGTTGCAGGGAGCCAAGATGGAGCCACTGCACTCCAGCCTGGGCGACAGAGCGAGACTCTGTCCCCCCCCCCCACAAAAAAAAGAATAGATCAGAATCCAACACTTCTCACACCTCCACCCCAGCCATACCGATCTAAGCCTCCTCATCTCTCACCTGGATTATTAACAGCCTCCTAACCAATATTTCCATCATCTCTTGCAGTTTTTCTCCCAACACAGTAGCCAGGGTGGTCTTTTTATAACAGGTCAGTCACGGCATTCCTCTATCCAAAATCCTCCAGAGGCCTCCCACCTCCTTCAGAGTAAATATCCAAGCCCTTTCAAGGCCTACAAGGCCTTTGATAATCTACCTCGCAACACACAAGCATCCCACACCAACTGTATCCCCTACTCCTAAGCACTCACTGAGCTCTGAACACCGGCCCCCATCACATGTTCCCATGTAAATGCCTGTGCTCTTGGGATTTCTCTTGCCTGGAACTGTTTCCCCCAGACAACACACAATTTCCTCATATCCTTTGGCTCTTGGTGAGAAATAGGTTATCAGTGAGGCCTTTCCTGACCACCTACTTAAAATAGCAGCCTTACTCTCCTGGCTACACACATGCGCAGCCAGTCAAAACTTTCTCTGCCTATTTCCCTCGGCAGGACTTAGACTTACCAGTTACTGCATTTTTTAGCTCCTTCCACTAGAATATAATTTCCCCGAGGCAGAGATTAGATGTGTCTTGGTCACTGTGTCCCCAGTGCCTAGAACCATTTCTGGCACATTTGAGGTACTTAGTAAGTTAAGAGTAAATGAACAAATGAATGAATGAATGTATCTGTGGTGCTGAAAGCAAGAATACCACTGAAGCTGAGCAAGGTTTCTCACACCTGTAATTCCAGCACTTAAGGAGACCCAGGCAGGAGGATCATTTGAGCCCAGGAGTTCAAGATCAGCCTGGGCAACATGGCGAGACCCCTGTCTCGACAAAAAAATTACAAAAATTAGCAGGCATGGTGGTGTGCACTTGTAACCACAGCTACTTGGGAGGCAGAGGTGGGAGGATCGCTTCAACCCAGGAGGCAGAGGTTGCAGTGAGCTGAGATCCATGCCACTGCACTCCTGCCTGGGTGACAGAGCAAGAGTTCTGTCTCTAAATAAATAAATAAATAAATAAATAAATAAATAATCCCAGCTACTCAGAAGGCTGACGCACAAGAATTGCTTTAATCTGGGAGGTAGAGGTTGCACTGAGCCGAGATCATGACACTGCACTACAGCCTGGGCAACAGTGAGACTCTGTCTAGAAAGAAAAGAAAAGAACAGAGAGAGAAAGAGAAACAGAGAGAGAGAAAGAGAGAAAGAAAGAAAGAAGAAAGAAAAAGAAGAAAAAAAAGAAAAAGAAAGAAGAGAAATAAAGAAAGAAAGAAAAAGAAA
>NW_012116188.1:908939-915222 GCF_000951035.1 Colobus angolensis palliatus
AAAAAAAAAAAAAAAATCCACCATAAAATATTAATGGAAAGAATGTGCCACTCTACATAGGGCCAAGGCTGAAGTTGATCAGATGATAGAAGCATCTTTTGGTCCATTTTGTAGGATTCTTCAATGTCCTAAGTCTAAAGTTCCCAATATAATGTCTTAATCTGTTTTCTTCTTATCCTCATTTATCAGAAAAGATAGGGTTCATTTTCAGGGTGGTGTGGCCATAGACCTTACCATAATTTAAAAGCCCAGTTGTTATTTTCACTCATTTTAATTTGGTTTTGGGGAAAGATAGGAGGAAAGACAGAAAAAGTTATATTCTATCAGTCTTAAAATTCAATATATAAATCAAATTTGACTTCAAATTTTCCACTTTCTGGTATTCTGCAAAAATCCATTAAATTTCTGCCTAGTCCCAAGAGGTAATGCTACCATCTTATAAGTTTAACTTTCTCTTATGCCAAATATTTAATGAACCAACATACAGTGCTGCAAAATCCTTTCTTGGCTAGACTCTGCATCCAGCCATTACATCTGCCTTTAACAGACCGTCAGTCTGGCGAGAACACCCACTATATGAAGAGCTGCTACTGATCTCAGGTATAATTGGTTCACAGCCTGGCCTGTGTCAGGGTTGGCAACACAGGTCAGTGGAAATACGCACAAATTAGACACAATCAATAGGTGGTTTCCAACCTCTTTTCCATTGGCCCACATGAGGTTAACAAGCATGCAACAATCTTGCCCACCTATAAACTGGACTTTACCACATAAGCAGTCCAACTTTTCCAAAGGATTAAGCAGGAAGGCAAGAAGTTAAATTATTAAATATGATTGCTCTTTGCAAAGCATGACACTGTATAAATACCAAAAATATTACAGGCCGGATGTGGTGGCTTACACCCAGAATCCCAGCACTTTGGGAGGCTGAGGAGGGATGACCACTTGAGCTCAGGAGCTCAAGATCAGCCTGGGCAAGATAATGAAACCTCATCTCTACCAAAAATACAATTTTAAAATTAACCAGGTGTGGTGACGTGTGCCTATAGTCTCAGATACTCAGGAGGCCGAGGTGGGAGGATCTCTTGGCCAGGAAGGTCAAGGCTGCAGTGAGCTATGATCACGCCACTACACTCCAACCTGAACAACAGGGCAAGACCCCGTCTCAAAAAAAAAAGGCAAAAAAGCAAAAACAAAAAAAATTACTTTGTTAGGCCAGGCACAGTGGCTCATGCCTGTAATCCCAGCACTTTGGGAGGCCAAAGCAGGCAGATCACCTGAGGTTGGGAGTTGGAGACCAGCCTGACCAACATGGAGAAACCCCGTTTCTACTAAAAACACAAAATTAGCCAGGTATGATGGTACATGTCTGTAATCCCAGCTACTTGGGAGGCTGAGGCAGAAGAATCGCTTGAACCCAGGAGGCTTGCGGTGAGCCAAGATCACACCATCGCACTCCAGTCTGGGCAACAAGAGCAAAACTCCATCTCAAAAACAAACAAACAAACAAAAAACATGACTTTGTATGGGGGAAAAAATGGAAGGATTTATGTATTGCCTCATCACAGTTGAGAATATGGATTAATACAACTGTATCATAGAGAATTCTTTGTATCTTACGTATACACTATCATATCACTCCTTTGAATTTTAAATTTACTAGGTCAAAAAATTTCCCTTAACAGCAACAACAGTAAAAAATAATCTGTGTAGATGTTTTACATGGTGGGAGGTGGGGGGCGGGAATTAATTCTTCAAGCATCAAAGGGGAGCCTTAATGATGTAGAAATGTGGCCAAGTTCATCAACTTGGAAAATTAACTCATGTGCCTGGGTTGTATTGACTTCATCTGCTATTCCTTCTCCAGAACAAGTCAGAAACACTCAAGATTTTACAAATAAGGAATCCATCTGTCCATGTAGTCATCAAGAAGTTGGGGTCTCTTTCAAGTTATCTGAGAAAAGCAATTTCAACGCTCTGAACCGCCCCCCCACCCCCACGCCCAGTACTTTAACAAGAAATTCCAAAGTCATTCAGCCTGGGCCAAAGGAAAAAGAAAGATATTTTTTAATTAAGAAATCAATGCAAAAGCGAAATGCCTTTGGTGTAAGTCCTCTCCGAGTCGCTTAGAGACGTGAGGCAATCTGCTGGAGCTAAGCTATCTTAATAACACCAGTTCTTCAGCGAGCCCCTCTTAGGTGGGTTTGCATATAGGCCCCCCAGAGAGAGGCACCTCTGCGGAAATGAACATTGATCTCAAGTGGCTGGGTCTTCTGCAGCAAGGGGATGCCATCCCTGCGGCTCCTGGAGCCACGTGTTGCCGGGGCGCATTTACACCTGGCACCGGGATGGGCGGTACGTAGAGGCGCTTGGAGGATCTCACCTGGGCGGGGAGACCGAGCGCTGATGTTAGCTGGAGCTGCCTCAGAATTTTGTGTTCTTGATCACATTTCACAGGGATTTCACTCCCGCCCGAGCACCCTCTTTCGGCTGCTGCTGACGGGACACATGCATCTAGGGATCAGTGAACCCAGAGCGAGGCAGGGACATGACACAGGGCGGCGGAGCCTCGGGGGACAAAGGGTACCCGCGCTCGGAAGGGGACGTCCGACGCGGAGACGTTTCTATTTCCAGCCTGTCTGCCCAGAGGCTGAGTTTGCCACATCAGTGACGGCCGGCCTGGGAAGGTTTCTCTGAAATAGCCTCCCACTTGTGCTCAACATGAAGCTGAACCCATTAATTCAAAACACAGCTCTGCGCTTCCTCCCCGCCGCTGCTTTCGCGACAGATGCTGCCCCAGCAGAACAAACCCTTGCATTTGGAGGCCCGCGCAGCTCCGGAGCGCTGAATCGGTTTTGTCTAAACAGCTCCCAGCGGTGGTTCTCATTACAGGGAGACAGCCCCCACGCAAACAGACAGCCCTGCTCCTGTAAATACAGCAATTTGGGCTCGTCTGTTGCTCCCTGATCTTTCTTTCTTTCTTTCTTTTCTTTTTTTTTTTTTAAATCATTTGGACTGTAAATAATTAGAGGGACAGACATTCCCAAAATAAGAAGATCAACAGCTGAGCTTTATAATTCTAACGTGAGCACACATATCATTTCAGGCTCTCCCAGGACCCCTAGGCAGGTACGATTTCAATAATCAAAGCGTTTTGCATACATTTTCTAATTACCACTCTTGCCCTTGGATTTTTTTGTTTTTGAACTTCCAAGCTCGCCAGTGCCTCAGAGGGTGGGCTCCATCCCCTCTGTCACCGCCTGGCTTCCCGCTCCCATCCTCAGCCTTTCCCACCGCTGAGCACAACGTTAGTTTGTTTTTTCCCTATCAAAGCGCTGTGCAAAGAAAGGAAAATAGTGTTTTGAGGGGGAAGAGTAAGGAGTGGTAATTATATTCCTAATCACATGTAATTTAAGAGAAAATGAGTAGATGGGAGAGGCTATTTAGCTCTTGACTCCGTGTAATTCCACAGTCTGGGACCACAGGCACCCCACTGTCACCTGGGTGTCTTTCAAAGCTACCCTAGGCTCAGCAGCCAAACGGTTAATTACAAGGGAGAAGCTGCTTTCCAGCAACTGCAGCTCTAACTGTGGAACACTGTCATTAGATGACAATGGCAGCCTTTGCCCCAAATCCAGAGCCTACCTCAGACTGTTCCCCTGGGTTCTCTGCCCCACTTCCGAAATGGGAGAGGCACCAGGCATGTACAAACTCATGACAACAAACATTAGGGCTGCACTCCGTTTAACATACCAGTATTTTTGCGCTCAGTACATTAGATATGTAACTCATGTCATTTGCACAATTCAATTAATGAACAATTGAATAATTTACTGAGAAAAAGCTACTCACATGGGTACCATTGTGCAAAGAGTCACATATGTTAGTCCATCTGTGAAACAAACACCGACTCAAGGATTGCTGAGAGGACTGAACAAGATAATAAACAATAATGACCAGGTACGGTGGCTCACGCCTGTAATCCCAGCACTTTGGGAGGCCAAGGTGGGCAGATCACCTGAGCCCAGGAGTTCAAGACAAACCATGGGCAACATAGAAGAACCCCATCTCTATAAAAAATTTAAAAATTAGCCAGGTGTGGTGGTACACGCATGTAGTCCCAGACACTTGGGAGGCTGAGGTAGGAGATCACTTGAGCCCAGAAGATTGAAGCTATGGTGAGCAGTGATCACACCACTGCACTCCAGCTTAGGCAACAGAGCAAGACCTTGTCTCAATAAAACAATAAAATGAAATAAAATTAATAATAATGATAATAAAACCTTGAACACTGCCTGACACAGCAGGTGTTCAGCAAATATTAGATATTAATACTTAAAATTCAAGCCTGAGCAACATCGTGGGACTCTGTCTCTTTTTTTATTTCTCTATTTTATTTTTCTATTTATTTTTGAGACAGAGTCTCGCTCTATCGCCCAGTCTGGAGTGCAGTGGCACGATCTCAGCTCACTGCAACCTCCACCTCCCAAGTTCAAGCAATTCTGCTGTCTCAGTCTCTCCAATAGTTGGGACTACAAGCGCCTGCCACCATGCCCTGCTAATTTTTTGTATTTTTAGTACAGACTGGGTTTCACCATATTGGTCAGGCTGGTCTCGAACTCATGACCTCAAATAATCCACCCACCTCACCCTCCCAAAGGAGAATCTGTCTCTAAAAAATTTTAAATTAGCCAGGCATGGTGTGCGCACACCTGTAGTTCCAGTTACTCAGAGGGCTGAGGCAGGAGGATGACTTGAGCCCAGGAGTTTGAGGCTGCAGGGAGCTATGATCGCACCACTGCACTCCAGCCTGGGCAACAGAGGGAGACCCTGTCTCAAAAACAAACAAACAAACAAACAAAAAACCTTAAAATTCCGTGCATATGAGTTGTGTGTCCAGTACTTTATATTCATCTTATTTCATATTTACAATAATACCATGAAGAAAGCTATTCTTATTCACATTTCACCAAAAACTGAGAATTAAAGAGATCAAAAAACTGTGCCCAAGGTCACACAGCCAGTAACAGAAGTGGGATTTAAACTCAGGAAATGTGACTCAACAGCCTGTTATTTAATCAAAACATTCCTCTCTTTGTCTCCCTCCCTACCTCTTCCTCTGTCTTATCTTGTGCATATAAATATATGTATAATGGTGTATGTCTTAAACAATAAACCTCATACAAATGCCCCATTGTTAGAACCTAAGGATTATTATTTTCCCTCAAAGAGATTTACTGCATCTCACAATTTATAGCTAGAGCGTTTGATTGACATAGAGTTTTATTGCAAGTTATGTTTTATGTGTGTTGTCTTATCTCCAAAATTATACTTTAAGCTCCTCTATAACCACACCATATCTATTCAGCTTTGTATCCCCTCACGGTTTGCCCTTTAACATCAGAAGGAGTGCTATAGATAGTATGCATTAATTAAGTTCAAAATGAATTAACAAATACATATTGAGTGCCAATACAAGGCATTATTCACCATGTTCTTTTCATCCAAAAAATTGTAACATACCCAGAAATTAAAAATAAAGATAGCTTCACAATATCTTTGCCACGTGGTGCCAGTGGCAGAGGCTCTCAAAAACAAAAAACAAAAATAAAAACTTCAATGTTTGAATTAAATGATGAAATTTCTTTCTTTTTTTGAAATAGGGTCTCATTCTGTCACCCAGACTGGAGTGCAGTGGCATGAACACAGCTCACTGCAGCTTCAGTCTCTTGGATTCAAGCAATTTTCCCACCTCAGCCTCCCAAGTAGCTGTGGTCACAGGTATGCATCACCACGCTCAGCTAATTTTTCAGCTTTCTGTAGAGACAGGGTCTCACCGTCTTGCCCAGGCTGGTCTCAAACTTTCAGGCTCAAGTGATCTGCCCTCTTTAGCCTCTCAAAGTGCTGGGATTACAGGTGTGAGTCACCACACCAGGTCAATAATTTCTTAGACTAATATGGGGCAGGAGACATAATGGTCCCATGACTTCTCAACTACAAATAGGTGCCAGAAGTGGCATCCACAGCCATACTTTATAAGTAAAATTTTATTAATCAACTGATTTATATGAACATAAATGCAGAAAGGGGAGCACTATGTATTTGATGTTGCCCTGCAATATTATAGTGGTTAAAAAGGAAGGAAAATTATTATGGTAAAGGTAAGGACCTATTTATTCAATATGTAAGTACTGATTATCGTGTCTTCCACACTGAAGGTGTTACAAAGAAGGTTAAGAAAGGGATTGGCAGCCAGGCGTGGTGGTTCACACCTGTAATCCCA
>NW_012116188.1:916278-930248 GCF_000951035.1 Colobus angolensis palliatus
ACAGAGCAAGACTTCATCATAAAATAAAATAAAATAAAATAAAATAGGCCATCCATGGTGGCTCACACCTGTGGTCCCAGCTACTCAGAAGACTGAAGTGGGAGGATCACTTGAGCCCTGGAGGTCAAGGTTATAGTGAGCTGTGATCACACCACTGCACTCCAGCTGGGCAACAGAACAAACCCGTGTCAAAAAACAAAATGGAAAAAATTAGCTAGGCACAGTAGTGTGTGCCTGTAGTCTTAGCTACTCAGGAAGCTGAGGTGGGAGAATCCATTGACCCTAGGAGTTGGAGGCTGCAGTGTGCTATGATGGCACCACTGCACATCAGCTTAGGCAACAGTGACCTTGACAAAAAAAGAAAAGAAAGAAAAAAAGGAGGGAGGGAGGGAGGGAAGAGGAAGGAAGGAAGGAAGGAGAGAGAGAGGGAGAGAGGGAGAGAGGGAGGGAGGGAAGGAAAAATAGGGAAAAAAGTGAATAAGACACTGGCTGTGAGCTCAAAGAACTCACAGTCCAACTGGAGAGGTGAACATGTAAATAGACAATGACAACACAACGTGGTAGGTACAATAACAGCTAGAAACATAGAAACAGAATATCCTGAAAGCCCTGGAGAGAGGTCAAGAAACAGCAGAAGAAGTGACATTTTAACAGGATCTCAAAGGCACTATAGCAGTTGGCTGGATAGAGCGGTAAAGAAGAGCCTTCCACACAGATAACAACATGAACACACAGCAAGAATAATACTAACAAAGCATGTTCATGTTCATCATTTCATTGAGTAACTTGAGGGTAGGTAGGACAAATATTATCCCTGTTTTACAAAGATAGAAGCTGAGGCTCAGAGCATTTCACTTTCCTAAAAATTAGTAGTTGCAGGTCATTTAACTCCAAGTCCAGCTCCCTTCTAAGATAGACACCAGCCCCTGAAAAGTAGAGGAAATATTGCCCCTGAAAGGAGTATTTTACTTGTTTTAAAATTGGAAACTGTCAATGGTGGAAGGAGTGGTGAACATTCATAATTTTATGAGACTTAATGATGTTATGGCTGCAGGTTGAGAGTTGAAGGTTCTGGTTGGATGTGATAGCTATGTCTCCTTTCAATCCAGGTGTCATAAAGGAAGAGAGGGCCACTTCATCAACAGTGCTCTCAGGGTGGGCTCAGTGGCTCACACCTGTAGTCCCAGCACTTTGAGAGACCAAGGTGGGAGGATTGCTTGAGGCTAGAAGTTTGAGTTAAGCCCGGCCAACATAGCAAGACCCCAATTCTATAAAACAAGACAAAAGCAAAGAAAAACAAACAAACAAACCACACAATGTGTTCATTTTCCCAGAGGGGCTGCACTTTAAAATAAAAAGTGGTTTGACACCGGGGCCTATCACGGCGGGGCGGGGGGGTGGTGAAGGGGGGAGGAATTGCATTGGGAGTTACACCTGATGTAAATGACAAGCTGATGGGTGCTGACGAGTTGATGGGTGCAGCACACCAATATGGCACAAGTATACATATGTAACAAACCTACAGCTTATGCACATGTACCCTAGAACTTAAAGTATAATAATAATAATAATAAAATAAAATAAAAAGTGGTTTGAACTCCATGCCTGTCTTTGTCCATTTGGTGTGCCTACAACAGAATACCTGAGACCAGGTAATTTATCATGAACAGAAATTTATGTTGTCACAGTTCTGGAGGCTGGGAAGTCCAAGGTCGAGGCTCTGGCATTTGGTGAGGGCTTTCTTGCTGTGTCACCCATGGAGAAGAAGAGGTGGGGAAGGACAAATTCACCCTTTTATAGTGAACCAACTCCCACAATAGCAGCATTAATTTGTCCATGAGGGCAGTACCCACATAAACCAAACATCTCTCATTAGGCTCCACCTCGCAGCACCATGGCACTGAGGATCAAGTTCCTTTGCGGTACACATTCAAACCATAGCAATGCCTTCCTTTGTTTGGGCCCCTTTGTCCTGCCAATAACAGGCTGTTATCATCCATCACTTTCTTCCTCTTTAGCATTTTCAGGCTCTTCTTCATCTTCATCATTAAACAACCATCTTCCTTCAATGCCTTCAAAGCTTGACACATGGACAAAGGGCACATTTTTATATCAATTGATGCAAAAATGAATTAAGATCTTTATCCATTGTGCTGGTGTATGATTTTTAAAACTTGAATTTAATACACATTAATGGTATCAGAGTTGGTTTGATTTGGGTCCCTCTAACTTAAAAGGAACTTGCCACAGAGGACAACAGTGATTTCCAGTGACAAAGAGCTCGATCCAACAGTGTTGTTCTTCTCACTTGGTACCTCAGGAGGAAAATACCATAGGTCTCATCCCCCACCAGATCCAAGACTTCTAGCTTTTTACTTGTTGAGTATCAGAAAAGCACAGAAAGAGTTTTCTTCCACGTTGGTTGTACTCAACTATAAAACTTGTTCCAAGGCTAAAAGTATTCCTTAAAATATACCCCTGTCAACTGCACACAGATGGGAGGCCAAGGTGGGCAGATTGCTTGACTCAGGAGTTCAAGACCAGCTTGGGCAACATAGTGAAACCACATCTCTATTAAAAATACAAAAAGTTAGTTGAGCATGGTGGCATGCATCTGTAGTCCCAGCTACTTGGGAGGCTGCGGTGGGAGGACTACATTGAGCTCAGGAGGTCAAGGCTGTTGTGAACTGGGATTGCACCACTGCACTACAGCCTGAGCAATAGTATGAGACCCTGTCTCCAAAAAAAACTTTTTTTTAAAGAAACTACCGGGAGGAAGGCTATGCTGTGCCTTTTGCCTACAATCCAATTCAACTTCTCCAGAAGCAGTCTAAGCGTTTGCTCCTAAGATTAGAGAATGAGTTGAAATAAAATTTTTAAATTGCCCACCAACTAGTTAATCAGTTTTAAAATAGGCAATGCCAATCAACTTTTTCAAACATACTTAGAAAATGAAGCCTATCATTTGCATCCTTCTGAATTGTACTTCCTGTCTTTGAATTTTAAAAAAGCAACTCTTGTGTTCTCAGAGAGAAGGGTAACATCAAGTTCACACAGCAGCTAGAAACGTGATAAATCCACCAGGGCCACAGTGATGCCTGCCTAAACTAACAATCCATTTATTGCTACAGTTCACTGCCGTTGTCATCACTTTCATGCCTCTAATTACCTTACATCTGTTTTATGTTTGAAGTTTACAACACTTGCCCACTTTGGCTACACTAGTTTACATCTAACACCAAACACATGTTTATGTTTACCACATACCAGTTCTGCATTCTTAGACTTAAAATTATATCAATTTATAATCCCATTAATGGAAAACTTATGAGAAGGATCCAGCTCCTTTAATAAAACTAGAAAGAACAACCATTTGGATGCTGTTAAGTACAAGCCCATACTGAAGGCTAAATGATTCAATTAGATGCACCCCGTTCAGGTAAGTGGGCTTCGTGAAACGCTATCTTGGCTGCTGAGTGCAGACGATGTCTTGTAGTCCATTTTCTGGCACTCCATGCTGGAGTTCCCATCTTCATTGAAAAGATAAAGTGTGATCAAAGAGTAATTCGGGTATGCTTTGTTCAAAATATATCAAATGTATATCGGCATCTTGGAATTTGGCTTTTTTTTTTTTTTTTTTTTTGAGACGGAGTCTCGCTCTGTCGCCCGGACTGGAGTGCAGTGGCCGGATCTCAGCTCACTGCAAGCTCCACCTCCCGGGTTTACGCCATTCTCCTGCCTCAGCCTCCGGAGTAGCTGGGACTACAGGCGCCCGCCACCTCGCCCGGCTAGTTTCTTTTTGTATTTTTTAGTAGAGACGGGGTTTCACCGTGTTAGCTAGGATGGTCTCGATCTCCTGACCTCGTGATTCGCCAGTCTCGGCCTCCCAAAGTGCTGGGATTACAGGCTTGAGCCACCGCGCCCGGCCGGAATTTGGCATTTTTAAGGTCACATTTGTGAATAAAAGAAGTTTTCTATTTTGAGAGTGACAGTGGGGCAGGCGAGCAGTGTTTTACCACTTGGCAACACCTGCCCCCTCCACATATAGAGCTCCCTACAACAGAGCTGGGTACGTGTCTGAATATCTGTGTCTACTGCTGAATGAGTTCCAAAGAAAACCACAGATAAGAACATTATTTGGATCTTGGACCATTTCTGAGGGATTTCAGCTCTATAAAAAAGCGGGGAAAAGACCTTGGGAACTGTAAGCAATTAAATTCTGCTCACGTAGGCTTCATTCCACTTAAAGGAGAAACTATCCTTTCCTTTCAACCTGTTTTGCCAATTTCAATCCTCTTTTTGGGGACGAGACTGAGAGTCTTGCCCTCTACTGGAGTCCAACATCTATTAACAGGAAACTTGATCTTCAAAACCAGTAAATAAACAAGAGGTCTGATGACCTTTTGATGACCTTTCTAAGTAGCATTCCTTTAAAACAAAAAACAGCTCTCTATCTAGAATACACTAATATAGATGACTGGTCTAGCTGTCTGAATCGGAAGTCGTATCTTAAAGGAAATGCACTATGTAGCCTGAAGAGTAGCAACTCTTCCATCTTTTGTCTCTACCTCCCCAGGACCCACACTGGGTTTGAGAGAGCTTTTCCCAGGTACATCACAATTTTGCATTAAAAATTGAAGACATAGCCTGGACAATATGGCAAAACCCCGTCTCTACAAAAAATACAAAAAAAACTAGGCATGATGGTGCACACCTATAGTCCCAGCTGCTTGGGAGGCTAAGGCGAGAGAATCATCTGAGCCCAAGAGGTCAAGGCTGCAGTGAGCTGTGATGGCACCACTGCACTCCAGCTGGGCAACAGAGCAAGAACCTATCTCAAAAAAAAAAAAATCAAACACATCAAATGAGATGAAAGTTTGTCCTGAAAAGCCACCCTGGGCTTGTCTGAACTCAATGATTGGATGCCTTTCCCTTTATTCTAGTGGCCCACTCAGCCAACACGAAATCTAAGTGGCACCTTTCTCCCATGGGATTCTTGCTGCCCTGGACATCTCCCCGTTCCTTGGGGTCTCTGAAAATCCTCTCTGATGGGGATCAGCATGCCTGCCTGGGTCCTGTTCACCTGCATACCAGGTGACCCTGGTCCCAATCAACACAGAATAAAGATGTGCTGGACAGCACAGGGAAAAGGGTGGAGGAGGGAAGGAGCAGGAAGGGAAGGAGTGCTCATCACTGAGCTCAGCAGCCTGAGCCCTGCTGAATCATGACAAGGATTGTAATTCATGCTTGCAAAGCAGCATCAATTCTGTTCACTCAGGAGCCTTTCTTTACCACGTCGGGCTAACTTTTGCATTTTTAGTAGAGACAGGGTTTCACCATGTTGGTCAGGCTAGTCTTGAACTCCTGGCGTCAAGATCTGCCCACTTTGGCCTCCCAAAGTGCTGGGATTACATGCGTGAGCCACTGCTCCTGGCCATAATGGGTCCTTAATAAATGGTAGATCTGATGATGGAGACCCACCCCTGAGATCACAGAGCTGGGGACCAGAGGAACTGGGACTCCAGCTTAGATCCTCCACCACCACAGGCCTTACCCTTCCAGTACAGGCCATCCGGCAGTGGCTGCAGAGGTGAGCAGCAACATGGTATTCTGTAGCGGCTGCACTGTCAGTAAACAAAATCCGTTAAGATCAGGGATTGTTGGGCCGGGCATAGTGGCTCATGCCTATAATCCCAGCACTTTAGGAGGTTGAGGCAGGAGGATTGCTTGAATCCAGGAGTTCAAGACCAGTATGGACAACATGGTGAAGCCCCTCTTTTACCAAAAAACAAAATGCTTAGCTGGGTGTGGTGGTGCTCGCCTGTAGTCCCAGGTACTGGAAAGGCTGAGATGGGAGGATTGCTTGAGCCGAGGAGATCGAGGCTGCAGTGAGGTATGCTCATGCCCCTGTACTGTAGCCTGGGGGACAGAGTGAGACCCTATCTCAAAAAAAAAAAAAAAAAAAAGACCAGGGATTGTCTCAGTCCATTCAGGTTGCTTTAACAAAATGCCTTAGACTGGGTAATTAATACACAACAGAAATGGACTGTTCACAGTTCTGGAGGCTGAGAAGTCCAAGATGAAGGCACCGGCAGATTCGGTGTCTCTTGAGGGCCTGTTCCTCATAGATGGTGGCTTCTACGTGTCCTCACAGGGCAGAAGGAGAAAGGGGCCAAAACCTCTCTTAAGCTTCTTTTATAAGGGCACTAATCCCATGCACGAGGGTGGAGCCCATGTGACCTAATCGCTTCCCCAAAAGCCCCATCTCTCAATATGATTACACACTGGGGATTCCATTTCAATGCATGAATAGTGAAGGGGCTCATACCTGTAATCCCAGCTCTTTGGGATGTGCAGGCAGGAGGGTTGCTTGAGCTCAGGAGTTCAAGATTAGCCTGGTCAAAGCAGTGAGACCCCCATCTCTAAAAAAGCCAGGCAAGGTAGCGTGCACCTGTAGTCCCAGCTACTTAGAAGGCTGAAGTGGGCAAATCACTTGCGCCCAGGAGTTCGAGGCTGCCATGACAGTTCCAGCTGGGTGACAGAGTGAAACCCCAGATCTAAATTAAAACAAAAACTTAGAGGGACACAAACATTCAGATCGTAGCAGGGATTTAGGTTCTATAAGATACATTTGTCCACATATCCCCAAGTCTATAAAAAGATACTAATGGACAAGTACCAAGGTGTTATCAGTGGTTGCCCCTGGGTAGTAAGTTTTCTGGGTGTTGATATTACAGTGGTTTTTATATTCTCTTTATTTATCTGTAGTTTCTAATTTGGCTCAAATGCTCATGTAGTAAGAAGAAAGTTTGGAATATATTGAAGAAGATCTATAGCATGGAGTTTCTGCCTAGTGGATCTATGATACTTAAAGAGAACTGGGGCCTGGTGCAGTGGTTCACACCTGTCATTCTAGCACTTTGTGAGGCCTGAGTTGGAAGGGTCACTTGAGTCCAGGAGTTTAGGACTAACCTGGGCAACATAGTGAGATGCAGTCTCCACAAAAAATTGTCAGGCATGGTGATGCATGCCTGTAGTCCTAGCTGCTCAGGAGGCTGAACTATGACCACGCCATGCCATTCCAGCCTGGGTGACAAAGCGAGACCCTGCCTCTGAAAAACAAAAACTAAAACTAAAACTAAAACTGAGCACCTGTAGATAACCTTTGAAAATCTTTATTTTAGATCCCGAAAAGGTCTGCTCCAGCAGAACCGCTCTTTCTTTTTTTTTTTTTTTAAGACAGAGTCTCGCTCTGTTGCCCAGGCTGGAGTACAGTGCCATGATCTCAGCTCACTGCAACGTCTGCCTCCTGGGTTCAAGTGATTCTCCTGCCTCAGCCTCCCGAGTAGCTGGGATTACAGGCACTTGCCACCATGCCCGACTAATTTTTGTATTTTTAGTAGAGACGGGGTTTCATCATGTTGGTCATGCTGGTCTCGAACTCATGACCTCAAGTGATGGGCCCACCTCAGCCTCCCAAAGTGCTGGAATTATAGGCATGAGCCACTGAGCCCGGTTGAGAACTGCTCTTTTAATGGGGGTTGGAGGGTACTTCGTTTTTTGTAGAGAAGCTTTATTAATGGCATTGAATGCCATTATCAAGCATTAAAGCAAGTTTAGTGACAAGATGTTGTCGTCCTTCCCTTTCATTTCTGTCTCTATTCCCAAATGACAACAGTCATTCGAATCGGAGATACATGTGTAGATTGGCCTTGACTTCTGCCATAATGAATCACTCATAGGGTGTATTGTGATTGCCTTCAGGATGTCTTTCAATAAAAAGAGCATTTGACAATCTTAGCAAAGCTGGGCCTAAGCCCCCTGCTCTAAGCTGATGAACTTGGGAGTCCCTCTGGGGACAGAGTCAAGTGTTCTGAAAGTCTCCCGCTCACAGAGATTTCACATTCTCAGTTTAGTCTTTCCTGCCAGATAAATGGCCCTAGACAACATGACCAAATTCACTCACTTTGCCCATCCACCCACCATCCAGTGAACTCCTGGCCTCTAGGCATCTCTTACCAGTGCCAGAGCCTGGACACCACCTCTGTCCACCACACTTTCCTTTGCCTTCTAAAAGCATTCCATCTAGATCTGCTTCTTCATTCTCATTTTGAACTTCCTGGATCTAAAATGATCTTTATTTCCCCATCAGAATTCCAGCTCCTAGCTGGTTTCCAAAGTTGACAGTAGTGAACTTGTTCATTCCGAGATTGTTAGTGATTGATACAGATTTATGAGAGCATATCCCGGGAAAACATGTCCTTGGAAGGGTGGAAAAAAAGAAAATTAGAGAGAGAAAGTCCCAGTCCAAGGAGAGGAGTGGCAATGTTGTAATCATGGGTACTGCAGGCTGGTAGAGGAAACATTTACAAGCTTGCGCATTTCCAGAACCCTAGAGTGTAATTCAGAGCTGCAGCCTCGCCTGCACAAGAGGCTTACCCTGCTTTTGACATGACATGCTGCAAAGCTGTGCCCTTGGAGAACTCTAATGACCTTTCTCACTGCTGGAATCTGTATCCACAGTTTCCCTTATCCACTATAGTGGCAAGGGCTTCTCTGTTCACTTTCCGAGTTATAGCTGGTGGAGGACAAGAGGCCAGGCTGGGAGGCAGAAGGCTGGAGCTGGCCCATTTCCACCCCAACTCATGCAGCAACCTTGGGGAAGCACAGTGGCCTCACCCTTAGCTTCTTCACCTGTAAAATGGAGAGATTACACTAAACCACTGCTTCCCAGGCTCTTAGATTTTGTAACAAAATGCTTAAAATAAAGCTTTTTTCAAAAATGTTTTAGCTTTATCTTTTAAAAAATACTTTTAAATATATTGTCTAATAAAAAAAATGGATCAGGCGCAGTGGCTCACACCTATAATCCCAGCACTTTGGGAGGCCGAGGCGGGCAGATCACTTGAGGTCAGGAGTTCGAGACCAGCCTGGACAACATGGTGAACTCCATCGCTACTAAAAATACAAAAATTAGCCAGGTGTGGTGCCAGGCACCTGTAATCCCAGCTACCTGGGAGGTTGAGGCAGGAGAATTGCTTGAACCCAGGAGGCAGAGGTTGCAGTGAGCCAAGATGGTGCCACTGCACTCCAGCCTGGGCCATAGGACAAGACACTGTCTCAAAAAAAATTAATTAATTAATTAATTAATAATAGTAAGATATTTTATATCGAAAAGGGAGAAAAAACAAAACCTCAGAATAAAGATCAGTCATTTAAATGAATAAATGTTTCTTAAGAAAACTCACTATAATCTGAATTTTTCTCTTTGGTTGGGAGCCGTCAACATTCTGGCCTGGAATCATCCCTGAGGTCCCTTCTAGCATCATATCCTAGAGAAGGAAGAATTAAAAAGGGAAAAAAAAGCAAACCTTTAGGACAGAGTCAAAGCAGCTCCTTCAAAGCCAAGAAGGGCGCTTTAGAACTCAGGATAATTTCAGGCTCCACATTTAAGCAAAAGCTTTGCCATCCAGTAAGACTTTAAGAGGAAGGATTTCAAAATCCATCTGTTTGCCTTGGGGGACTCAGAACAAAAGCAAAGTTTCAAGCTGATAGGCTCATGATAATATAACATATTCATTAGGTCATAAAGGGTAAAATACATGACTGCAGGTTTGGAGACCCTCATTTACACAGCTTTTAGGAAACTTACTTTATATACCCCCAGCTGGAATTGCTTCTCCAAGGCCATTACCCAGATTGCATAATTGTTCATTATGTCTTCAGGGAGGCTTCCATCTGTAGTCACGAATCCCCATGAAAATTTGTGGGAAAATATCCTTGCTCTTTCATTACATCTAAAATGTGATCACCCGATATTAAAACACAAAGAGCGGCTACATTTTAAAGGTGAACTGCAGAGCTAAATTGAGACTTGACTTAATCCCATTTTTATGGGCTGATTAATGTCCCGAGTAACCAGGCTGGGAGGAAAGTTAATGCCTTTTTCCTTTAATGGAATACACCATGTTTCTTGCTTTATTATCAGGGGAGCACATCGCTACTACTGTGGCTTCATACAGAACAAGACTCAAAGCGACTGTCAGAACTTTCCTTGTGTCAGATGGACCCCAAATTATCCATGCATCAAAATTCTTAAAAGTCCAAGTTTCAAAAAAGGAGGAAAAAAGGAAAATAAATGGGAAGTTGAGATTTCTTCACAAGAGGCTAATCGTGTCTGTTTGTGACAGCTTGAGATCTGAGTTAGTTGAGACGATGTGTAAACTCTGCCTCAGTGGTAACAGTAATAGCCACTTTTTGAGTAGCTACTCTGTGCAAAAAATTGTGCCAGGAACTTTGCATATATCTTCTTATTTAACCCTCTGAGATAGCTGATATGAGCCACACAGAGGCTGAGTAACCTGTCCAAGGAGCAGACTTAGGCTTGCCTGACTTATGGGTCCCCCTGCCCATCCCCAGATTGACCTCCCTGACTCTTCAGTCTCCCGTCTACCTTGGGCAGATTTGCTTACCCACCCACTTGCAGCAGTTCAAAGAAGACATCCTTTCATTCATCCATTGACTCATCAGTGAAGAAATTAACATTTCCAAAAACAATATGGCCAGGCTGCCTAGATCCCTCTCCTCAACCTTCGCCCTGACCACAACCACCACCCCAAGCGCCCTGATCCCAGTTAACACCCCAAGCCCCCACCCTAACCTGAGACATGTGGCAATTTCACTCCTTGCCCTTGAGTCCATACCTCCACAATTCACCATTTCACATGCATACCCATTGTGAAAAGTATCCATTATCACCATAGTATTACCAACACATTATTACAGGGCTTACATGTCACAGAACTCTTTCTGATGAATTATGTCATTTGATAATTACCTTAGGCAGAGGGAGGAGGGAGAAAGATAAATTATTTAAGGCTGGGCGCGATGGCTCATAACCTTAATCCCAGTACTTTGGGAGGCCAAGGCAAGAGGATTGCTTGAGTCCAGGAGTTCAAGATCAGCCTGGACAACATAGCAATACAACATATGTATCTCTATAAAAAAAATACTGAGCATGGTGGCTCATGCCTGTAGTCCCAGCTACTTGGGAGCACTGAGGCTGGAGGATCACTTGAGCCCAGCAGGTTGAGGCTGCCGTGAACTGTGATCACACCTCTGCACTCCAGCCTGGATGACAAAGTGAGACCCTGTCTCAAAAAACAAAATTAATTTAATTTCATTTAAAAATTTAAAAATTGACCAGGCGTGGTGGCTCATATCTGTAATCCCAGCACTTTGGGAGGCTGAGGTGGGTGGATCACAAGGTTGGGAGTTCGAGACCAGCTTGGCCAACATGGTGAAACCCCATCTCTACTAAAAATACAAAAAGTTAGCCAGGCGTGGTGGTGGGCATCTGTAATCTCAGGAGGCTGAGGCAGGAGAATTGCTTGAACCTGGGAGGTGGAGGTTGCAGTGAGCCGAGATCGCACCATTGCCCTCTAGCCTGGGTGATAGATAAGAGACTCTGGGAAAATAAATAAATAAATAAAATTAAAAATTAAACTAACTAATTAATTAATAATAAAATTATTTAGGCCAAGTGCAGTGGTTCACACCTGCAATCCCAGCACTTTGGGAGGCTGAGGTGGGTATATCACTTGAGGTCAAGAGTTTGAGACCGGCCTGGCCAACATGGTGAAACCCTGTCTTTACTAAAAATATAAAAGCTAATCCAGCGTGTTGGCAGGCACCTGTAATCTCAGCTACTCAGGAGGCTGAGGTGGGAGAATAGCTTGAACCTGGGAGGCAGAGGTTGTAGTGAGCCAAGGTTGCGCCAATGCATTACCAGCCTGGGTAACAGAGCAAGACTCCATCTCAAAGAAGAAAAGAAAAACCAACCTGGTTACACTGTCACTTGATTGTATAGTATTTTGGTTTCCAGAAGCTCCTATATTACGCTGAAGGGTGAAGAAGTTATCATTTTCCAACACATCTGCCTTTTTCTCCCCTTGCTTGAATCTCCAATATTTATCCCACCCAATTCCTTTCTTTATCCTCTACTCCTTATTTTCAAGAAAAAATAGGGCCAGGAGCAATGGCTTACACCTGTAATCCCAGTGCTTTGGGAGGCCAAGGTAGGAAGATCACTTGAGGCCAGGAATTCGAGACAAACATGGGGAGCATCGCAAGACCCCCACTTATCTCTACAAAAAAAAAAAAGAAATTGAGAAATTGACTGGTCATGGTGGTGCAAGATTCTGTCTCTTAAAAGAAGCAAAAGAAAAAAAAAGAATAGAACCTAGTTGCATGCACTAAAGTATAATAACTGAGAACAGATCAAAATGTTAACTCTTGCCACGGCATTTTTATCAATAAGGATTCAAGGTCTTCTCGAAAGGCATAGTTTCAAAAGTTCAGACGTTAGCTGATGGGTAGGGAGAAATGGCAGCGAGAAAGCAGCAGAGCTTCTGGAATTAGAAAACACACAATTTCGGCCAGGCACAGTGGCTCACACCTGTAATCCCAGCACTTTGGGAGGCTGAGGCAGGCGGATCACCTGAGGTCTGGAGTTTGAGACCAGCCTGGACAACATGGTGAAATCCCGTCTCTACTAAAAATAATACAAAAATCAGCTGGCCATGGTGGTGGGTGCCTGTAATCCCAGCTACTCGGGAGGCTGAGGCAGGAGAATCACTTGAACCCGGAAGGCAGAGGTTGCAGTGAGCCCAGATCATGCCACTGCACTCCAGTCTGGGTGACTGCAAGCCTGCATCTCAAAAAGAAAAAGAACACAGCTCCTGGGCACGCTTTCTAGCACCGTCCAGTGATTTGCCTCTCGTCAGATCAGACAGTCCTGAAGCAAACCCGAGCATCTGTGCTTCATCTCCCTTCCAGATCCCACCCCACCACCAGGAGTCAGTCCTGATGCTCCCTCAGAGTCTCCAACTGCCCCACAACCTGAGTGGGCCACACAGCCAGGGCTGCTGCAGGCCCATGGTCATCCAGCAGCCTGGTTGGCCGGGGATATGGGGCCAAAAGGGATGCAGACCGCCGCTGCTACCTGCCATTTCCTTCCAGTTGGTTGTTCTAAAACTACGGCAAATGAGAAGAGGCAATGAGCCCCCCTCCTTTTTTTTTATGATGTTACCCTTAAAAGAAATAATAGCTAATGATAAATAACATGTATTTAATATTTACCATGTGCCAGGCTCTGTTCTAAGCGTGCATTAACCTATTTTATCATCACAGCAATCCTTTGATGTAGATGCTCTGATTGTCCACATTTTATAATGAAACTGAGGCTGAGAGAGGTTAGGTGACTTTCCCAAAGGCACACAGCTGGGAAGTGACAGCTGGGACCCAAAGGAAATACACTTGAGTACTATCCACAGGAATTCCATTAAGGACAGATGTGACACGGAGCCAATCCTTCAACGTCTCTGGACTCCTCAGAAAAGGGCACTGGATTAGATCACCTCTGACCACACTTAACTCTCTCATCTAATGAATTTAAGCCCTTTTGGGAAGTCCCTCACGCACCCCTGAGCGCTGGAACCTAATTCATTTTCTTGGGAGTGGGTGTGAATCAGATCCTCCCGTTTCAAAGCCCAGTGGAATCCCAGGCATGAAGTACATTCTATAAATGCTCGGTTGTTATCGTTATTACTGCGACTTTAATGGGCACTCATTTCCCCTATAACCCCTTCAGGGCTTTGTCTCATCCCTGGATCCTTTTTCATTCACCACTTAGACAACAGCAAGGGAGAACGTTTTATTATTAACATTTTATTATCTGCGTGGAGGCATCTGGCTTTGCCCTCTCCCTCCTCCACTTCATCAATTCCAGTGATAAATTATTTATTCCCAAGACGACCGTTTTTTCAATCCTAGGCTTGGAACAAGGAGGAAGATAGCTACATTCCCTTCACGCTCACGGTCAGCTGTCTGATTTATTTTCCCCTTTTGCGAATTCCTCTCCTCTCTTTTCGCAGCAGCTTTTGTTGTATCTTTTTTTTTTTTTTTTTTTT
>NW_012116188.1:931399-933667 GCF_000951035.1 Colobus angolensis palliatus
AAAACAAAACAAAACAAAACAAAAACAACAAAAAACATTTTTTTTTTTTTTGTCTGAGACGGAGTTTCACTCTTGTTGCCCACGCTGGAGTGCAATGGCCCGATCTTGGCTTACTGCAACCTCTGCCTCCCAGGTTAAAGTGATTTTCCTGCCTCAGTCTCCTGAGTAGCTGGGATTACAGGCGTGTGCCACCATGGCTAGCTCATTTTTATATTTTTAGTAGAGATGGGTTTTCGCCATGTTGGCCAGGCTGGTCTCGAACTCCTGACCTCAAGTGATCTGCCTGCCTTCGACTCTCAAAGTGCTGGGATTATAGACATGAGCCACTGCAGTTGACTCTTTTTTTTTTTCTTTGAGACAGAATCTCGCTCTGTCACCCAGCCTGGAGTACAGTGGCATGATCTTGGCTCACTGAAACCTCCGCCTCCCATGTTCAAGCGATTCTCCTGCCTCAGCCTCCCCAGCAGCTGGGACTAGAGGTGTGCATCACCATGTCCAGCTAATTTTTGTATTTTTAGAAGAGACAGTGTTTCACCATGTTAGCCAGGCTGGTCTCGAGCTCCTGACCTCAGGCATACACCTGCCTTGGCCTACCAGTGTTCTGGGATTATAGGCGTGAGCCACCACACCTGGCCCAGAAATGCCACTTGTAAGATGCCACTGCAGCGCCCCCCCTTATCACCAGGAAGACACATCCTGGCTTCTTTCTTTGGGGTGAAGCTTTGTCAAAAATCTGATTAGGCCAGGCACAGTGGCTCACACTTGTAATTCCAGCACGTTAGAAGGCCAAGGCAAGAAGATCACTTGAAGCCAGGAGTTCAAGACCAGCCTGGGCAACACAGCAAGACATTGTGCCTACAAAAATTCAAAATTAAAATATTATCCGGGCATGGTGGTGCATTCATGTAGTCCCAGCTGCTCAGGAAGTGGAGGCAGGAAGATCGCTTAATTAAGCTCAGGAGTTCGAGGCTGCAGTGAGCTATGATCACACCACTGCACTCCAGCCTGGACAACAGAGTGAGATCCTGTCTCAAGAAAAACCAAACAACAAAAAAATATGTGTAAAGGCAACAACAACCAGAAAAGAAGAAGGCATTCCAGAACAAGATCACTGCCCAAACTGATATCCAGCTCCTAGAGAAAAGGAAACTTCAGGAGCAACTCAAAAAGCAAGAAGAGTGGATACACTGCAACAAACAGAATCTTCGGTCCAAGTCAGGGTGCTTTTCCTGCATGAGGAAAATAAGCAATTACAGGAAAGCCATCTCCAACTCAGCCTCTTAGGACACAGTCTACAGAGCCCCCTGATTTTCAGAGGAGAGAGAACAACAATTAATAAAATTCCCAAATTTGAAGTATTGAATAAGATACTGCCTTTAGTGGCCGGGCATGGTGGCTCACACCGGTAATCCCAGCATTTTAGGAGGCCGAGGTGAGTTGATCACAAGGTCAAGAGATCGAGACCATCTGGCCAACATGATCGAGACCATCTGGGCAACATAGAGATGGGGAGAGAAACTCCATCTCTACTAAAAATACAAAAATTAGAGGGCGTGGTGGCACTAACCTGTAGTCTGTAGTCCCAGCTTCTCGGGGGGCTGAGGCAGGAGAAGCATTTGAACCTGGGAGGCAGAGGTTGTAGTGAGCCAAGATCACACCACTGCACTCCAGACTGGCGACAGCAAGACTTTGTCTCAAAAAAAAGATACTGCCTTTAGCAACCTCTAGTTTTTCAGGAACAGGTTTAGTTCCTGTTAAGAGATTGAAGAACGTCAATCAGAAGAAGCAAAGGGAAACTCAGCATCCCTGGAGTCTTCCTGCTCCTAGAATTCCAAAGCTGGACACATAAGTGGGGCTTCTCTGAAAGAGACATGCAGCATCCAAGAGCAAGACCCAAGTCAAACTATAAAATCACCCACGTCTAAAACTACACTCATCAAAACTGCTGACTTGAAGCTTGGACAAGAAGGTGGAACATGGGCCGAGCACGGTGGCTCATGTCTGTAATCCCAGCACTCTGGGAGGCCGAGGCAGGTGGATTGCTTGAGGTCAGGAGTTCAAGACCAGCCTGGACAACATGGTGAAACCCCATCTCTACTAAAAATTAACAACAACAACAAAAAAATTAGCTGGGCATGGTGACACATACCTGTAATCCCAGCTACTCAGGAGGCTGAGGCATGAGTATCACTTGAACCTGGGAGGCGGAGGTTGCACCACTGCACTCCAGTCTGGGTGTCAGAGTGAGGCTGCATCTCAAAAAAAAAA
>NW_012116188.1:941319-947207 GCF_000951035.1 Colobus angolensis palliatus
GAGGGAGGAAGGAAAGAAAATATTTTAAAAACCAATTGCATTTCTATATCCTAGCAATGAAAAACTGGAAATTGAGTTTTTTTAAGTGTACAGGGAGTCATAAGACAAATGTGTTTGAGAAGCATTGCTCTGAAGAACACCACTCACTAGAGATCATTGGTTTGGACCACTCTGTTTATGGTGAGGAATCTTCGAACCTTTGCTTCATAAACTCCATCTATGTTTGGCAGAGACTGATACCTCTTTCCCAAAAATACTTCTGGTTTATCCCTTGGTTCTCTGCAATGTTTCTCGAACTGTTTATGATAGAAGGCCAGTTTTCCCCGAATCTCTTACAAACTGATGTTTTATAAAATACATTAAAAAGACAGTACTAGCAGAAATGAAATTAAGGACAAAGATACACAAAATGAAGCCCCATTTTGATATTTATTATTAGAGTCAACAGACATAAACTGACTCCATCGAATTGCTGTAAAAGTATCTAAATGCTTTCCTTTATTTTTATGCTTATTAGCTGGGCATGATGGTACACACCTGTAGTCCCAGCTACTCCGGAGGCTGAGGCAGGAGGATTAATTGAGCCCAGGAGGTATAAGCTGCAGTAAGCTGAGAGTGCACCACTGCACTCTAGCCTGGGTGACAGCCGATCTCAAAAAAAGAAAAAAAATAATTATTAGGCAGGTGCAAAAGTAATTGCAGTTTTTGCAATGACTTTTAATGGCAAACTTCACAATTACTTTTGCACCAACATAACAACAACAATTTTGTGCTTACCTCCTCATGAACAAGTACAAAACGGTTTGTGCAGTAGCCTCAATCTGTGGTCCTTATCTCAAGTCACCCCACCCTAGAGTTTTGCCAGCAAGGCCAAAGACGGTGTGGGGAGCTATTAAAAATGATGAGGAGCCTGGATCACGGGGTCAGGAGATCGAGACCATCCTGGCTAACACAGTGAAATCCCATCTCTACTAAAATTACAAAAATTAGCCGGGCGTGGTGGTGGGCGCTTGTCGTCCCAGCTACTCAGGAGGCTGAGGCAGGAGAATGGCATGAACCTGGGAGGCGGAGCTTGCAGTGAGCCGAGATGGCACCACTGCACTCCAGCCTGGGTGACAGAGTGACAGAAAGAAAAGAAAATCAAGATTACTCAGGTATGCACACTACATAAAGACTTCTTGAAAATTGTTAAAACTGTCCAGGCATGGTGCCTCATGCCTGTAATTCCAACACTTTGGGAGACTGAGGCAGGAGAATCACTTGAGGCCAGAAGTCCAAGACCAGCCTGGGCAATATAGCGAGACCCCATCTCTACCAAAAAATAAATAAATAAACAAAATAGTTAGCCAGTGTGGTGGGGTGTACATCTATATAGTCCTAGCTACTCAGGAAGCTGAGGCAGGAGGATTGCTTGAGCCCAGGAGTTCAAGGATACAGTGAGCTGTGATTGCACCACTGCACTCCAGCCTGGGCGACAGAGGCAGGCCCTGTCTCCAAAAAAAAAAAGAAAAAACTTGTTAAAACTTTCTTCCAATACCCTGCCCAGGGCACCTTTTAATGTGTTGAAATAACCAATCCAGAATCATTTTTCCCTCCCTCTCTCCCTCTTGCTCTCTCTCATACATTTCATTTAAGCAAAACTTGGAAAAGGTAAACGTTGACCTTTGATATGCTTGTTATTCTGAAGTAACCTGAAGTCTTAATTTTCTTATTCTACCATTTTATCAGTGTCTGACAAGTTCCATTAAGTTGCTTACTTTAGTTCTGAAATATCAAATATTCACTGCTCAGTGAGAAGCTGAATGTCTCTGGGCTGGCTGATTATTTTGGAAATAGAACTCTGCTCTTCCATGAATTCAATCAAGGAGAAAATTCCCCCTGACTTGTGCTCATTGACTGTTTTCTGAAAGGAAATTCTTTTAAGACAGTGTTATGGATAAAGTGAATCAGCTGTCAAAGCATGGTTTTGAAAGACGTTGTTTGAGTCTTGTTTTGTGAGTAAGACACTGTCAGGATATAATTACAGTGTCTGAGTGCTGCTGAGGATTTAGAAATACAATTTACATGGAGTTTGACATTTTGCGACTTTACAAACTATATGCTGATGCTAGTCACTGAAATTGCACCAGGGATCTCCTGTTCTTAGTGAGGAATTAAAAATCAAGACTATTGAAAGAGTAAATTCAATACATCTTTTTTTTTTTTTTGCTTACAGGTAATTCTATATGTTTCCAAGGGAAAAATTACTTACTTTAAAAAAAAAAAGTATTTCAGAATGGTTCACTAATACAAACCACAAAAAAGAATCAGAATCGATTGATTTCTGCTTCTTTTGGTCTCGAGGGTGGTTTGTAAGGAAATAGGCAACAAGACGTAAGTGAAAGGATGAGATTGTGTTTTTTCTCCCATCTTTCATCCCCAGTAAAAGGCGGGGAAAGTCAGTTGACAGTGGTCTCTCCTTATCTCTAGAGTAAGCAGGTCATGAAAGAGGAGAATAAAAATTTGTTTCTCAGACAGGCACAGTGGCTCACATGTGTAATCCCAGCACTTTGGGAGGCCGAGATGGGCAGATCACTTGAGGTCAGAAGCTGGAGACCAGCCTGGCCAACATGATGAAACCCCATCTCTATTAAAAATACAAAAATTAGCCAGGCATGGTGGTGTGCACCTGTAGTCCCAGCTACTCGGGAGATTGAGGCAGGAGAATCGCCCGAACCCAGGAGGCAGAGGTTGCAGTGAGCCGAGATCACACCACTGTACTCCAGCCTAAGCGACAGAACGAGACACTGTCAAAAAAAAAAAAAATTGTTTCTCATAGATTCCAGAATGTTCCAGAATGACACATAACACGTGAAGTCTTCCCTCAAGGAGTCAAACCTGGAGAGAAGAGGAGAAATTTCTTCTGATCCCCCAAAACTGCATCCCAGAAATAACTACACCAAGAATTCCTTAATTCCTTCCCAGTTCCAAAGGTAGGATGGGGTGTGTCTCGGCAGATATAGTGCAATTGAGGCAGGGCACGGTAGCTCACGCCTGTAATCCCAGTACTTTGGGAGGCCGAGACAGGGACAGATCATCTGAGGTTGGGAGTTCAAGATTAGCCTGACCAACATGGAGAAATCCCATCTCTACTAAAGACATAAAAAATCAGCCAGGCGTTATGGCACATGCCTGTAATCCCAGCTACTCAGGAGGCTGAGGCAGGAGAATTGCTTAAACCCGGGAGGCAGAGGTTGCAGTGAGCCAAGATCACGCCATTGCACTCCAGCCTGGACAACAAGAGCGAAACTCCATCTAAAAAAAAAAAGAAGAAGAAGAAATAGTGTGATTGGGGGTTTAGCATGACTTTGCCTCCTGAAAAGCAGAGAAGACCCTATATGAGACAAAGTGTCATTGTATGGTTTCCATTCGGATATAAAACCTTGAAAATTTAATATTATTGTTCTCACACGTTTTCAGTATCCTTTGCGGTGAATGTGTCTCAGTGATTTAATCCCAGCAAGAAATCCCAGGTCTGAGTCCTTGTTCACAGCATGGCCTTGAGTGAGTCACTTTGCCAGTGTTTTCCAACTAGGAGGCAGGGAGAACACCCAAATTTGCAATATTTTTGCACCATTTAAGTATTAAACATTTAGGCCAATAAGAAACATAATTATCTGGCCAGACACAGTGGCTCACACCTGCAATCTCAGCACTTTGGGAGGCCAAGGCAGGAAGATCACTTGAGGCCAAGGCTTCAGGACCGGCCTGGCCAACAAGGTGAGATTCCATCTCTATTAAAATAATAACAAAAATAAATAAAAAGAAGCATAAATATTCCTTCTTGCTGTTTCTTTTGTTTATTTATTTTGGGTTTGTTTTTGTTTTTCAGAGACAGGTTCTTGCCTTGTTACTCAGGCTGGAGTGCAGTGGCACCATCACGACTCATTGCAGCCCTGAATTCCTGGGCTCCAGTGATCCTCCCACCTCAGCCTCCCAAGTAGCTGGGACCACAGGCACACACCACCATGTCTGACTAATTTTTTATTTTTTGTAGAGACAGAGTCTCACGATTTTGCCCAGGCTGGTCTTGAACTCCTGGGCTCAAGCCATCATCCATCTGCCTTGGCCTCCCAAAGTGCTGGAACTACAGACATGAGCCACCACGTCAAGTCCTTTGTGATGTTTCTAACTAAGATACAGTGTACTCATCTTAACATTTCAACTTATTGTAGAAAAATTTCAAAAACAAAGGGCAGTTTCATTGCTGTGTAATATTCATCTTAAGTAGGAAGAAAAACACAAGGTTATTTTTAAACTTATTTTTAAGCAGGATTGTCTCTAAGGTCCTTTGTTTTCAGGGTTTTTGGTTGAACTTTGTTTTGTTTCATTTCATCTTTATTCCGGAGACTGAAAAAAATTAATGTGTTTGTTTTAAGCTGTATACAATAATGTTGCCACTGCTTTTGTTAATTCTAATGTTTGGACTTGTCTTTCTCTCCCTTCATTCTTTAGCTCTAAGTCTGAGGCTTATTGTAAAGTAAATTCAATTACGAACAATGTTCCAAATAGGTAGTGGTTTTACTGGTTGAAAAAGGAAAGATGGCCTCAAGCATGTAACTGTGTATATGCCATTTTCCATCTTCTTAAAGCAAACTTTATTGGTTATAAACATGAGAGAAAGCAGACACGATTCAAACCTGTATTTACAAAGGAATGAGAACGAAAAGTATGAAAGAAATAAAAATATATAAATACATGAGAAAAAGCTTATCTTTATTTCAAAATCGCATTTTAATAATAATTCCCATTTTATAATGCCTTCCCCAAGGAGATCAAAGGGACTTCAGGGCACTGTAGAATTTTAATAACATGCATTTGAGGTTGAAGGAAAGCATTGTGATCCTCTAACTCTCACGTTACAAACGAAAAAGATGAAACTGAAAGATGACTTGGTTCACTAAATCTCACTACTCAATATAGAATCTTAGAATAAATTGCTTTTTAAAAAAATTAGCCGGGTGTGGTGGCATGTGCCTGTGGTCCCAGCTACTCAGGAGGCTGAGGCAGGAGGATGGATTGAGCCTGGGAAGTCAAGGCCGTAGTGAGCTGTGATCGTGTCATTGCACTCCAGCCTGGGTGACAGAGAGATCCTGTTTCAAAAACAGCGATAACAATTTATTTTTTTAAAAAGAAAGAGGACGGGTGTGGTGGCTTACGTCTGTAATCCCAGCACGTTGGGAGGCCGAGGTGGGCAGATCACTTGAGGTCAGGAGTTCAAGACCAACCTGGCCAACATGGTGAAACTCCATCTCTACTAAAATACAAAAATCAGCCGAGTGTGGTGGCATGCACCTGTAATCCCAGCTACTAGGGAGCATGAGGCAGGAGAATTGCTTGAACCCGGGAAGTGGAGGTTACAGTGAGCTGAGATGGTACCACTGTACTTCAGCCTGGGCAACAGAGCAAGACTCTGTCTCAAAAAATAATAATAACAATAAATAACAGAAAGAGAAGAAGGACATGAAGTCAGAGCAAAAGGAGGCAGAGTAAGCCAGAGGTGGAACCCCAGAGACGGCCTGAGCTACGGAGACTTGCAGATGGGCAGGAAATAGCAAGTCAACAGGCAGAGTTGAGGGTAAAATATTATCATCAGCAACAAAGGTCATTTCGAGGGAGCAGAAGAAATGGGGTTAAGAGCAAAACCCAGGATGGAAGGAAAGGTTCACAAGCTGGTCTACTAATGCGAAATGTGCTGGAACTGTCTTCTGGGTCTCACGCTGCAAGTGCGTGCAGGAAGGGGCTGGTAACTCCTTAAAGGTGCTGGACAGATGTGGGACACACAGATCAATTCCTGGACTTGGGGAAGCCCCATGGATTTGTCAATATCTTTTTTTTTTTTTTTTTTT
>NW_012116188.1:947642-964828 GCF_000951035.1 Colobus angolensis palliatus
TGTCACCCAGGCTGGAGTGCAGTGGCACAATCATAGCTCACTGCAGCCTCAAACTCCTGGGCTCAAGCAATCCTCCTGTCTCAGCCTCCTGAGTAACTGAAATTACAGGTACATGCTGCCACACCCGGCTAATTTTTTAATTTTTGTTTTTTGTAGGGACAGGGTCTTACTATGTTGCCCAGGCTGATCTTAAACTCCCAGCTTCAAGTGATCCTCCTGCCTCGGCCTCCCAAAGCGTTGGGATTACAGGTGTGAACCACTGTGCCCAGCTCCAACATTTCTTAGTAAGGAACAATAAATGACTAGGTGTTGGGTTTATGATTTATACTACGATTGTTAAAGCTGTATTGTGGTTTTAGTCCAGCAATTTTTTTTTTTTTTTTTGAGACAGCATCTTGCTCTGTTGCCCAGGCTGGAGTACAGTGGCACAGTCTTGGCTCAATGCAGCCTCCACCTCCCGGGTTCAAGCAATTATCCCACCTCAGCCTCCCAAGTAGCTAGGATTATAGGCACATGCCACAACACCCAGCTAATTTCTATACTTTTTACTAGAGACAGGATTTCACCATGTTGGCCAGGCTGGTCTCGAACTCCTGACCTCAGGTGATCCACCTGCCTCAGCCTCCCAAAGTGCTAGGATTATAGGCATGAGCCACCATGCCTGCCTAGTCCGGCAAGTTTCTTAGAAGCCCAGATTCTCATGAAAACAGACCTCACTCGGTTTATGAATTACAAGCATGCTCTAGAAAAACAACAACAACAACAAATTTAAGAGAAGATCTCGCTCTGTTGCTCAGGAGAGAGAGCAGTGGCACCATCATATCTCACTGCAGCCTCAATCTCTCAGGTCCAAGCAATCCTCCTACCTCAGCCTCCTGAGCAACTGAGACCACAGGCATGCACCACCATGCCTAGCTAATTTTTAATTTTTTTTTTGTATAGATGGGGTTTCACCATGTTGCCTAGGCTGGTCTCCAACTCCTGGGCTCAAGTAATCCCCTTGCCTCAGCCTCCCAAAGTGCTGGGATTACAGGCGTGAGCCACCACTCCCGGCCTGGGACAAAATTTTAATTTGCCTCTTTCCTCCCTGTGAGACAAACTTTGCCAGCCCTTCACCTGGACCTCCAAGCAGAAAGACAGTGGCAATGCCAGGAGCTCATACCACCTGTGCTCCAGGCACAGCTGTCGCTTGGAACCGTGACTTGGCCCCATCAGCAGAGCAAACAAGCACACTCAACAGCTGTGTATTCATTAATAGGATGTGCAAAAACAGGTATCTGTTGTAACATGGAGCAGATAGCATGTCCTTCCTGAAGAGTGTTAAACTGTTCTGTGCTGATACCGCACGTCGTAACTGTTCCTAATACGTAACATTTTCCTGCAAGGGATATGGTAGTTTCAATATGTTTAAATAAAAATTAAGTACTTTCCTACTGTCTTCAGCAAAATATAATTGTGGAAAGTTGAAGTGAATTCAAGACACTGACATTCACAAATGAGAAAGCTTAAACATCACTGGATCTTTTTTTTTTTTTTTTGGAGACAGAATCTCGCTCTGTCGCCCAGGCTACAGTGCAGTGGCATTATCTCGGCTCACTGCAACCTCCACCTCTCCAGTTCAAGCGATTCTCCAGCCTCAGCCTCCCAAGTAGCTGGGATTACAGGCACATGTGACCACGCCTAGCTAATCTTTTTGTTGTGCTTAGTAGAGACGGGGTTTCACCATGTTCGCCAGGCTGGTCTCGAACTTCTGACCTCAGGTAATCCACCCGCCTCGGCCTCCCAAAAATGCTGAGATGACAGGTGAGCCACCGCACCCGGCCTGGATCTTTGGGTCTACCTGAAGTCCAGCTCTTCCATTTGTAGAGTCAGTGTGGTGACCTCTATCATCTGTGTGTGTTTCCTAGGCATTGTGAGGGCTCGTGAAGGAATGATACTTAATAGGAATGGCTAACTTTCATAGTGTTTTTAGGAACTGTGCTAAATCTTTATTTGTATTATATCATTTAATCCTCACAACAACCCAAAACACTAATAAAGCCCAGGGTGGTGGCACAAACCTGTAGTTCCAGCTACTTGGGAGGCTGTGGTGGGAGGATCAATTGAGCCGGGAGTTAGAGGCTGTAGTGAGCCATGATTGCACCAGTGCACTCCAGCCTGGGCAACAGAGCAAGACTCTTTCTCTAAAAACAAATAAATAAAAACTTTAAAAAATAAAGTGCTGATAATATTATGACCTTCATTATGTAAGTGAGGAAGTTGAGAGGTTAATTAGCCCAAGGTCACACCACTAGTAACAGGCTAAGTCTGAACTTGAACCCAGGTCTCTCAGAGGCCAGAACCATACATATCCATGGCAGCTGTTTTAGTTCATTCTCACACTGCTATAAAGAACTACTTGAGACTGGGGATTTATGAAGAAAAGAGGTTTAATTGACTCAGTTCCACAGGCTTAAAAGGAAGCATGGCTTGGAGGCCTCAGGAAACTAACAATCAAGGCAGACAGTGAAGGGGAAGCCAGCACCTTCTTCTCATGGTGGCAAGAGAGAGAGAGAGAAAGAGAGAGAGACAGAGACAGAGAGAAAGAGAGAGAGAGAGACAGAGACAGAGACAGAGGGAGGGAGAGAGGGAGGGAGAGGGAGAGAGGGGGTGGAGAGAGAGGGGGATGGAGAGGGGGAGAGGGGAAGAGGGAAAGAGAAAGGGAGGGGGAGGAAGGGAGATGGGGAGGGAGAGAGAGGTGCCACACACTTTTAGATAGGGAATGGGAGGGAGGAGGAGGTAGGGAGAGGGAGAGAGAGGGAGGGAGAGAGAGGGAGAGGTGCCACACACTTTTAAATAACCAGATCTCGTGAGAACTCACTCACTATCATGAGAACAGCAAGGGGGAAATCCACCCCCATGATACAATCACCTTCTACCAGGTCCCTCGCTGACAGGTGGGGATTACAATTTGACATGAGATATGGGTGGGGACATAGAGCCAAACCATATCACAGCTATGAAGGCTTATAAAAACATCAGGATGTGGGCTAGGTGTGGTAGCACACACCTATAATCCCAGCACATTGGGAGGCCAAGGTGGAAGGATCAGTTGAACCCAGGAATTCGAGATCAACCTGGGCAACATAGTGAGACTCCCCATCTCTACAAAAAATTGTTTAAAACTAGCTGAGTGTGGTGGTGCGCACCTGTAGTCCCAGCTACTCATAAGAGTGAGGTGTGAGGATGGCTTCAGCCTAGAAGTTTGAGGCTGCAGTAAGCCAAGATCGCATCACTGCACTCCAGCCTGGGCAATAGAGGGAGATCCTGTCTCAAAAAGAAAAAAATAAGAAAGAAATTAGGATAAGCACTTTCAGAAAAAGCTTCAGAAAGAAGGGCAGATTCTTCTTTAGGCCAGGTGCAAAAGTGTGACTTTCCAGAAGAAACGGGAAGACCAAAAAAAATGATCAATGTATTTTTCTCCAGATGAGGTATTTGTGTATGAATATTCTGAAGAAAGGGTTTTCTTTTTCCAGGACTAGCCAGCAGAGCCCTAGAGGAACTGCAGGACGTGGTGAGTGGCTTCACAATAGGTCACCACTGTCTGTGTCAGTCCAGGGAACCAGCAGCGCTCTTCTGCTTCTGAAGCCTACTTGAGTTAATGAAAATCCTGGCGACCCTGTTGAACCCAATTCATTGCTGAGAGCCATGAAAAATAGCTCCATAAATCTGCCTCTGAAGAAAAGGTTGGACTTCCCAGGTTGGGATAAACAAATTGAGGATTTCAAAGCAACCTGTTAGTTACTCATGCCAATTTGCATACAAATGCCAACAAACAACCTCCCATTGTTAAAGGAGATGGTGAAGGATGTTCGGGTTTTATTGTCCAACTATGGTGATTGTCACCACCCAGTCCCTTGAAAGAACTACCTCACAACCTGCTTCACAATCAAGTGTCAGGACAGGGAAATGACCCTTGACATTTACCAAGCCCAGATGGACAGACGATCCTGATCACCCCCGCAGGCCGCCTCCTAAACCAGCCACACCTTCTTGCTCTGTCCAGGCTGTGAAATTGGTGACCAGATGCCTCCACTTCAAGCGTGATAAATGCTACACCAGGTTTAGCAGAGAGAATGAGATTTCTGACTTCCAGCCAAAACGTTTGCATTTTAAAATGTCCACAACAGTGTTGCTTTTAAAGAGGGAGATTAGCCGGGCGCGGTGGCTCAAGCCTGTAATCCCAGCACTTTGGGAGGCCGAGACGGGCGGATCACGAGGTCAGGAGATCGAGACCATCCTGGCGAACACGGTGAAACCCCGTCTCTACTAAAAAATACAAAAAACTAGCCGGGCGACGTGGCGGGCGCCTGTAGTCCCAGCTACTCGGGAGGCTGAGGCAGGAGAATGGCGGGAACCCGGGAGGCGGAGCTTGCAGTGAGCTGAGATCTGGCCACTGCACTCCAGCCCGGGCGGCAGAGCGAGACTCCGCCTAAAATAAATAAATAAATAAATAAATAAATAAATAAATAAATAAATAAATAAATAAAGAGGGAGATTTTCTCTTTCCCACATTTATTCAATTTTTAGTAAGCACCACTGGAGGGGGATGAAGAGAGCTTGATTAGTAGGTACCAATAGATAGTTTGATAAAAAAAAAATAAGATTTAGTGTTTGACAGATCGGTGGGGTGACTATAGTTTACAGTAATCTATTATATATTTCAAAATAACTAGAAGAGAATAATTCAGATGTTTCTAGTACACAACAGACAAATATTTAAAGTGATAGATACCCAATTATACTGCTTTGATCTGTACAAATTATATGAATGGATTATCACATATGCTCCCCAAAATATGTACATCTATTGTGTATCAATTTTTTAAAATCTACAACGTTAAAAAAAAAAAAAAAGCAGGAAGCAGGTTGATACCGGTTTGAGCCAGGACTCAGAAAATATAAAGATATGTATAATAGTTTTAAATAAATACATAAATGGAACACAGGAAACTAGAAGAAATACTGTAAAAGGATTGTGAAGTCAAGAATGACCTTCCCTTCCCTCCCGCTCCTGCCACCCCTGCCCAACATATACATTCTTTTTTTCAAAATTTATCTTTGCACTTTGGGAGGCTATGGAGGGAGGTTCACTTGAGGCCAGGAGTTTGAGACCAGGGCGGACATCAGAGTGAGAGCCTCATCTCTACAAAAAATTGTTTTAATTAGCTGCGCATGGTGGTGCACAGCTGTAGTCCCAGTTGCTCAGGAAGCTGAGGCGGGAGGATTGCTGGAGCCCAGGAGTTTGAGACCAACCTGGAGACTCCACTTCTACCAAAAAAATGACAAAAGGCCAGGCGTGGTGGCATATGCCTGTAGTCCCAGCTACTTGGAGGCTGAAGCAGGAGGATCACTGAGTCCAGGAGTTCAAGGCTACAGTGAGCTATGATCCCACCAGTGCACTACAGCCTGACCTACAGGCTGGGCTTACCAAAATAAGTAATTTTTGTAAAAGAACACTGTATAATAATGTGATAAAATAAATATAGGCCGGGCATGGTGGTTCATGCCTGTAATCTCAGCGCTTTGAGAGGCCGAGGCGGGTGGATCACCTGAGATCGGGAGTTCGGGACCAGCCTGACCAACATGGAGAAACCCCGTCTCTACTAACAATATAAAATTAGCCGGGCATGGTGGCACATGCCTGTCATCCCAGCTCCTCGGGATTTTGAGGCAGGATAATCGCTCAAAACTGGGAGGCGGAGGTTGCGGTGAGCCAAGATCGTGCCATTGCATTCCAGCCTGGGCAACAAGAGTGAAACTCCGTCTCAAAAAAAAAAAAAAAAGAAACATATAAAAGCCTAAATTATGAAACCGCAATGGATTCACAAGAGCTATTTGGATTTTGAAGTTAAAGGTAAACTCTTCATGAAGATGCTAAGTGTTTGTGAAGGGAAGGGAATCCATAACTTGGTGTGTCCTTGAATGAAAGACACAGCGAGCTATTTTTTGCTTTTATTACAGCCTCTGGGCAGAGGTTCATTTCCATGAGAAGAAAAGAGAATTTGCCAGAGTTGCCCTGGTGTAGCAGGGCCTATCAAGCCATTGAGGATGAAATACTAAATCAGGTAGCGCATTCCAGGTTCTCAACCTTTTTGAGCAACAAAACTCTCAGTGGCTTGTTCTTAACTCCTTGGAGAGACAACGGTGAAAACTTTGGATTATCTTTAAATACTAAAATGAAAGTACAACTCTTAGTTCAAAAGAGAATAGTGATAAAATTCTGGGTGAGAATTAGTGTCCTTAAATGAGCTTAGAGCCTGCACCAAATATAAAAGGTAGACTCAGATATTTGACCTTAGCAATGTTTCATTAATGTTCAGGCCCATTGGAATTTTTTCTCAACTTCCTTCACTAGCAATTTGTTTTCATTTAGGCTTTCTGTACAAAAATTATAAATCTGTAAAACAATCAGTTAGGATAGAGAAATAAAAGGGAAAGACAACATTTATTTACTAAAAACCAGAAACAGGTGCCTGAAAACAAAAGGCCTTAATCTGTCCTTCATCTAATTCTCTCCTTTGGATTTTGGATATGTCCAAAGGTTATTGATCACGGCTCCTTCCCACGGGTAGTTCACAGTTTCATCCCTAAACCTAGGTGAGAAATGCCCTCATTTGCCAAGGCAACTGTGAATTAAAGCTATGGTATCAAAACCACATCCACTAAATTTAGGGGGAAAAAAACACTCTGCCATGAACTTGTAACACTTAAAAAGTAAGAAACTTGCTTTGAGAAGTGTGCTGTTTTTCCACTGTCCTCATCGGCTCCCTAGGGAAATTCCAAGGGGAAGAAAGCAGGGATAAAGAGCTTTTTGTATTTCTCTTGGTTTTAACTGCTAAAACAATTTTTGTTCCATTAGGTTTGTAATGCGAGATCTTTCAGAGTGAATTGACACAACAGCCTCTGAGTTTATTAATTCATCACAACTGACTTAGTCTTCACGTGTCTAAAAACAAATTGCTGACTTCTCGCAAGTTCCAAACTACTTATGCAACGCCTTGAAAACTGTTAAATGTAAAATTATTCCAGGATTACGAAGTCTATTCAATTAACATGGCATACAAACACACGCGCATACACACACACACACGCGCATACACACACACACACACACACACACACACACACGGCATGCACAGTTTTCAGCTGATCTTTCCTGAGTTCTATTCAAGTCCAACATCAATCTAATCTGCAAGATACCGGGAGCTAAACACCATTTGAAATTGCCGGGGAGAGGTCAGCTGGCCATTAGCTCCTAGATAGAAGGAATGTCCTAAAAGTCTTGAGGAATGACAAATGCCTTGAGATACTATCTCACTGCTTACCCAAGGTATCTCCCCAGATTGCTTATCAATGCCTTTCCTGTTACCCTTTTCCTATTCAAAGAATGGGAAAAGTTTGCAGAAGTTTGGCTGGTAGACCTTCCCTAGCAATAAATACTTTGAAACTCTAAAAAAGCACATCCCTTAGAAAATTGCTGCCTTGCTGGAAGAAGTAAACCCCAACTGGTTCATCTCAGCTCTGCCACCTTCTTGATTCTATCCTCAAATTCCTGGAATGGCAGACAAATGAACTACACCACCACGCTGCAAAACGATGCAATGTTAGCAGATTAACAAGGACATGTCCCGAGTGTAAACCGTACTCCAAATAAAGAGTGCCAAAATTTGAGAGTTGAATTTCGTCATTCTATGGGATCTCTAACTCCCCCAAAAAATCAATAATCTGCTTTTTTAAGGTAGCAGATAGTCATATTGACAGAATGAATTGGGTAGAGGGAAGGGGAGTCCGTTGGTATCTGGAGCAGTCAATTTTTCTGTTATAAATGTTGGTATCTGGAGCATTTAATTTTTTTATTATAACTGTGACCCACAGAGTAACTAAATTAATTTCATCCAGGGTAATTAAATGATTTTTAACTAGCTCCTCCACTTCCAAATTCACAAAGTTCTAAAAACTAGTTCTGGAAGTATTTGTATTTTGTTGGGAGCACCTGTGGGGCAGGATGTAATTGATTGTGGCATTGAGAATCAATTATTGAGAATGTACCAATTCTGACATAAGCCACGCAAACAATATGGACACATTATCTGCTACCTATCAAATCCACTGATTTTCTCAATGGATTGACCATTCAGAGCAGCTGAAACTCCAAGGGAACTTCATTCTATCAACTAGCCTAGAAGTTGAATAAGTTTATATGATTAAAACATTCTCATCAGTAGCCATCTGTATTATTCCAGAAGGAAACAATTACAAATGAACCTATTTAATAGACATGAGAGGCCAAAAATAATACATTGAAAATGAATATTTAAAATGCTAAATCCTGTCTGCAGCTGACTGGCAGGTCTGCAAGTCTCAAATATGCAAAGATCTTAAATATTAAAAAGTAATTTTAATGTACAGTACAAATAATAGGCACAAGTTCTCAGATTTTAAGGAATATTATGTGGGGGCAGTTAATACAAGACTGTTGTGTATATTAATGAAAATAGCTACAATGTCTCTTCATGATAATCCTACAAGGTTTTACTATGGGCCCCATTCCACAGGCAACAAAACTGAATATTCAAAGAGCTGACATAATTTGCCCAAGTTCCCACAGCTGTGGAGGTTTAAAGACATTTGGGCTGAGAGGCAGAGAGAGGACCAATTAGAGGCTGTAAGGGAAAAAAAAGCTATCCTGGCCCCAAAAGAGCCAGTTCCCGAGTCATGATACTAGATGCCACTGCTTTCAAGCTTTTAGCCTATAATCAACCCATATTGAAACCAGATTTATGAGCCTTTCAGAGGAAAGCTTTGTGATTTTCTAAAGCAGACACGTTTGGTATTTTATAAGGTCAAACCCCCTATGGTGTAGTGTTTTTAATAAAATCAGTTCAGCAGAAATTAGAGACACACCAGTCCATTTCTAGGAAGCCTCTAAGCCATTCAAAATAAAAGAAAAAAAAACAACATAAAAGACACAACCATGCACAGATCAATTTTTTCAACAGTGGTAGAATGTAAGGAGTTGTCGATACAAAATCATGTTGGCAAATTTGGTCCCACGTCTCTAGTTTGGGCAAATTTCCACTCAGAAAGGAAGATTCGTTTTGGGGGGAGTTCTATGACAATATTAAGTAAGGGTTGTACCTGGTTAGCCTGGCCTTGTGACACCTCAAAGTGACAGTAAACATCTCAAAGATGGAAAAACAAACCAGTCACCACCACCATTTCTGACATCACTGAATCAGGTAGACTCTGGACCTTATCTTAGTCCTTATCTCTGGCTCCCGGCAACTTCCACACTCTCACAGGGAAGCAAAAGTGAAATCTATAGGTAGTTTTTAGTTACATCCAAAGTTGAGGTGCTGGCAATATTTTCATAAGAAGGCGGATCTGACTTTATGTGCGGGCCTGACTTTAAGACTGGCAGTGAGGACATGTGTAAAAACTAAATGAGTATCAAAAGGGAGAGGATTTTTTTAGGAAAAGGGCAGGGCTGGCCTATTATGTGGCTAAAAGCTGAGCCCCAGAAAACTCTGAGAGGCCATGGGCACAGTGCCACCTCCCCACAGCACAGGGAGCTGTAAACAGCCTCGTGAATATACAATAGGAAGAACAAAGGCACAAGATCAAGTGGAGAGGCTGTGCATGCATCGTCCATGAAGTTTGTGGTAACACCAGCCCAGACATAGGCTTCTCTGGGAGGAAGGGGTCCACTGATTTCAAAGTGTTTCAAAGCACATGCATGACTTTAAATCCTTCACTGTTTTATCTCCTAAAGAATTGCGGAGTTCCTAGTTAACCTGTACTTACAAGAAATGAGGTGAACAGACCCTCATCAGGGCAAGCAGAGAAAAGAAATTTCGACTACACATAACAGATACAAAAACCGGCCACTTGAAGAATTGCAGAGCTTGCATAATGGCGTACGTGAAATGAGAAAGTACAAGGAGCAAGAAGTCCTTTAATCTCCAAACTACAAACTACTATAATGTGATCAAGAGCCAGAGTGGGGCTGGGCAGAGTGGCTCACACCTTAATCCCAGCACTTTAGGAGGCTGAGGCAGGAGGATCACTTGAGGTCAGGAGTTTGAGACCAGCCTGGCCAACGTGGTGAAAACCCTGTCTCTACTAAAAATACAAAAAATAGCCGGGCATGGTGGTGGGTGCCTATAATCCCAGCTACTTCAGAGGCTGAGGCAGGAGAACTGCTGGAAAATTGTGGGGGGGAGGGGCAGTGGAGGAGGGGCGCGGTGGGTGTGGGGAAAGGGGTGGAGGTTGTCGTGATATGGATGGTGCCACCAGACTCCAGCCTGGGTGACAGTGAGACTCGAAAAAAAAAAAAAAACAAGAGCCAGAGGTGGAGGTGAGGGTGGAAATTTCACCAACGAACAACTTTGATCAATTCTCTTGACAGGTTTGAAGGGTTGGGTTCAACAATTCTTCGGCTTCCTCAAAACCTGACGTACATAGAACTTAGTAACATCTTTTATAAAATATAAGGCATGCATGCAAGAGCTGTTCATCTTAAAGGGGACAGTATGAATGCTTTTATTAAAATGTTTGGCCGGGTGCGGTGGCTCAAGCCTGTAATCCCAGCACTTTGGGAGGCCGAGACGGCCGGATCACGAGGTCAGGAGATCGAGACCATCCTGGCTAACACAGTGAAACCCTGTCTCTACTAAAAAATACAAAAAACTAGCCGGGCGAGGTGGCGGGCGCCTGTAGTCCCAGCTACTCGGGAGGCTGAGGCAGGAGAACGGCGTAAACCCAGGAGGCGGAGCTTGCAGTGAGCTGAGGTCCGGCCACTGCACTCCAGACTGGGCGAGAGAGCGAGACTCCGTCTCAAAAAAAAAAAAAATGTTTATTCCACAGCCTAGTTTTCTAGGGCAGGTGGTCAATTAATATTAATAAAAGAAAACCCCCATACTCAAAATATGCAGGCTGTAGGTTTTTTGTTTTCTTTTTTGAGACAGAGTCTAGCGCTGTTGCCCAGACTGGAGTGCAGTAGCACAATCTCAGCTCACCACAACCTCCACCTCCCAGGTTCAAGCAATTCTCCTGCCTAAGCCTCCTGAGTAGCTGGGACTACAGATGCACGCCACCACGCCCAGCTAATTTTTGTATTTTTAGTAGAAACGGGGTTTCACTATATTGGCCACGCTGGTCTCTAACTCCTTACCTTGTGATCCACCTGCCTCAGCCTCCCAAAGTGCTAGGATTACAGGTGTGAGCCATCACACCTGGCCTACAGGTTAACTTTTAAGCAAAAATTTCAAATATACAAAGGAATTGAGAAGATACTCTCCATGGCATATTATTCTCACATTTAAAATAAGAAAGATCCACTGGGGGCAGGGGAAGTACACAAATAAGTCACACGTTTAAATTCAGGCTGGGCAATGTTACCAGGACCGAAAGTCTTATAGGAGAAAACGTTTCCTAGCTGTGTTACTGGCAAAAGTCAGTGTTCTACTTGGTTACCTAAAGGATCATTTGGGAGGAGGAAACCTAGTAGCAGTTATTTAAATCAACTGGTATATTATGTTCACTACAGAAAACCTTTCTGAGGAAGTTAAAAAAAAAAAAAAGCATCACACTGTTGAAGCGCAAGGTTTAAAATTAAGAGTGTTGTACAGTAGGGTTCGGCTAACTGGGGAGCCAAAATACTCAATTTGGCTTAGGACAAAATAAACTGGCCAATTAACAGTAAAAGGAGACAGTGACTAACTTGAACAAAAAAAAGTTTTGTTTAGTTGGGTTTTTTTTCTTTTTTGGGTGGAGGTAGACACACTGGAAAAGGTCTTCCAGAACACCTGGATCAAAATGACCTTTGCTAAGTCAACTCTAGAAATTGATCAATCATATCTGACCTGGTACAAATTTCAGTTCTCCTTCTTAGATGAAAGCTAAAACCAGAGTTATCCTATAACCAGAAATGTGGGTAAGACACTAAAAGATGGTCAGTATACATTTAGAAACTCCACACTGTAAGATTACACAGGCACGTGGAAGAATAAGCAAGATCTTGGTCTTGTTTAAAAAAAGAAAAGAGAAAAAAAAAAAACATCAAGCCACATCCTGGAGTTGAGAACAAGTGAGGAACAGCAAATGGCCATTAGTATAATTAACATGTACTGTCTCACACTTCCCAGTTAAATTTATGGAAGACACTATTAAATTTCAGACAAAATATATATATTTCTTTTAAATCTTTACAATAAATCAAGATGTAGAATCTTACATAGGGCACATTTTTGTTTATTTAGGTACTCAATTCCATCTCTCTTGGATGCAAATAACCCTGGTGACAAGTGTGTACAAAGTCTTCTCTTTGCTTTCTATAATTTTAAAGCAAATAACACATTTGACTGTATTTAAGTCTGTGCAAATAATCCTTCAGAAGAAATATCCAAGATTCTGTTTGCAGAGGTCATTTTGTCTCTCAAAGATGATTAAATGAGTTTGTCTTCAGATAAAGTGCTCCTGTCCAGCAGAACTCAAAAGGCCTTCAAGCGTTCAAGAAGTGTAGTTCAGATAAGACTGGGTCATACGAATTCCAGCTTCCCGTGCCCACTGTACATGCCCCAGTGAACGAGCGAGAGGATCTTATCATTGCTGAGGTCTGCTTGTCTCATTTTATCACAGGTCAGACAGCAGTTCTCGTGCCCACTGACCGGCACCATGCATTCCAAGTCTAACTTTGCAACCTGCCCCTTCTTGGAATGGTGTCCGTGAAAGCTGTAGTGCAAACGGGAGAGCATCTGTTGCCGCTGATCCTGCAGCCTCTTGTTTTCACTTCTAAGCATCCTCAGGGCCAACATAATAAGCAACACTAAAATCAGCCCTCCAGCAATGGGCACAGCAATGACTGCGGCCCGGAACCACAACTCTTTGGAAGAAGTCAGCTCCTGCACCTTGGTGATAAGGTTTCTGCTACCATCATGCTGATACCTGTTTCCTTGTCCTAAAGGAGTACAAAGAAAATGATCAAACTCCATGTTAACTCCTCCTAGGGATATTCATAATCATCAATTCATTTTATCCAGGAATTCCATTAAAAAGAAGCTTACAATTAAATCAACGATATTTAGAAAATATTGCAAAACTATCTAAAGAAGCTTACAAACGCATTTGTTTACAGACTGTCATTACTGAGATGTAATGGCCTTTTAATGTCTTCAAAATGTTGAAAAAACAGGCAAAACCTATTATGTAGACAGACATCTAATGCTCAGGCAGACATAAAAGCCACTCAATCAAGATGCATCTTTGTATCCAGCCAGGCTTCTCCCTCTGGTGTCTCTAATTACATTAACAACAAAATCAATAGCAGACACACGAAATCGTGGCTGTCACAAGTCTATAGATCAGGCAGGCATTCTGGTTAGAAACGGCTTCTACCTACCTGAGGCCTCACCCTTGGGAGGAGAGAGAACATCGTGCAGCCCTCTGTAATTGCACATGTCTTCATGACAGCATTCCAATGTGGGCATGGTGGTGCCAGAGTGGTTTCGGGCCTGTTTGGCTTGGCAGATGTCTGCCGTGCTTGCAAGAGAGTCCAGGCAGCCATGGGTGAGTGGGGAATTGGAGTTCTGAGGATCAAGAAGTCTAGAGAAGCAGGCGCTGAGCTCAGATTTACACATATAACCAGTGGCTACACAGTGGGCAGCATCACAGTAGCATCGAATTTCACCTGAAAACAATGAGAAATCACGTCCAACTCTGCTCCAGAAACCAGATAAAGTAACTATTTAGGCAGCTGCTAAATCCCATATTCAAAGGCACGAACTTTTACATCATCCAAGCTCAGGGCTCCAGTCCATGGAGCCTGGAGAAGCCCTTCCCTGCAGCCAGTAGGTAAGTTTCAATCCAGTTAAATGTAATTTTGGCAATGTAGTAATCCCAATAGCAGGTTTCGGAGGAGTTTAGAGAGTCATTTTTTAAAAAGTTGCTTTTTGAAGGAAATAGTAATGAGTATCATTTCTCCTACCATAATGTAAATCACGTTATTTATTCATCTGAATCCTACATGACCATACAACATAAAATGCTAGGCTTTTTGATTTTGTCAGTATAAATATTTGATCGGAACTACTGAATTGTTTACTATCCCACAGGACTGTGCCAAGAGTTAAGAGCTTTAGCTAACACCTTATAAAGTTATTAACTAGAAACACAACAATCTAGAAATTGCCCAGGTCAGGAGGTTTTAAAACTATGAAACTAGGCAGCTATTTGCAACCTCTCTAGAAAAGGCAAACTTTTTGCCTATAAAGATCTTTTCATGCAGAGGAGCTTTTAGTCAGTATATTGTAAAACAGGAACTAGGCAGTTTACAATTAGTGGTTTGCTTGCCAAAGTCAATTTCTTTCAGCCCAAATGGAAAGTCATAAAAGGTGGGGTGAGTATAAAACTGCAAGGCTAACTTCTCCTCCTCCTCCTCACAAGTTTTACATGTAATTCGACATGTGATCTAAAAGGGGAAACATTGAAACCGAAAATCCTCTGCTGGTTGAATGAAAAATCCTTAAGGAAACCTCAAATTTTCTACAGGAAGTGATTAAAAGTTTCCTTTATAAAAACTTATTTTGTGAGTTGCATGGCTCGGTTCACATTTTGTCACAGGGCAAGATTGGAGGCTTTAATATCAGTTTCTACTTGAAATAATCTAGGTCTTAAAGTTATCACTAATACGATATCCACCTAGTGGACCCTGGTGACTGTCACATGCCACAGCAAGTAAACTGAACTAATGCACAAGCCTCTCCCAGTTTCCCGTCTGAAGATCCGAAACCTCCACTCTGAAATTAACCACCAGGATCTGCTGTTTTACAAACCTCTTCCCACCCTTACCTTTCTTCTTCCCCCTCTTTCTGAATGCCGAGGAAGGTGTCTCATTTAATTATCTGTCCAAATTCCAGACCACGGTATGGCGGTAAGGTATGCCCTGCTTTCACCGGACACTGCCAGTGCTTCCGTTCTAAGAAAAACCAGCCCACTAAACACAGATCTTTAGCAACCCCTAACAGTCCAAAGCTGGGGTTCTCGTTCCTAAAGCTGCACTCCCCATCCTGCGGTTGAGCCCAAGTTCCTTCTCTGCTTCAAGTAAGAACCTCGCTTTGCAGAATCACTTCTCTGCTCTTTCTCCTCCTCGCTCCAAGTTCACTTTATTTTCCACATAAAGCTCACCAGTCTTCTGGGGTGATGACTACATATTCCTAGTTTGACAAATTCCATATACAGATTTAAAGTATAAATAAAACAGATTAAAAGCCCATTTTGACCCTATTAGTTTCAGACCTTCTACAGAAAAGGAAGACTGAATACAAGTAAAATGCTGCTTAAATGTTTATGAGAGCCTATTTAAAATACTGTATTTTCAATGACCTAAAAACAGCCTAATAAAATTTTGACAGGTAACTGGGAAAGTTCTAACTACTTTTTTTTTTTTAATTAGAGCCACATTTTAAGCAAGCAGAATGGACTTTTGTACCACTGTATTAAAACTATATTTCTGTCGTTCATAAAGTTTCTTCCTGTGGCACGCAAAAGGCCAGAAAGGGGACTGGTATTTTGAAACTATGGAACAATGCCCTTCTGTTTCTGCCCCCTTCTCGTTACTGTATGTAGTGATTAAACAAAAATGTCTGCTTTAGTCAAGATGGCTACAGGAGAGACTGCTGGCTTCTTTTAAAGCTTTTGAAGTCCGCAGCCGTCAGAAATCTCTGATCCCCTAATTATATCATTATCAGGCACATAGTTTCGGTATCTGTGACTTCATGTCAGCCTCAGTCCCTCCCTTTTCTGCCCGCCTTTGATAGGGCCAGGAGGCTCCCCTCTGCAAGCTGCAAGGGCTGTTATTTAGGGTTAATTACACCCTTCCTTCCAAAATAAATAAATACTGTAGCACATCATCCTTGCTGGGCTAGCTTATGCTTTAACCTCATGCCTGCTACATAGCAATTAGAGAGAAGCAGGGGGCTGCAAAGGCTAAACAGTGCTTCCTACTTAAAAAAAAAATTATCTGTTCACAGAACAGTAGGTAGATTTCATAGCAGGGAGGTGAGGGGAACCTTGAAATTCAGAGGAAGTTCGGATTATTTCCATCTAAAAGGTGAAAGCCTGCAGAGGAAAGAAGGAACTGACCCGCTGCCTTTGCCTTTTTTTTTTTTTTTTTGGTCCTGTTTGTAAAATATGAGGTGAGTAGGAAATGAGACGCTGACAGAGCCTACTCCTCCTGGCTACTGAAAAGCAACACAACACACACTCCTGCACACCTCGGACACCTTAACTCCCAGGGAAACCCAAACACTCGCTCGCACACACTCAGAGAGATGTACGCAGAGACACACTCACACAGAGACTCACATACACATTCAGAGATAGACACTTACAGACAGACATAGAAATGCATTCAGAAAGACACTCAGGGTCACAGAGATACATTGAGAAATACAGAGACTCAGACACATTCAGAGACACAAAGACTCAAGAGAAAGAGACACAGAAATGCATTCAGAGATAAATTCAGAGACATACTCAGAGATACACTGAGTGATACAAAGGTTCAGACACACATTCAGTGACACAACACTCAGAGAGACACAAATGCATTCAGAGATACTGAGGGTCAGAGACACACGCAGAGAAATACATCCTGAGGCACTCACACAGACACACACTGCGAGCACGCGGCAGCTACGGGCCGGGGTCTGCGATTCCTCCCGGTCGCCCGGGCCCCCAGGGTGAGGAGGCGGCGGCGTCGAGCCGAGACTCCGGCCTCGCTCCCCGCTGGGCTGCAAACGCGCCACTCCCCGCAGGCAGAGCCAGGAGGACCCTCTGATCATCGACTGCCCTGAGATCGCAGTCTGCATCCACGCGCCAGGCCACGGCCGCGACTTCTAAGAACACAGTAACTTGTCGCGACCTGCGGCTCCGGCGCGGGAGGGAGCCTCGCCCACCGCTAACAAAGCCTCTGCAGCCGGCTCCAAAACCCCGCGGCGGGTACGGGACCCCGGGCCCCTTGAGCCCCCAGCACCCACCTTTGGTGAGCAGCACGGCCATGGCGCAGAGCTCCAGCTGCAGCCAGATGAAGATGTAGCTGGAGTGGCGATCCATTGACGCCCCGCACAGCCGCGGCGCCCCCGCCG
>NW_012116188.1:965413-968771 GCF_000951035.1 Colobus angolensis palliatus
GGCGTCTGGGACGCCCGGCTGGGGCGCTGCCGTCTCCCGGGCTCCCTCTTGCGGAGGCCTGCGCGTCCATGACCTTCGCGAGGCTCCGGGGGAGCCTAGCCCCGGGACCCGCTCGGGAACCCACCTCCCAGACTCTGACGGCTCAGTCTCGGGCGGTCAGCGTCCCCCAGCCCGGGGCTTCTTTTGGGTGCCCCCAAAACACGCAGGGCGTCTGCGTGGTGGTCCTCCCCGGCCGCACTGCGTTTTCTGGAGCCCCCAGGGACGAGTGACGACGCTCCGGCCTGTGCAGGTGGCGGAAGAGGGTTCGGGTGGGAACCTGGACGAGGCAGCCCAGCGCTGAGGTCTGCGTTCAGCCTTCGCCCCCCACCCCGTCAGCGTGTCCGCCTCGAGCTGCCCGCCAGGGGATCAATAAAGCCCAGACAGACCGACTGTTGATCAGTTAGGAGCCGCTAGGTTCTCCCGGGTACACGGGACGAGTAGCCAGCTAGAGACACTTAACGAAAATTAGCAAATCCAAAAGCACCCGGCGCCAGCGAGACGACACTGGCCGAGACTGACACTCAATTAACCACCCCCCCCAAACAATCGCTGGCAAACACGCCGGCTGACCCTGATCAATATCAGCCCCGCAGTGATCTCCTCCTTGAGATGCTAATTCATTTATTAGGGATCGCGGGGCTGCCCTTCCCAAGGTACTCAAGGTGGTCTTGCTGTAGTTTCTTCTTCCCTCGGCTCTGGAAGGAATTAAGCTTAAAACTCATTATCTGAGGGAATGTTCTTTTATCCTCTCCCTCCAAAACCTGAGATGAACAAAAGTCAACCATTTGCAAAATTCTTCTTGAGAATCTGCCAGAGCTTCCCTACCCGACATGTCAAAGGGCAGGGGGAGTGGGGAAAGAAAGAGAAGCACATTTCATGCTAAGGTGAGAATTATAAAGTCAAATCCTTTAGGACTAGAGTGCAGACATGAGCTTTAAGACTAAGAAAAATGTATAATTGTCTTGAGGACTGAAAGTCAAGGCGAACATATCTCAAACGCCTAACCTTTTAAAGCTGTTGAAAGTCTGCAGAGCTGCAGGATGTAGGTAATGAAATTGCCTTTGAAAAATAATGTTTATGTGCAGAAAAATAAAATAATTTCATAAACTGATGCTCAGACCATTACTTGTCTAGATCAAAATTGCATCTAAAAGGAAAGAAGGAGAAGCCCAGCAGAACTTTTAAAAGAAAATTAAACTGGTTAGGGCACCAGGTAAACAGCAGGTTTCTCAGACAAGTTTCTTAAGGGGTGTGCTGACAAGTCAGTCCTGGGGACGAGTTTGATTAGAACTTCCTGGCTACTAGAACCTTGACAAGTTAACAATTGTAAGGTTTTTATGCAGGCAATACTTTTTTTTCCGAGACGGAGTCTGGCTCTGTCGCCCAGGCCAGAGTGCAGTGGCACTATCTCGGCCCACTGCAACCTTCCACCTTCCCTGTTCAAGCGATTCTCCTGCATCAAGCGATTCTCCTGCATCAGCCTCCTGAGTAGCTGGGATTACAGGCGCGTGCCACCACGCCCGGCTAATTTTTGTGTTTTTAGTACAGACGAGGTTTCACCATGTTGGTCAGGCTGGTCTTGAACTGCTGACCTTGTGATCTGCCCGCCTCAGCCTTCCAAAGTGCTGAGATTACAGGCGTGAACCACCGGGCGCCGGAGGACAATACTTTTTATGTAATGATACAATTTCTTTTAGAGAGTCAATTATTAGCTAAAAGGAAACTTTCAGGGTATATTCGTTCAACCTGGCCTCCCACGGTAGGCCAGGCTTGCAATGTCTGGGGTTATAAAGATATCAGAAACTAGATAGTAAATCTGAAAACAATGGAGCTGGACAATGATAGAGATTTATGTGCATAATGTTACCATGCCTAAAAGAAAGAGGTTAACTAGCCTGGGAAGGTAAAGAAAGCCAGTCAAGTCTCCTAGAAGCAATGATATTAAGGATTAGAAGACCATTACAAGCACAGAGGACCACAGGAATTTAGGAAAGAAAGTATTTGATTGTGTAGGGTAGTAGGGGTGGTAAGTAGCGAACAGGTAGTTGGGATGACAAGCAAGTCTTTGTGATTGCAGCATAAAATGTGAAGAAGTGAACAGAGACGTATCAGAAATGAACTATATTTCCCTTTGATGCAGATAAGTACTTGTTTAATGGAAGAGGTCTGGGGAACGTGTTGGTGAAAGTTGCATTCTAATAGACACTTTCTGAGTGTCTCCCAGCCCAATTCAGAGAATGTCCCTTTTCTCTGGAGTGGGCCGTTGCAACCTGATTAAGAGACTCTGACCCTCTAGCCATAACTAGTCACATGACCCAGGTTAGGTCAGTTAGAGTCTCTCTTCTGTGTCTTTGAACAGACATGCTGCTCAGTCCCTCAAGGTCATTTCACGGGAGACATAAAAATTTTGCTTTGGACTACAGCTGTAGTCCACCTGTCTGCAAAGAAAGAAAAATGATGAAGATATGCAAAGTGGCAAAGACTTAAATCCAAATGGATTTCCAGTCACTCGGCCTCACTTCTTGTCCTTAGGTTAACTCAGTAACCTTAATAAAGTCCCCTTTTTACTTAAGGTTCTTTTCCTTGCAACCCAAAGAAACAAAACTAAGATATTTGTATTTTATTGAATTAATGTTGACTTTGAGCACTCCAGGTTGTATGTATCTTTTTGTTCCAAGTCCAATTCTGAATAAGAACTTGGGATCCATTTTTTAGACAATGATTTCAACTATTTTGTTTTTATTATTAATGAGCAAACTTTCTAAATGACCAGAAATTAAAGAGAAACAAGTCTGCACTTTAATGGTTCTGGGGAAGACACGGACTTTTCAACTAAATGAATCAGAGTGTTTGAATCAATGTAGAATATCAAAATCATTTTAGGGATAATGTGTCAATTATGAGGCCATATCAATAGTTGAGAGAATAGGCAACAATTTTAATTCAATTTAAGACTCTTAAGGAAAATTGCTTCTCTAGAGAATTTTACTTATGCTTTGCACATAATTCAGTTATTACTTTCCTACATGTAGGTTGATAAGTAGAAGGAAAAAAATAGTACAATCTACTGTCCTTTTGAAGTTTAAAGCAAGAAATGAAATCAATGACCAAAATTCTTTTTACACCTACAAAAGGATTCTGAAAATACCTGGGAACAAGCTATCTATACCCAAGAACAGAAAACTGATTCTACACCTAACAAACATTTAAACAGTATAATAGTTTTTTATTAACTTCAAACAGCATTCAAGATATACTTTATCCATGGGATATATATATACACACACACACACATATATATATATTATATATATATATT
>NW_012116188.1:968831-980068 GCF_000951035.1 Colobus angolensis palliatus
TATATATATTTTTTTTGAGATGGAGTCTCACTCTGTCACCCAGGCTGGAGTGCAGTGGCATGATCTCAGCTCATTGCAATCTCTGTCTCCTGGGTTCAAGCGATTCTCCTGCCTCAGCCTCCCGAGGTGCCCACCACTATGCCCAGCTAATTTTTGTGTTTTTAGTAGAGACAGGGTTTCGCCATGTTGGCCAGGAATCTGGAACTCCTGACCTCAGGTGATCCGCCCACCTTGGCCTCCCAAAGTGGTGGGATTACATGTGTGAGCCTCTGCGCTCAGCCAGTGATACATTTTTATAGTTGGTCTCCACCACAAAACCCATTCTGTTAACAAAGCTGCAAATGCTCTACCAATCTCTGCTTGCCCAAATAATGCCATTGTTTCCCAAAGTTGTAGATGACCCCCTTTTCAGCACTACTTCTGTCTTCACAATGACAATAAAAAAAATTGCTCTGAGTACATTTTGTTCATAGAGAAGGCCGTTGTGTTCAGGTTCCTGGCTAGCTTACAAACAACTATTGCAGTCTATTGATAGGATCTAACATTTCTGCCTGTTACACAAATCTGCCAACTAACAATCCACAGAGGTTAGGTAACACTTTGAATTTCCAGTAGCAGCTTTTGTTTCTTTCTAAAAAGTCATTTGTTTTCTGTAGAAGTTGGGAGTTCAGATCTAAAACTTACTTTCATTGGACTAGGCCAAAGATAAGGGATTAGCCCATCCCAAAGGAATGCCTGTCTAGTTGGGGGGTTTTTTGGTTTGGTTTTCTTTTGATTGTTTGTTTTTGGTTTTCCTCTAAAATGGAGAAGGAGATAAAGATTGACTGTAGCACCTGGAAGGTAGGGTGATAGGACTTGAAAAGGAAGGACAAGACTAAAGCTCACATTCCAAAATGCCCATCTTCCCACAGATGAGCCAAAATGCTCTGGGGTCATGCAAATAAACCATAATAGTTGTTGAGTTGAGGCTGTCTTAAGAATTTGTAGGCCGGTGGCTGGGCATGGTGGCTCACATATGTAATCTCAGCAGTTTGGGAGGCTGAGGTGGGAGGGATCACTTGAGCCTAGGAGTTCGAGACCAGCCTGGCCAACATGGTGAAACCCCGTCTCTACTAAGCACAACAAAAAGATTAGCTGGGCATGGTGGTGCACGCCTGTGACCCCAGTTACTCGAGTGGCTGAGACACAAGAGTCTCTTGAACCCAGGAGGCGGAGGTTGCACTGAGTCCCGAGATCGCACCACTGCACTCCAGCCTGGGTGACAGAGTGAGACCCTGTCTCAAAAAAAAAAAAAAAAAAAAAATTGTAGGCCCGGCACGGTGGCACACACCTGTAATCCTAGCACTTTGGGAGGCTAACGAGGGCAGATCACTTGAGGTCAGGAGTTCGAGACCAGCCTGGCCAACATGGTGAAACCCCATCTCTACTACAAGTTACAAAATTAACCGGGGGTGGTGGTGGGTGCCTGTAGTTCCAGTTACTCTGGAAGTTGAGGCAGGAAAATCACTTGAACAGGGAGGTGGAGGTTGCAGTGAGCTGAGATCACACCACTGCACTCCAGCCTGGGCAACAGAGTGACTCTGTCTCAAAAAAAAAAAAAGAAGTTTGTAAAGCTACAAATTTGGAATACAGTAAGAGTCTTCCCTAGTTAAAGATCATTACTTTAGGAACTTGATAATGGGCATTATTTATAAGCAGATAGTATCAGGTACATTCTGTGTCATCCTTGGCTTCTGCATAAGTCTTTGTTCTATTAAGTTGTGTAATATAACCCCCAATTAGGCCAGCAGAACTTTAAAAAATTACTCAGTAGCTGCTAGTTTTGCCTAGCTGATGCCAAATTACCAGTTTGATTCCCTTCGTTTTGCTTTGTTTTAACTAAAATGATGAATTAATCTTTTAAAGTTGACAAATTATCTTAAGCAAATTTCTGCCTAACAGAATGCTATTCAGGAATGCAATGCAAAAGTATTTTTTAGTTTTTTCCCCTTAGCTGATAAGACTTCACTTAATTTTTTAGAATAAAAAAAAAAAAATGTTCAGCCAGTCATGGTAGTTAGAGCTTGTAATCCCTGCACTTTGGGAGTCTGAGGTGGAAGGATTGCTAGGGTTCAAGATCAGCCTGAGCAACATAGTAAGACCTAATATATTTAAAAAAGAAAATTTAATTATTCATGTACAAACCATTGAAATCCAGAAGCTTTGATATTTTTATTAGAGAACCAAATATTTAGACCTTTCCTTGAAATGGGATGAAATCTTTCATCCTTCCTCAGCACCCATTCATGCTTCTCCCTCTCCCCACTCTCCCTGCCTTTGATGGTCCACTAATGGCTTCTATTATCCTATCCTGTCCTTTAGGATCTCAAACTCAAATCTCAGTGACCCAATTGAATAAGGTATTTTGCAGTGGAACTTCAGTATTCTATTTGCTATTATGTTCTGGCCACTGTCATTGTTTTTACTTCATAATAATTCCTGAGAAAATAACTATATAGTATTTGTTTTATCATTTACAAAGTATCAAGACACACATTATATTTGATGTGTGGGTTCAAGCCATGAAATAAAATGCCAGCCAAATGTGCATATCTTCAAATATTTAATGCATTTCAACGAGATTTATGGGCAGAGGTTATAAAGAGAGTACACCCTAAGTGAGGTCATCAATGAACACAATTCTTGTTCTTACCCTTGGTATTAAGGGAAGAACTTCTTATGCATTTTTCTCAGATTGAATAATCTTCCTTTGTTCTATCTGTTCACCTAACAAATGAGTTCCTATTCTGCTATGAATCCCTTAAACACAAAGAACTCTCTGATAAGGTAGGCCGGCTCACACCTATAATCCCAGCTACTTGGGAGGCTAAGTTGGGAGGGTCACTCGAAGCTAGGAGTTTGGAAACAGCCTAGATAACATAAGGAGACTCTGTCTCAACAAAAAGTGTAGAAATTAGCCCCATGTAGTGGGGAGCACCTATGGTCTTAGCTACTTGGGAGGCTGGGGCCAGTGGTTCGAGACTACAGTGAGCTATGATTGCAGCGCTGTACTCCAGCCTGAGTAACAGAGTGAGACCCTCGTCTCTAAAAAAGCAAAAGCAAAACCAAGTAACTCTCTACTGTCCCATTCACGATTTAGTGCCATTTAGTTACATGTTTAGCCTATACTTTCAAAGACATCATTTAAAATCCTTTAAAACATCTATGTGGCTGGCATGATGGGTCATACCTGTAATCCCAGCACTTTGGGAGGCTCAGGCAGGAGGATTGCTTGAGCCCAGGAATTTTGAGACCAGCCTAGGTAACATAGGGAGGCCCCTATCTCTACAAGAAAATTAAAAAAATTAGTCAGGTATGGTGGCTCGCACCTGCAGTCCCAGCTACTTGGGAGGCTGAGCTGGGAGGATCTCTTGAGCCAGGGAGGTAGAGGTTGTAGTGAGCCATGATTGCACCACTGCACTCCAACCTAGGCAACAGAGTGAGACTGTATCTGAAGTAAATAAATAAGTAAAAATAAAACATTTATAGTACAACGTTAGTCAACATGTTTAATTAAAAGGAAGAAAGAGGCACTAAAGATTAATTTAGGAGGGGTTTGTGGTGTGGACACAATAAGCTTACGGTATGGTTACTACTAACTGGTGATTGACAAGCACTGCTTATCACCTCAGGGAGCCAAACTTCCTGGAGCTGGAAGCCAGAGACTTGGGCCTCTTTCTCTCAGGGTTGTCTTTGCTTCTCGCCTCTCTGCCATTGAGCTGTCATCCTCTCCTTATTTGTAGGTTTTACTCTCCTAATTTCTGCTTGTTTTTGTCCAATCATAAGTCCCCTATACAGAGAGATACTGCCCAAGAGATGGTTTCACCTTCTATCACTACGGCAAACTATCACAGTCGTTTGTTCAGCTTACGGAGACACCATCCCCAAATACTCAGTCTGTGACCTCTTTAGCTTGGGTAGGGTTCTGGCTGATATGAAACCTGGGTACTGCTCTCAGCAAGGGTGTGAGCCAGAAAGAACACACGGAAAGAGGTATGGGCAGGCTGGCACCATAAAGCATGCCATATATTTTTTTTTTTTTTTGAGATGGAGTCTTGCTCTGTCACCCAGGCTGGAGTGCAGTGGTCGGATCTCAGCTCACTGCAACCTCCAACGCCCTGGTTCAAGCGATTCTCCTGCCTCAGCCTCCCGAGTAGCTGGGACTACAGGCGCCCACCACGTCGCCCGGCTAGTTTTTTGTATTGTTTAGTAGAGACGGGGTTTCACCGTGTTAGCCAGGATGGTCTCGATCTCCTGACCTCATGATCCGCCCGTCTCGGCCTCCCAAAATGTTGGGATTACAGGCTTGAGCCACCGCGCCCAGCCCAAGCATGCCATATTATATAAAGTTAATTCACCTATAAAGAAAAATAAAGTAGGCCAGGCTCAGAGGCTCACACCTGTAATTCCAGCACTTTGAGAGGCTGAGGTGGGAGGATCACATGAGTTCAGGAGTTCGAGACCAGCAGGCCCAGTAGCAGATGCCTGTAGTCTCAGCTACTTGGCAGCCTAAAGTAGGATTACTTGAGCCCAGGAGTTCCAGGCTGCAGTGAGCTATGATCACACCACCACACTTCAGTCTGGGCAAGAGAGAGAGACCGTCTCAAAATAAAAGAAAAATGTTAGTGAGTGAATTTTGACCTTCGCCAAAAGGCTGAGAAGTGATTAGTGAGTGGAACTAAGATCAGTCCTCCCAGTCAGGCGCGGTGGCTCCTGCCTGTAATCTCAGCACTTTGGGAAGCCGAGGCAGGTGGATCACTTGAGGTCAGGAGTTTGAGAACAACCTGGTGAATATGGTGAAACCCCATCTCTACTAAAAATATAAAAATTAGCCAGCTATTGGGGAGGCTGAAGCAGGAGAATCTCCAGGAGGCGGAGGTTGCTGTGAGCCGAGATAGCGCCACTGCACTCCAGCCTGGGCAGCAAAGTGAGACTCTGTCTCAAAAAATAAAAAATAAAAAAAAAAAGAAATCATTCCTTCAAATTATTACTTCTGTGTGACTTTATCACTTGAGTGTTTGCTATCATCTAAAATAATGTAGCCATTTGAAGACAGCCCATTTTAAACAGACTGAAGACTCAGAACCTTGCAGAGTCTAGGACCATTTTGAACTCCTGGATCATTTTTAATATACAACAAACTTGAACGGCTTGTCTTCTTAGTGGGGCCATGGCAACGAGCAGAGCTTTTATTAGCTTCTTGAGAAAGATGAGTATTTGGAGTGAATAGTCAACCTGGCATTTTCCACATATAGTGGAGGGGGAAGGAGCAGGAAAGATGCATGTGATGCAATGTCTATGAGCAATGACATTGCTTGCCAGTCTGTATGGAATACATGAGCAAAATCCATCAACATTACAGCCAAAGAGTCAAAGTAGTCACTTGTTTCCTTGGAGGTCCATCCACTTGGCTCCACCCCGTACCACTTAGTTGTTCCTCATTAAATCATAGGAGTATATAAAAAGAGTTCTCTGGGCCTGGCATGGTGGCTTTTGCCTATAAACCCAGCACTTTGCGAGGTCAAGGAGGGTGGATCACTTGAATCCAGGAGCTCAAGACCATCCGGGGCAACATGGTGAAACCCCATCTCTACTAAAAATACAAAAATTAGCTGGGTGTGGTGGTGCATGCCTGTAATCCCAGCCAATCAGGAGGCTGAGGCTGGAGGATCGCTTGAGCCAGAGATGGGGAGGCTGCAGTGAGCCGAGATTGCACCACTGCACTCCAGCCTGGGTAACAGAGCAAGGAAGAAGTAACACTAAAGTAAGAAACTGAAGTCCTGCATTTGTATCCACGCTCTATTACTCAATATTTTGTTTATTTGTTTGTTTGTTTTTTGAGACAGGGCCTCTCTCTCTCACCCAGGTTGGAGTGCAGTGGCACAATCTCAGCTCACTGCAGCCTCCACCACCATGGCTCAAGTGATCCTCCCACCTCAGACTCCCAAGTAGCTAGGACTACAGGTGCATGCCACCACATCCCGCTAATTTTTAAATATTTTGTAGAGACAGGGTCTTACCATGTTGCCCAAGCTGGTTGTTTATTTTATTATTATTATTATTATTAAGATGGAGTCTCGCTCCATTGCTCAGGCTGAAGTGCAGGGGAGCAAGCTCACTGCAGCCTCTGCCTCCCGAGTTCAAGCAATTCTTATGCCTCACCCTCCTGAGTGGCTAGGATTACAGATGTTTGCCACCATGCCTGGCTAATTTTTGTATTTTTGATAGAGGCAGGGTTTCAACATTTTGGCCAGGCTGGTCTCAAACTCCTGGCTTCAAGTGATTCACCTGCCTCAGCCTCCCAAAGTACTGGGATCACAGACATGAGCCTCCATGCCCAGTATACTCAATGAGTTTTTATGAGCCAATCAATTGGCCCCTTGGTACTCAGTTTTCTTGCCCATAAAATGAGAACAAGAGTGTTTGGTAGCCTGCCTGCTCCAGAGATTGCTACTAGTGCAACTTGAGGTCTTCGTGTAAGTTTTGTTAACTGTGAATCTCTATAGAAATGGTGACCAATTTTCCTTAGAAATTGGTCTAAGGAAAAGTTTGTAATACTTGAATGTATTTATGATGACTTCCCAGGTGGTTTCAGGATTTTGTCCTCCCTGGAGCTGAAGATTTGAAGTGCAAATAATGTTAATGCCAAGTCAGCCTGTGGCCTGGGCAGGGTGATGGTATCTCTCTGAAAACGCAGGAATCTTGCCAGCAAAGGTTTGCTCCCATGACTGGTGATAGTCCAAGAATCAGCCAAGGAAAATTGGTTGGCTAACTTATCGTTACGCAAGAAACTTAGCTGCTCTCATGGAACCATAACTGGTGCCTCTAGTCTGCTGGAAAACACAAGAAGTATCTTCCACCCTGCAACATGACACCTTTAGATAACCCATCTCCAGTCCAATGGCATTTTTCGAAGAAGTCTGATGTTGCTTACTCACTTTCAAACGGAAGCATTTCCTAAGAAAATCCTGATTAATTATGGATACACTTGCCATGAACTGTACTCATGAGCTGTCCTTTATTTTTTTAGGGATAATCAAGAGATTTCTAAAATGGCTCCTGCCCTCAAAATGCTTCTAATCCACCTGCCTTTTTTCTTTTTTTCTTTTTCAGGTGACTGCTTAATTTTAACAGAGGTCTGTAGGAATGATGGGAAGGGGCACTGGTACTTCTCTCTTTCCTAATCCTTCAAGTCATCCCTGAAGATCCGCAGTTTTCCTGGAGACAGGTGAGGTCCAGCCCCTGAAAGAGGCAGACAGTGCAGAGAGAAGAGCCTATGTTTTTGCATTTTTGTCAGAGGTGATGTATCAAGGTACAATCAAAGCCTTTTCACATCTGAAATCTTTTCGTTCCCATCAGCCAGTACGACTACAGCGAAGAGAGAGGGAAGAGGGAGAGGGGCCTGTCCAGGAAGATTCACCTTCCTATTGACAGATCGGGAAGTTTCGGGAAAATGTACTCCAGGCTCCACACATCGTTACTGATTCCCGGTTCGTTGGAATACATGTAGAAAAGTACTTAGAGAAATCAGTTTAAGTATAAGATAAATGCTGATCCCCGGGTCCCTCTAAGTTTCTATTGACAATAGCAAAACAGCAGCCACAGCGCCATTTCGGTTCAATCGAAGAGATATTAGCATCCGTTTTAGGCAGGGAGAACATCCAAAAAGATCGATACCGAGGGGAGGGCGAGGCTGGGAGAGCGATCGGGAGCCGAGAGCGAGTGAGCGAGAGAGGGCGAGGAGAAGGAACGGGAACCTGCGAGAGATCCCTCGGGGGAAATGCAAACGCTGGAGAGAGGCACCAATTATGATAATTGAAGGTAATGGTGCTGAGGCGCCAAGGAGCTCCGCGCTGTTTTACATCATCCAGCTCCAACCCAGACGCGCCCGAGCCCGCGCCTCCCCGGCCGGGTCCACGCCCTCCCGGGCTCTCTGGGGCCCCTGCCCCGGGCCGGCCGCGCGCAATTCGGGTGCCCCACGCGGACCAGCCGCTGTCTGTCTCCCCTACCGCCTCCTCTGTGCTGACTTATGGAGCGACCCCGACTTGTTGCAAAATGAAACAGGGGCACAGACACTTGTGGTCTGGACAGACTTCCCCCAGGCTAGAGTCTGTAGGGACTCGAGACATCCCTGTCCCAATCCCGGTACCAATGCGCCCCTGTTTGCGCTGTGGTTCTCAGTCTCGCTCCCACCGTAACCTCCTTTCCCCTTTCCCCTGTAACTTGGGAAATTTAAACCAGCGTCTTTAAAATAAGCCGCGTGGGAGCCCGGGAGTTCGTGAATGTGGCGGACAGGATTAGAAAAGATTTTATTGTTGTTCAGCTTCTGACCAAAATGGGATCTTTGAGTCACTGAATTTTAAGGAGTCAGGAGAGATGGAACAGCAGTTTCCCCGACCTAGAGGTTCAGAGAAGAGACCCAGGGACTTCAGGGGCTGGCCTCGGTATGAGTGAGGTGTGTTTTTCAAAGCTACCGGGTTTTGTTCGTTTGACTGATTTCCTTCCTTCCTTCCTTCCTTCCTTCCTTCCTTCCTTCCTTCCTTCCCTTCCTTCCTTCTTCCCTCCCTCCCTCCCTTTCTGTCTCTCTCTCTCTTTCTTTTTCTTTCTTTTCTTTCTCTTTCTTTTCTTTCAATATGTTTCCTTTTATTTTGAAATTGTAACAGCAAAATGAAGTGGTTTCTAGCTGAAACAAACTTCACCGGAAAGAAAACTGGAGTGTTCCCTCATCCATCAAAGAACAAAGGCCAAGGTCTGAGCCAGCTGCCCCACCTCCCCCAGACAGAGCAATGAACAGATTAAAAGATGGGAGGAAGGATACGATCAAAATCGGGTGGTCATGGCTGGCAGATAAAAATATGGAACGCTTCACGACTTTGCCTGTCATTCATGTGCAGGGGCCTTGCTAATCTTCTGTGTATCGTTCCAATTTTAGTATATGTGCTGCTGAAGCGAGCACCCTTTTTTTTTTTTTTTTTTGAGAGCGAGGCTGGAGTGCCTCGGTCTCAGACAGTGCCTGCCTGTCGCCCAGGCTGGAGTGCAGTGGCGCGATCTCAGCTCACTGCAAGCTCCGCCTCCCGGGTTCACGCCACTCTCCTGCCTCAGCCTCCCGAGTAGCTGGGACTACAGGCACCCGCCACCACGCCCGGCTAATTTTTTGTATTTTTAGTAGAGACGGAGTTTTACCGTGTTAGCCAGGATGATCTCGATCTCCTCACCTCGTGATCCACCCGGCTAGGCCTCCCAAAGTGCTGGGATTACAGGCGTGAGCCACCAAACCCGGCCTTTTTTTTTTTTTTTTAAATAAAGACAGGGTCTCGCTATTATGCCCCGCCTGGTCTCAAACTCCTGGCTTCAAGTGATCCTCCTGCCTAAGCCTCCCAAAGCCCTGGAATTACAGGCTTGAGCCACCATATCTGGCCAATTGATTGCTTGCTTGCTTTTTTTTAAATTTTTGTTTTTGAGATGGTGCCTCACTCTGTTGCCCAGGATGGAGTGCAGTAGTCCAATCTCAGCTCACTGCAACCTCTGCCTGGGTTCAAGCGATTCTTCTGCCTCAGTCTCCTGAGAAGCAGGGATTACAGGCATAGGCCACCATCCCCAGCTAAGTTTTGTATTTTTAGTAGAGACAGGTTTTTGCCGTGTTGGTCAGGCTGCTCTCAAACTCCCAACCTCAAATAGTCTGCCTGCCTGGCACTCCCAAAGTGCTGGAATTACAGGCGTGAGCCACCTTGTCCGGCCCAACTGATTGTTTTCTGATTGTAAAAGTAATGGATCACTGTAGAAAACTTGGAAAATACAAAAAAGAATTACGAAAACGTCTGTGGCTGCGGCAGGTGGCAGGGAGTCTGTTTCTAGGCCAGTTCCTGAGGCAGAACCAGACACAAGGAAGCAGTGGTGAGGTGGGCTCCTGCACCTGGGGTCCAGCATTAGCTTGGGGCTCAGTCACTTACCAGTGTGTGGCTTCCGGCAAACATTGTTAAACCTCTCTAGACCTCATTTTGTCACCTGTAAAATATGACTAATAAAATGATCTCTAAGATTCCTTCTCAGCTCTGTGAAAGGCAGCCTCAGAAACAAACTCTGAGGCCAAAACAAGCGTCATTAGCCTCTCCAAATAAAGTGGAATTACTATTTTCTAGAAATGCTTTAAGCAAGCCCTGAAAAGCAGATCTATGACTCCATCTGTCTTTCAGGAGCACTGTCTCTTAAAAACAGATGTGAATAATAATACAAATATTTGGCAGGTGCCAATACATGTTAAAAGTCCAGCTCAAGGTGATGACCGTTCTGATCAGACCATTCTAGAATGGTCAACCCAGTGGAAAGTGTGGCATCTTTCAAAGTTCTGTGATGAAACAGAGTGATCAAGTTGGTAAAAGCACTTAATACCACATTCAAACAGGGAATGTGAAGGAGGGACTTACACGATACGAAAGGAGACTTGCTTTGTGTAATTGCAGAGGTCACAACAAGGACTAGTGGGTGCCAGGGAAAAGGCGCCACATAGGTTTAAGATAAGGAAGAACTTCCAGGAATTAATTCTGTCTGAAGACAGCACAGGCTGTGGTTCCCAAGCAGCAGGAGAAGTCCAGCAAGGGACGCATGGACTAATTGTTGAACCAAGTGACCATATAAAATCTCAGTGTCAAGATGTTGTCATAACAGTGACAACTTCTGGTTACCATTTCCTTTAACATTAGAGATGACAATGCTGTATGATTTTTCACAACTAGGGAAAATGCTGCGCACTGGATCTCATCTAAGGAGTAAGAACCTGAGTGTCAACTTGGACTTTCCTGAGCTGTTCAAGACCAAAGATGCCCAAATAGAGAAAAATGAGGGCAGGTGCGCAACTCACTTCAGAACAGGCTGAGCACCAGGGCTGGCTGCGACTGCTTAAGAGAAACAAAAAAAAAGCATGGGATGGGGCCATCACATTCCTATGAGCCAGCCCTCTCTAACCTAGCAGGCCTGCTCGTGAGTGAGTAATTACGGGAAGGGCTGCAGAGGGCAGAGGGGCCACAGAAGACAGCTGTAAGCAGGATCTTTTTTTTTTTTTGAGACGGAGTTTCGCTCTTGTTGCGCAGGCTGGAGTGCAGTGGTATGATCTCAGCTCACTGCAACCTCCAACGCCCTGGTTCAAGCGATTCTCCTGCCTCAGCCTCCCGAGTAGCTGGGACTACAGGTACCCGCTACCA
>NW_012116188.1:981638-982159 GCF_000951035.1 Colobus angolensis palliatus
GGTCTCAAACTCCTGACCTCGTGATCCACCCGCCTCAGCCTCCCAAAGTGCTGGGATTACAGGCGTGAGCCACCGCACCCGGCCGACTCTGACTTTAAAAAGCAAACATACAGGAAGCCCCCAAACAGATGAATTAAGAAATAATCCCCTCCTTTCCTGATCTATATAACACCACATGACGGGTGACTGAATTTTTGTCCCTAACCGAACCTGACAGCATTGTATTGGCATGAACTCTTATCCAGCTGGAGACCAAAGCCAAGAGACTAACAGGAAAAATCAGCCTCCAACTCTACATTAATCACCAGTCTATACTAGTCATATTCATCAAATAGTTCATATGATGCTAAGAGCTATGTGAGACCACATAAGCCACTCTTTAAATTAAATAATGGGGGCTGGATGCGGTGGCTCACACCTGTAATCTTAGCACTTTGGGAGGCCGAGGCATGTGGATCACTTGAGCCCAGGAGTTTGAGATCAGCCTAGGCAACATGGTGAAACACTGTCTCTACAAAAAA
>NW_012116188.1:990654-993001 GCF_000951035.1 Colobus angolensis palliatus
CCCAGCCCGCCATACTATCCTTGAAAAACCCTAACCCCAAGTCTTCTAGGAGATGGATTTGAGTGACAGCTCCAGTTCTTTCATGTGGCCAGCCTCAAGTCAGTTCAACTCTTGCTTTTGCTCTGTTGCCAAGGCTGGAGTACGGTAGCGTGATTTTGGCTCACTGCAACCTCTGCCTTCTGGGTTCAAGCAATTCTCCTTCCTCAGCCTGTCTAGTAACTAGATTACAGGTGCAAGCCACTACCCCTGGCTAATTTTTGTATTTTTAGTAGAGACAGAGTTTTGCCATGTTGGCCAGGCTGGTCTCAAACTCCTGACCTCCATTGATCTGCCCACCTCAGCCTCCCAAAGTGTTGGAATTACAGGCGTGAGCCACCGCACACGGCTTAAACTCTTTCTTTACTGCAGATACTACAGTCTTAGTGAACTGGTTTTGTCTGTAGCAGGCAGGAAGAACCCATCAGGCAATTTACAAGCCCAAGAACAAGGAAGGTAGCTGTGACTTCCCCTGGGGCCCTGCCCTCTGGGCTAGAACTAAGTGGGTCTATCATAACCCAGCTTCTCCACTGACCTTGCTCCTTCAAGCTCTACTGCTTTCAAATCACAACTGCATGGTGCTTTTGCTCTGGATACAAGAGAGAAAGTGGACACACAGGAAAGGCCCTGGGCTGAGAGTCGCCTTGACTTCAGCTATTGGCCTGGCTCTGGGTCAGATTTCACTTAGCCCCATGGGTTGCCAACTCCTCAGCTACAAGACAAACTGACCTTTGAAATGGCTTCTCAAGTCCCTCCTGGCTCTAGGATTTGAAGCCTGTTTTGTGCGGCTTGCTCATACTGTGCAAGATAATGGAAAGGCTGTTATAGTGCAGTCCTTGTTCTTGGTTCTTGCAGAGGCTCCAGAGACCTAGGTCAGTGATTCTCCAACTTCGGCATGCTTTAGAATCATCTGGAGCACTTGGAAAAACAGATTCATGGGCCCTATCCCACAGTGTATGATTTAGTAGGGTTGAGGTAGGGCCTGAGAGTTTGCATTTCTTCTTTTTTAAAAGTGTTTGCAATTTTTATTCCAGTTACATAAAAATAAAATATATTTGAATAGAAGTAGAAGACTAGAAGGCACTAACAAATAATAGTAACAGTGGTTATCTTTTAAAATAATAAAGGAGGTGGGGCCAAGGCATGGTGGCTCATGCCTGTAATCCTAGTGCTTTAGGAGGCTGAGGTAGGAGGATCGCTTGAGGTCAGGAGTTTGAGACCAGTCTGGGCAACATAGCGAGATGCCGTCACTACAAAAATAAATAAATAAAAATAAAATAACATCTTAATAAGCAACGGAAAATAAATTTGTTTTGTTTTTGAGATAGAGGCTTACTCTGTCGCCCAGGCTGGAATGCAGTGGCACGATCTGGGCTCACTGCAACCTGTTCCTCCCGGGTTCAAGCAATTCTCTCAAGTAGCTGCACTTACAGACGCGCCACCACTACACCTAGCTAATTTTTTGTATTTTTATAGAGATGGGGTTTCACCATGTTGCCCAGACTGGTCTTGAATGCCTGAGTTCAGGTGATCTGCCCACCTTGGTCTCCCAAAGTGCTGGGATTACAGGTCCAGTGTTTTCTTTAATGCTGAAAATTTCTGCTAATAATTCTTTTCACAAAACATCCTTTGTTGACATTCTACAAATACCATCCCACAATGTTCCCAATATTTTCTTCTTGTGGAGGGAATTTATGTTTCTTTTTGACTTTTGTGATATTTATTATTTCAGGAAGATTTTTCAGAGAAACCTGCTGGCCTTCTACTTGAGGCATTAGATATCCTTGATTTATTTGTTTTGCTCCCTTGTTAGTATAAACAATTAGAATTAAAGGGTCATTGGCTGAGATACCACATTTTTTCAATGCCTCTGAAATATTGCTATTTGGGGAAAGGTTGAAAATAATTTCAGTAGATAGAGCTCCTGACTTCATTTCTCCCAGTTTGTAGAAGCAAACTGCTTTCTTTGCGGCTGCAAATATCTCAAATGGATTGACAGTCACTGCAGGATGTATCAGTGAGCCATCAATGATACCTTCCATGGCTTTCTTTCTCAAGTTCCCCGCATTTTTTACATCTTTAAATAATATTAATAGAAGAGTCGGCCGGGCACGGTGACTCACTCCTGTAATCCCAGCAATTTGGGAGGCTGAGGCGGGTGGATCAACTGAGGTCAGGAGTTCGAGACCAACGCTGCCAACATGGTGAAACCCCAGTTCTATTGAAAATACAAAAATTAGCCAGGCGTGGTGACACATGCCTGTGATCCCAGCTACTTGGGAGGCTGAGGCACGAGACTCACTTGAACCCA
>NW_012116188.1:994325-996155 GCF_000951035.1 Colobus angolensis palliatus
GCCTCAGCCTCCCAAGTAGCTGGGATTACAGGCTTGTGCCACCACATCTGGCTAATTTTTCTATTTTTAGTAGAGACAGGTTTCACCATGTTGGCCAGGCTGGTCTCAAACTCCTAACCTCAGGTGATCCACCCCACCTCTGCCTCCCAAAGTGCTGAGATTACAGACGTGAGCCACTGCACCCAACCCTGGGGCACTGTTTCCAACTAGAAAATTCCTTCTGGAGGTGCTAATTAGGGATCATTGTAACACATGCAAAACTGTGTTATTCAGATTGCCATTTTTTCCTGGTTCCGTTGCAAAACCCAGTGGAAACCTGAGTTGGAAGCCCTTACTCCTGCATTAGAACATGGCATGGAAATGATCTGGTGAAATAGTGAATTAATTTTCATTGTGTTTCAGTCATTGTCGTCAGTGGTATCAGTTTTCCTGTACTGTCCAGTGTGCTGGAGAAGGACTCTCTGGATAGGATTGTCCAAAGATAAATTTTGATACTTAGTTCTCAGTTTTGATTTTTCAAATCTCTGATCACTTTCTTTTGTTCTTTTTTTTATTTTTTGAGACAGAGTTTCGCTCTTATTGCCCAGCCTGGAATGTAATGGCGCGATCTCAGTTCACCTCAACCTCCGCCTCCCAGCTTCAAGCGATTCTGCTGCCTCAGCATCCCAAGTAGCTGGGATTTTAGGCATGCGCCACCACACCCAGCTAATTTTGTATTTTTAGTTGAGACGGGGTTTCTTCATGTTGGTCAGGCTGACCCTGAACTCCCGACCTCAGGTGATCCGCCTGGCTCGGCCTCCCAAAGTGCTGGGATTATAGGCTTTTTATTTTTTTAGAGATGAGGTCTCACCCTGTTGCCCAGGCTGGTCTTGAACTCCTGGGATCCAGTGACCCACCCACTTTGGCCTCCTGAAGTGCTGGGATTACAGGCATAAGTCACTGCATCTGGCTCTGATTACTTTCTTAATTCCTTTCTGTCCGCAGCAAACATAATGAACAGCAAGTTCTTAGAAATATTTGGCAGAGAGTTAACATAAAATGATGACTGCAAGCAGAATAAGGTCATTCTCCTCTGTAGGTAACTATTCTGCATTGACTATTAGGAACTTCCTAAATAATGTTAGTTAAGTGATGTGTCGGGTTCATTCTCGATCAGTCCTTCAGGGGATGCCAGCTGTGGAGAGGATGCTGTTGCTGTCTTTCATGATGAATGACCCGGTGCAGTTAAAGGGAATTCAGGCCTATTTAGTAGGATGGACACACACACGCACTCACACAAACACACTCACAATCACCTGTCACCTTAAATGTTTCTACTTTAGGACAAATGGGCTACCTTACAATGACTTAACTATGCTTGTCCTATGGTGAAACATTGACTCTTGACATAGGTTTTATGTTTGTTTGTTTGTTTTTCTTTTGGAGACAGAGTTTTGCTCTGTCACCCAGGCTGGAGTGCAGTGGTGGAATCTTGGTTCACTGTAACCTCCGCCTCTTGGGTTCAAGCAATTCTCCTGCCTCAGCCTCCTGAGTAGCTGGGATTACAGGCATCTGCCACCATACCTGGCTAATCACCCGGCTAATTTTTTTGTATTTTTAGTAGAGATGGGGTTTCACCATGTTGGCCAGGCTGGTCTCAAACTCCTGACTCAGGTGATCTACCTGCCTCAGCCTCCCAAAGTGTTGGGGTTACAGGCGTGAGCCACTACGCCTGGCCAACATTGGCCTTTGGAATGAGAAATTAAAAACCATGTTCATTCATCCTGAGATTGTCACCCCATCACAGGGTCCTACATTCCTCATCAGTGATGCTGAGAGATGAGTGGGGCA
>NW_012116188.1:997790-999976 GCF_000951035.1 Colobus angolensis palliatus
TGCAGTGAGCCGAGATTGCGCCACTGCACTCCAGCCTGGGTGACAGAGCAAGACTGTCTCAAAAGCAAAAGAAAAACCATTTGGCAAGCTGGGAAGATCCATTACCGGTATTCTATGGGACGGGTATCCTAGAAGGGACCGTGAATGGGAGAATGAGCTCAAAGGAAGAACAACAGGAAGATGCTGAACACAGACTTCTCCTGCTCACAGTCGTGCCTAAAGGCTGCCATAGCTGTCTTTGGAATATCCAGCTCCTCAAATACAGTTCTATTGCTGGTGTTTGGTGTGTTCTATAGGCAGCATTTCAGTATGACTTACTCTAAACTGAAATGTTTCGGACTCCCTGCTCATGTTCCCTGGGTTGCTGACAAACAACCTACAGATAATCCCAGATGCTACCAGCACTTGGGATGAGAGGCCACTAGGCTATCGGGCCCCCGCCCATGCTAGGGAGGCCTCTTTCCCCACCCCCAGCTCATCAGCAGTGGAGAGAGGAGGCAGGGGAAGGAATTGCCCCTAATACACTGCTTTTGGTTTTTTCTTTTTTTCAAAAGTTGCACGAAGATAAAGCAAAGCTGTAGTTGATGCAGGCGTGTTGTGTAGACGCTTGCAGTTCCACCCTCGCCGTGCGCTCATTGGATAATAACGCAACCCCAAGTCAAGGACGGTGGTTGCCGCTAATGTACTTCCATTCCACCGGGGTGAGGCCCACCAAGCAAATGGTCTATTTGGAAAAAATATAAGGACATTTGCTCTCCTACCCAGACATGACCTTTGAACTGAGAAGAAAATGAAAACACATAAAAAGAAAAAAAAAGAAAATGAATAAACATAACAGAGTTAGGTTATTGCATAGTGAGGTTCATTTTCTTCTAAAGTAACAAGAGTCACAACATGCATGCTGAAGTCTGATACACTCTCGATTCCTCCTTCCCACTACAGGTTCCCCACTAATAACTTTATGAGCTCAGGCTGAAATGTCAACTTGAACTTTAGCGCTTGTGGCATAATCAACTATAACTCAGTTTAAGCATACTTATTTTATTTGATTGAGTGTTTCAATTTACTCTGCACTTCCTGAGGTTCTTGGGTTAAAACAACATGATCTAATGCAATAAAAACTAGCAAAAATATATATTTATTCTTTATTTCCAGGAGCACAAGGCCAATTGAATCTACCCAAAGCATACCTAAACAGCGTTAATAAGCCTGCACACTAAATGATTTTCTCTCCTGTCTTGGTGCCCACACATTCAATTAAGAAGCCCTTTGGTTTTGCAATGGCATATCAACCTACACAGTTTCAGGACTAACCAAGCAGGTCTGCAAGCTAAAAGGTGGTGTTAATAGTGAGTGCATAAGGAGGTTTCTGAATAGTTTTGAGGCAGATTAGGCCAAGGAGAAACAAGATCTATTCTTCAATGATTAATATTAATTTTGTAACTCCTGCCAGGAGTGTGGAGCATAAGAACTTTACATTTTTTTCTTTTTTTGAGATGGAGTTTCACTCTTGTTGTCCAGTCTGGAGTGCAGTAGAGCAATCTTGGCTCACTGCAACCTTTGCCTCCCAGTTTCAAGCGATTCTCTTGCCTCAGCTTCCCGAGTAGCTGGGATTACAGACATGCGCCACCAGGTCCAGCTAATTTTTGTATTTTTAGTAGAGGCAGGGTTTCACCATGTTGGCCAAGCTGGTCTCGAACTCCTGACCTCAAGTAACCCACTTGCCTCTGCCTCCCAAAGTGCTGGGATTACAGGTATGAGCCAGTGTGCCCAGCCTGAACTTTACAATATTCTTGAAGACATAAAACCAGGGAAGGGGCCAGGGAGAAGCTGGTACTTGACTTGGACCTTAAAGCAGGAACAGAAGATTTAAAAAGAGAGAGAGTGAAGGCAGGACAGCACAAGTGAGAGTGCCATGCATGCACTCAACAAATATTAATAGTCTATGAAGTGGCTGGGTACGGTGACTCACGCCTGTAATCCCAGCATTTTGAGAGGCTGAGGTGGGTGGATCACTTGAGGTTGGGAGTTGGAGATCAGCCTGACCAACATGGAGAAAACCTGTCTCTACTAAAAATACCAAAAAATTAGCTGGACCTGGTGGCACACATCTGTGATCCCAGCTACTTGGGAGGCTAAAGCAGGAGAATTGCTTGAAGCCAGGAGGCAGAGGTTGCAGTGAGCTG
>NW_012116188.1:1000461-1001463 GCF_000951035.1 Colobus angolensis palliatus
TTTTTTTTTGAGACGGAGTCTCGCTCTGTCACCCAGGCTGGAGTGCAGTGGCACGATCTTGGCTCACTGCAAGCTCCGCCTCCTGGGTTCAAGCGATTCTCCTGCCTCAGCCTCCCTAGCAGCTGGGATTACAGGCACACGCCATCACGCCCGACTAATTTTTTGTATTTTTAGTAGAGATGGGATTTCACCGTGTTAGCCAGGATGGTCTCTATCTCCTGACCTCATGATCCTCCCGCTTTGGCCTCCCACTCATTGGGGAAAGGACAGTCTGTTCAATGAATGGTGCTGAGAAACTGAATATTTATATGCAGAAGAATAAAACCAGACCACCACCTCTCAGCCTTTATGAAAGTCAACTCAAAATGGATCAAAGCAGGTGGAAGGGGTACATAAAAAAATAAAAATAAAAATAATGGATGAGAGACCTAAGTATAAGACCTGAAACAATAAAAATACTAGAAGAAAGCATAGGGAAAATCCTCCAGGACACTGATTAGGAAAAGATTTTATGAATAAGACCTCCAAAAACACAGGCAACAAAAACAAAAATAAACAAATGGGATATATCAAACTAGAAAGCTTCTGCACAGCAAGGGAAGCAATCAACAGAGTGAAAAAGCAGCCTACAGAATGGGAAAAATATTTGCAAACACCTTATCCAACAGGTGATTAATATCCAGAATATACAAGGAATTCTAACATCTCAACAGCAAAAAAATAATCTGAGGTCGGGTGCGGGGGCTCACGCCTGTAATCCCAGCACTTTGGGAGGCTGAGGCGGGTGCATCACCTGAGATCAGGAGTTTGAGACCAGCCCGGGCAACATGGTGAAACCCCGTCTCTACTAAAAATACAAAATTAGCCAGGCGTGGTGGCACACACCTGCAATCCCAGCTACTGGGGAGGCTGAGGCAGGAGAATCACTTGAACCCAGGAGGCAGAAGTTGCAGTGAGCCAAGCTTGCACCATTGCTTTCCAGCCTGGGTGACAGAGTAAGAT
>NW_012116188.1:1001513-1002970 GCF_000951035.1 Colobus angolensis palliatus
AAATTATCTGAACAGACATTTCTCAAAAGAAGACATACGAATGGTCAACAAAGATATGAAAAAAATGCTCAGCATCACTAACCATCAGGGAAATGCAAATCAAAACCACCATAAGATATCATCAGATCCCAGTTAGGAGGACTATTATCAAAATGATAAAAAGTACAAATGAGGATGTAGAGAAAGGGGAACTCTTTACACATTGTTGGTGGGAAAGCAAACTAGTACAGCCACTATGGCGAATGGTATGAAGGTCCTTCAAAAAGCTACAAATGGAACTACCATATGATCCAGCAATCCTACTACTGGAAATTTATCCAAAGTCAAGGAAATCATTAGATTGAAGAGACACCTGTACTCCATGTTGATTACAGTACTATTCACAATAGTCAAGATATGGAATCAACCTAAATGTCCAACACCAGATAAATGGATAAAGAAACTGTGATATTTATACACCATGGAATACAATTCGGCCATAAAAAAAATGAAATGTTGTCATTTGAGGCAACATGGAAAGAACTAGAAGACATTATGTTAAGTGAACTCATCCAGGAACAGAAAGTTAAACACTGCATGTTCTCACTCACAGGTAGAAGCTAATAAAAGTTGATCACATCGAAGTAAAAAGTAGAACAGAGCCTACTAGAAGCTGGAAAGGGTAGGGGAAAGAGAAGGATACGGAGATTTGTTAAAGGATACAAAATAACACTAGGAAGGAGGAATAAATTCTAGTGTTCTATAGCACTATAGGATGACTAGAGTTAACAATAATATATTAATATTACATAATTTCAAATAGCTAGATGGAAAATATTGAATGTTCCTACTACAAAGAAATGATAAATGTTTGCGAAGATGGATATGCTAATTGCCCTGATCTGATCACTGTAAATTGTATGTACCAAAATATCACTATGTACCCCAAAGGTATGTGCAATTATTATTTGCCAATTTAAAAAATAAACTAAATTTTAAAATTGTCCATTCATCAGGAAGACATAACCATATGGGTGTATATATCTAATAATAGGTGTTTGAAACACATGAAGCAAATATTGATAAAGAGAAGAGAGGCATTTTCACAATTATAGTTAGAGGTTTTAATATCTCTCAGCAATTAACAGAACAACTAAGTAAAAAATAGGGAATACACAGAAAGACCATGCATGGTGGTTCATGCCTGTAATCTCAGCTACACAGGAGGATTGCTTGAAGCCAGCAGTTTGAAACCAGCCTGGGCAACTTAGCAAGATCCCATCTTTATAAAGAAATAAATAATACTTAGAAGTTCTGAACACCATTGACTACCTTCCTATAACACTATATCTAACAAGAACAGAATACAGATTATTTTCTTTTTTTTTTGAGATGGAGTCTCGCTCTATCGCCCAGGCTGGAGTGCAGTGGCCGGATCTCAGCTCACTGCAAGCTCCGCCTCCCGGGTTTACGCCATT
>NW_012116188.1:1003690-1014747 GCF_000951035.1 Colobus angolensis palliatus
AACAACAAACAAACAAAAACAAAAACAAAACAACAACAACAAAAACCAAAAAACACGCTTCTGAAAAATCTATGGGTCAAAAGAAAAAATTATCAGACAAATTAGAAAAGATTTCCAACTAAATGATAATCAAAATAAGCCAGGCAGAGTGTTTCACGTCTGTAATCCCAGCAATTTGGGAGGTTGAGGTCAGAGGATTGCTTGAAGCCAGGAGTTCCAAGACTACTCTGGGCAACACAGTGAGATACTGTCTCTACAAAAAAATAAGAAAAAAGAATTAGCCAGGTGTGCCTATAGTCTCAGCTACTCGGGAGGCTGAGTGGGGAGGCTCACTTGAGCCCGGGAGTTTGAGGCTGTAGTGAGCTATTATTGCACCACTGTGCTTCAGCCTGGATGATAGAGCAAGATCCTAACTCTAAAAAAAAAATAAAAAATAAAAATAAAAAAAGTGAAATGCAGCTGAAGCCATGCTTAGAATCTAGATGCCCAGCAGAGCTCACCCTAGTCTATATTTTGAATATTCCTGACCTTTTAATCCTGCCTCAACCAGGGAGAAGGTCTCACTGAATGCCTGGAGCTCTGCGAAGCCAAAGCTTCTTCAGGTACGCACCCTCTTTTACAGGAGGCCTCGGAGCGGAAGGAGAAAGGAGCAGGCTGGCTGTGGTACAGATTTACAAAAGATCCGTGATCAAAGGCCATAAAAGACAGCAGGTTTCTGCCAAGTCCGAGCACTTTAAACATCACCATTCTGAATGAACTACATGAGGAGATGCCCCAATAAGGTTCTGAAAACTGGAAAGATAATTTTCCCCCACTCCCGTGTAGATACGTCACAGTCTTCTCCTTTTCAGTCCAACTCTGATTCAGTTTTCTAGATAAATAAACCCTCCCAAGACCTGATTCTGTAGCTTTGCCCGAGTGGACGTCATTTGACGTCAATGGAAGGTCTGCCAGCGTAAAAACCTCTTGACTGAGGCCTGAGCTGGTATTTGCTCAGGTACCTCCAAGCCTCTGTCATGGTACCTCCAAGACTCTTTTTTTTTTTTTTTTTTTTTTTTTTTTTTTGCTAAAAAAAGGCAGTTGGGGGGCTCAACAAGAGTTCTGCTTAAGTGTCACCAGTAAAAGTCATTTGCCAAGGCATGAATAGTTTATAATCACAGTAGCATGGAAAGAGAAGTATCTCTCACTTCTCTCTTGATTGACAGGTGTCAGTGTTGAAACTCATTTTGCCACCTCACATACCTGAACTCTCATTTCGCAGCTGCCTGTTGATCTCCATGTTCTTCTGTTCCCTGAACCCATTTCTTGGTTAACTCAGATCACAGACACTCCCCTCCCCCAGGTTAGAGAGAAGCTCCTCCCTTCAACAGTCCACACTCAAACCAGGACCAGTCTTGAGGCTGTGTCAAGAAGGCCCCGCTTCCCTCTGTGTTCCTTTGGGCTTAGTGACCCCCACTATCTGGGAAGTCTTCCCTTTGTCAAACCCATACAATTTGCAAAGTTTTAAAATTTCATTTCCCGGCCGGGCACAGTGGCTCACACCTGTAATCCTAGTACTCTGGGAAAATGAGGCGGGCAGATCACTTGAGGCCATGAGTTCAAGACCAGCCTGGGCAACATGGAGAAACCCTGTCTCTACAAAAAATGCAAAAATTAGCCAGACGTGGTGGTGCACTCCTGTAATTCCAGTTACTTGGGAGGCTGAGGCAGGAGAATTGCTTGAACCTGGGAGGTGGAGGTTGCCATGAGCCAAGATCACACCACTGCACTCCAGCCTGAGAGATGGAGCAACACTCTGTCTCAACAACAACAACAAAAAATTCCCGTTGGATCAGCCTTAGCTGAGACAAAGACAGTTGACTCCCATTCCTCCCACGATACTCCTTTGTGTATTTTTTTTTCAAGATGGGGGTCTTCTTCTGTCCCCCAGGCTGGAGGGCATTGTGTCACAACCATGGCTCACTGCACCCTCTACCTCCCAGGCTCAAGTGATCCTCCCACCTCAGCCTCCCTAGTAGCTGGGACTACAGATGTGCACCACCACATCCAGCTAAATTTTATTTTTGTTTTTTGGTCGAGATGGAGTCTTTCTATGTTTCCCAAGCTGATCTTGAACACCTGGCCTTGAGCAATCCTCCTGCCTTGGCCTCTCAAAGTGCTGGGATTACAGGCATGCGCCAGTGCACCCAGCCAATCCTTCATGTATTTGAGGACCCTTGTATGACATTGACTAGCCCTATTAATGACATTAGTCACTCGAGTTCCTTTCCCAAGATTAGTCACCAATGTAGCCGTCCCATGGCCTCTCTTCCATCTCTGGGTACTGCTCCCTTTTTGCCAAGGTCAGCCCTGAATGCTCAGTCTGCTGAGGGCCTGACCAAGACAGCACACTGGCAGCCCTCAGCTCACTCCTCAGTTCCCTAGCAGTTCTGAGCCTAGGCTGTGTGCTGCTGTTCCTTCCTCCATGCCACCTCCCTTGGTGACTCTGCTTTCGCAGAGCATTAAGAAGCGGAGCTTGTGGCAGGGCTTGAAAGGCGGGGACCCTACATGTGGCAAACAGCACTGATCGCATCTGTATCACTCCTTGGCACGCTGGATGGGGCAAGACGGCTTCAGTAGCTGCCTTTGCCTCCTCTGCCAAGAATAAATGTCCAGACCTTACCTTTTGTTTTTTGTTTTGTTTTGTTTTGTTTTTGTTTTGAGACGGAGTCTCGCTCTGTCGCCCAGGTGGGAGTGCAGTGGCGCCATCTCGGCTCACTACAAGCTCCGCCTCCCGGGTTCACGCCACTCTCCTGCCTCAGCTTCCCAAGCAGCTGGCATCACAGGCGCCCGCCACCGCGCCCGGCCAATTTTTTGTATTATTTAGTAGAGATGGGGTTTCACCGTGTTAGCCAGCATGGTCTCTATCTCTTGACCTCGTGATCCCCCGACCTCGGCCTCCCAAAGTGCTGGGATTACAGGCTTGAGCCACCGCGCCCGGCCCCAGACCTTAACTTTTGTGAGAACTTCCTGCACCATGTTCATCTCGGAGTGTGCCTCTTCTACTCACAAGACAGGGCTCTTCCCCAGCTGCAGCAGCAGCCTCAGGGCCACCGCCTAGGGTTCAATGTGGAGACTCCAGACGCACAAGGCAGGGCCTGGAAGGGGCTCCAGGAGACAAGGCAGGAGGGATGGAGTACATGGGCAGCCTGCCTCTCTCTGCCAGTTTCATCCACCTCCGCCTGGGCCCCGCCATTCGACAGGAGGAGAGGAGCTCGGTGTTGACGGGGAGAGACTTTACCTGCTTGGCACTTCAACCCATGGCTAAGGATCCTTCACCCACCAAACTTCACAGCGAGAAGGGTGAATGCAGCAGGACTCACCCTCCACCTCCCACAGCCAGGAAGTAAAGGGAGAGCCCCCCAGTTCTGCACCCAAACTCCCTCTGGGAGCACCCTGGGCTCAATAAAGGGTTCTCCTTCCATCTTATTTTACTTCCAAATACTTATTTCCTTTTTATTTACTGTTTATTATTATTAGAGACAGGATTTCACTCTGTTGCCCAGGATGAAGTGCAGTGGCATAATCACAGCTCACTACAGCCTCGTCTTGCCTCCTCAGCCTCATGGTAGCTGGGACTACAGGCATACATCACCACACCTAGCTAATATTGGTATTTTTTTGAAGAGATGGGGTCTTGCCAGGCAGCGCAGGCTGGTCTCGAACTCCTGGGCTCAAGTGATGCAACCGCCTCGGCCTCCCAAAGTGCTAGGATTACGGGTGTGGTGGCTCACGCCTGTAATCCCAACACTTTGGGAAGCCTAGGCAAGTAGATCACCTGAGGTCGGGAGTTCAAGCGCAGTCTGGCCAACATGATGAAACCCTGTCTCTACTAAAAATACAAAAATTAACCAGGCATGGTGGTGGGCACTTGTAATCCCAGCTACTCTGGAGGCTGGGGCGGGAGAATTGCTTGAACCCCAGAGGGAAAGGTTGCAGTGAGCCGAGATCCCACCACAGTACTCCAGCCTGGGCAACAAGAGCAAAAACTCCATCTCAGAAAACCAAAAGTGTGTTAAGAAGGCAGATTTCACGTTAGGTGTTTTTTTTTTAATCACAATACAATAATGAGGGTTAGCTTGAACACCTAATTTTTCACCTATTTTCCCCTTATTATTGAATTATAAGCAATTTTCTTCTTGTCATTAAATATCTTGGAAAACAAAATAAACAAGTCATAAATTGTGAAGTAATGTTTGTAATACACACATCAATAAAAAAGAGGATCTTCCCTATAGAAAGAGTTTCCTAAAATCAATATTTTATACGATCATTTTTCACTCATCAGATTACTAATATATAATAAGAATGACAGTGCTTGGGCCAGAAAGGGTGTGACAAAGGGCATTCTCTTCAATGCTGCTGGCCAGATTAACTGGTCCATAATGTTGGAGGTCAGTTTGGCATTGTCAAAAGTCTTAAAAATAGATATTCCTTTTGGCCCAGCAATTTTGCATCTCAGAATTTCTCCTAAATATTAAACAATCAAGTAATGTTACAGGTACAAGAATGTTATCTAAAGCACTATAAAAAATTAAGAAAAGCCTCCAGACCAGCTTATTGAAGTAGGCCAAAAAATTTTTTTTAATTAAAAAACTTAAAAAAAACCAAACTTGATGTCTAACAACAGATGATTATCAGGAAATAAATGATGATATTGCTGTATTTAAAATAATATGTGGGCAGTGAAAATAATCATGTGGTTCTATGTTCCTTGACATGCAATGATATCCATCTATATGTTAAGTGTAAAGAGAAGTTAACAAAACAATATGGATGGGATGATTCTAGTTTTGTAAAGATATATTTTGTTTGTATAAGTTAACTAATTAAAAAAATCTGGAGATATATGTGTGTGTGTATGTATATACATACATATATAAACGGTGGTTATCCTTGAATAGAATAAATAAAGGATATTTTATTTTCCTCCTTACATTTCAATATTTTCCAAGCAGTTTTTTTTCTTTGTTGATACAGGGATCCTGCTCTGTTGCCCAGGCTAGAGTTCAATGGCACTATCATAGCTCACTTTAGCCTCGAACTCCAGGCTAAAGTGATCCTCCCACCTCAGCCTCCTGAGTAGCTGCGACTAAAGGCATGCACCACTATGTCCAATTTTTTATTTTTGTAGAGATGGGGTCTAATTATGTTTTCCAGGCTGGTCTCAAATTTCTGAGCTCAAACGATCCTCCTGCCTTGGCCTCTCAAAGTGTTGGGATTACAGGTGTGAACCACTGCAGCTGGCTTTTTTTTTTTTATGAGCATGTTTTAACTTTAAATTGGGGGTGGTTGCAGTGGTAGTAACTTTCCACTTTGAAAAAAACATTTCCTGAAAACACAATAAAATAATTGTGGTCCTTCTACACGAAATGACTGAGCAGTTACCAAAAGTCCAATTTTGGTTTTGCATTTTCCCCCTAAGACAGAAAGCTCTGTTTTGTCCACAACGCTCCTGGCAGAGGCTATGTTCCCTGCGTTCCCCCGCATCTTCTCCCCAGTCCTTCTGAACAGGTTGGCTTGGTTCAACCTAAATAACAATCAGCTAGTTTGACTCTAAGTTAAGTCCTTGGAGCAGAAGGTGCAGATTAGTTTAATCTCATAAATAAACTAATTCCTCTGGAAGCAAAGACAAGTCACAGCTTAATTCAGATCTTCTTCCAATTAATGAAATCCTCGCTGGTGTGGACCAGGCGATCAGCTCAGGCTAGCAGCCGGATGGGCAAGGACGCATGTGTCTGGCCAGGACCCTGGATCCCCAGCCAGTAACATACAGTACTAGTACCCTCACAGTGGCCATGTAATTTATCATTCAAACAGAGACCTTTTTTTTTTTTTCTTGAGACAGAGTCTTGCTCTGTCACCCAGGCTGGAGTATAGTGGCATGATCTCGGCTTACAGGTATGTGCCACCATTCTGGCTAATTTTTGTATTTTTAGTAGAGACAGGGTTTCACCATGTCAGGCTGGTCTTGAACTCCTGACCTCAGGTGATCTGCCCGCCTCAGCCTCCAAAAGTGCAGGGATGATAGGCGTGAGCCACCTCACCCAGCATAGAAACACTTTTGAGAGGGATATTTAGGGTTACTTGAGGTGCCAGTTCAACAAACATAAATAGAACATTGCAAAGCAAACCAGGCTGTAGGGTCGCCCTCCCCAAGGTGCTCATGGCTTTTAAGCTGAGATGGAGGCCTGCGGTCAGCACCTACAGAAGCACAGTCCCACCTGCTCTGCCCTACTCAGGAATTCCTGAGAAATAAGAGCAGTCAGCCTCACTGGATTTACGGGTGACTTTAGGGTCTAACAGGGAGGGCTGAAAAAGAGCTCAGAAAACAAAGGTGGGTTCTTACTTTCTTTTTTTTTTTCCCAAGCCAAACTGTATCCAGCTTTATTAAAGATACTTTCCATAAACAATCATGGTATTTCAGGCAGGACATGGGCAGACAATCGTTAACAGTATACAACAACTTTCAAACTCCCTTCTTCAATGGACTACCAAAAATCAGAAAGCCACTATAAAACCCAATGAAGTCTTCATCTGATGCTCTGAACAGGGAAAGTTTAGAGTGAGAGTTGACATTTCACATTTAGCATGTTGTTTAACAACTTTTCACAAGCCGACCCTGACTTTCAGGAAGTGAAATGAAAATGGCAGAATTTATCTGAAGATCGACAATCTAGAAACGCAACCACTGCTGTTTTGACAGGTGCCATCTCAGTAGCATCACTGGAAAGTCCAGATTGCCTGACACACTGGTAACCAATGACTAGGGGTCAGGTCCCAACAGAAGCCGGGGCTTAAGGGAGTTAAGTCTTTGCTGAAAGATGGAAAGGGAGAAGAGGACATAAAAACAAATTTGTTTTTCCATACCACAAGGCTTTTGTGCCAAGATGGCCATGTGTGTCAAAGTCAGGGAATCCCTTCTCCTGGGAACCAAAAGGAAGTCTCTCAAAACCAGAAGGGAAAGGTGTTTTCCCCACATCAATCCAGCTTTGGAGACATTCTATTAGTGACATATGCCCCTTCCCCCAAAAACAGCAACGAAGTGTTCTGTGTGCTAACAATATAGCTTTAAAAAAAAAAAAAAAGTAAGACAAAATTCTGCATTTTTATAAAACTTGATAAAAAATAGTATTTCAAACTGTACAGTCACCAGAAGCACACAGTTATCAAAAACGCACACACTTCACTTGGCATCTCCAGCACCTTGAGCTTTCTGTGCCTGGTCTGTTTTGGCATCTCCGTTTTCTGCAGGGTTAGTCCCCTCCTTGCCAGCATCAGCTTTTCCCTTTTTCCCGTTGGGTACCTTCTCTCCCTTCTTTGCAGGGGCCTTTTCAGGCTTGGGCTCTGGCTTTGGAGGAGCAGGTTTAGCAGACAACCTCGCGGATCTTCTCTGTGGTTCGTCCTTCACCTTGACTTTATCTTCTTTAGCATCCCCTTCAGCCTTTCTCTTGGGCATGGTGGCGACAGCGGCGGGCCGTAGGTGCTGGACGCAGGATGCAGCCCGCACGGGGTTTGGTCTGTCCGGGGGTCGTTCTCGCCTCTTGTTCTTCACACTGCTCGGGGTTCTTACTTTCTTATTTCACAAGCCTGGTTTTGCGTGTTTGGCAGGTGTTGCAGAAACCCCCTGAGCGGAACAGCCCAGTAGCATGCCTGGATAGAGAAACCCTGCTCCGTGCACACTTGCACGGAGCCGCCCTGAGTCCTTGCAGGCCTGCAGGCACAAACAGGGCCGCTTGGGAGGTCACTCCTGCAGCTTCCTGGGCGCTGTTATCTCCAGTCTAAGGCTGGACCCTGCTCTCTGAAACTTCACTCAGTCACTTTCTTTTTTCTTAACTTTTTTTTTTTTTTTTTTTTTTTTTTTGAGACAGAGTCTTGCTCTGTTGCCCAGGCTGGAGTGCAGTGGCACAATCTCGGCTCACTGCAACCTCTACCTCCCAGGTTCAGGCAAGTCTCCTGCCTCAGCCTCCTGTGTAGCTGGGATTACAGGCGCCTGCCAACATGCCTGGCTAATTTTGTATTTTTACTAAAGACCAGGTTTCACCATGTTGGCCAGGCTGGTCTCAAACTCCTGACATCAAGTGATCCACCCTCCTTAGCCTCCTAAAGTGCTGGGATTACAGGCGTGAGCCACCACACCTGGCCACACTCAGTCATTTTCTAAAGGAGCTTCTCTGAAAGACTAACATCACTGCTCCTCCCAATGACTTGAGGGATACCAAGACTAGAGGTGGAAATAGGGTCCCTTCGTTGGATCACTGGGCCCTTCATGGATGCTGTGCTGCCCCCCACAGCCCACGGTGCTGCAAGGTGCCAAGAGCGACCTGTGCCATCCACAGCCTCCAATGCACCAAAGCTATGAGGTACCCTGTGCAGAACTGGGCAACCACCCATCTCACTCACCGCCAACTTTATTCTTCTAAAAACCTTGGAGTCATCCTCAACTCCTCTCTTTCTCTGAAACCATACATCCCATTCATCAGGCAGTTCTATTGAGCTGTCTTTAAAATCTCCCAGGACCCTGCCTCTTGTCACCATGTTGCTGCCTTGCCCTGGTCCAAGCTACCAGCAGGTGTACCTCGGTTATGGCGGTAGCCTCCTGAAGGGTATCCCTGCCTCTCTCCTCACCACCACCCTCCATTCAATCCGTTCTCAAGACACAGCCCTTGGAAATGTAAGTTAGATCACGTCACTGCCATGACCAAAACCCTCCAATGGGCACATGTCGCTTAGGGTGAAAGCCAACGTTCTTACCAGGCCTGCAGGCCCTGTACCATCTGCACCATGTGTGCCCTGTTACGTTTCTCTCCTTCTCTCCTCCTTGTCTCCACACTGGTCACTCCATTCCTCCACACACTAGTAGTCCTGCTCTAACCTGGGGACCTTTATGCCAGCAGTCTCTTCTTCTTATGTATGTATGTATGTATGTGTTTATATATTTATTTTTAGAGACAGCATCTCCCTCTGTCACTCACACTGGAGAGCAGTGGTGCAATCTGAGCTCACTGCATCCTCGAACTCCTGGGCTCAAGCAATCCTCCCACTTCAGCATCCTCAGTAGCTAGGTCTACAGGCATGCCTAGCTGATTTTTTTTTTTTCTTAAAATTTTTTGTAGAGATGGGGCCTTGCTATGTTGCCCAGGCTGGTCTTGAACTCCTGGGTTCAGGTAATCCTCCCACCTCGGCCTCCCAAAGTGCTGGAATTACAGGCACGAGCCACTGTGCGAAGCAGTTTCCTCTTCGTGACACTCCTTTAACAATGGTCAAATCAACTCTTGGCATCAGTGTCACCTCTCAACCAAGTCTATTCTGACCACTCCATTTAAAATGGCAGTTGGTTCTTCCGGCAACATGCACATCTGGATTTTCTTATCTGTCCCACTCCATATCACTTCCCACCTCCTAAATGACCACATAATTTACTTATCTATTATATTTACCATTTATTGTCTAATCCCCCCGTGGAAGCTTTGGGTTTCATGATGGCAGGGGTTTGTTACTGTTGTTGTTCATTGATGTATCCTAAGTACCTAGGACAGTTTCTGGCACATAAGTAGTTGCTCCATTAATATTTGTTGAATGAATAGGCTGAGTGCAGTGGCTCATACCTGTAATCCCAGCACTTTGGGAAGTCAAAGTGGGCAGATCACTTGAGGTCAGGAGTTCGAGACCAGCCTGGACAACATGGTAAAAGTCCATCTCTACTAAAAATACAAAAATTAGCCAGGCATGGTGGCACGTGCCTGTAATCCCAGCTACTCAAGAGGCTGAGGCAGGAGAATCGCTTGATCTTGAACTGCAGTGAACCGAGATGGCGCCACTGAACTCTAGCCTGGGCAACAGAACGAGACTTTGTCTCAAAAAAAAAATTGTTGAATGAATGAGCAAAAAGACCGTCTCTCTTTATGAATAGGCATGACACCTTGTCACTTGGGCATTGAAGCCACCATGCTTGTGCTCCTGCCTGTGAGTCCTAGAGTCTCCTGTGAAAATATTCCTTCCTCCTAATTCATAGGTACATCTGAATTTCAGAGATAACTGCACGACTGAAATTAAACTCGTCCCAAAGATGGAAGAAAACAGCAGAAAGGGCAGGAGAACCCCCTGAATGCAGCCTCTCTGATGTGGCTCCGTACCAGAGAACACATAGGCGGTAAAATCCGGGCTTAACCTCCCAACCACCCAATGACTGCTTGGGCAGATGAATGACAACACCATGGGGTTGTGGCTTTTTTTGGTTATAGAGATTATTGTATGGTGGGTATTTGATAAATGATTGAAACTTTTTATCTGCCTTTTTAGCCCAAGAAGCATGTTTGTAATTGCCATTACAAGGTGGTTGAGCATTTCCGAGGCTCATTACTATTGACTGGACACCACTAGCTTGCTTGGTAGCTGCTCCTATGTGAGTCATGTCTTGTAGCCCTGGCTACATAAATTAACTGACCTGGAATGGAAAGCTGAAAGATAAGAGAAATGAAGTGCATGAAACAGTATGATATAGTTTTGATATTTGTCGTGGCCCAAATCTCATGTTGAAATGTAATTCCCAACGTTGGAGGTGGGGCCTGGTGGGAGGTGTTTGGATTATGGAAGTGGATTCTTCATGAATGGCTTGGGCTATCCCCTTGGTGACAAGTGAGCTGTCGCTCTGAGTTCATGTGAGATCTGGTCATTTAAAAGTGTGTGGGCCCCCCCTGCCCCCACTGTCAATCTCATTTGCTCCTGCTTTTGCCATGTGACATGCCTGCCCCCTCTTTACCTTCTCCCATGGTTGTAAGATTCGTGAGGCCTTCCCAGAAGTGGAGAAGATGCTGGCATCACACTTCCTATACAGTCTGCAGAACCGTGAGCCAGTGAAACCTCTTTTCTTGATAAGTTACCCAGTATCAGGTTTTTCTTTACAGCAAAGTAAGAACGGCCTAACATACAGTCATTGATGCAAAAACAAGTGACTAGTTAATGATGTTAATTCTCTTCATGACTTCTCTTTATTTTTATTTTTTATTTATTTTTTA
>NW_012116188.1:1015113-1048205 GCF_000951035.1 Colobus angolensis palliatus
GCTCACTGCAAGCTCCGCCTCCTGGGTTCACGCCATTCTCCTGCCTCAGCCTCCCGGGTAGCTGGGACTACAGGCGCCACCACCTCGCCCGGCTAGTTTTTTGTATTATTTTAGTAGAGACGGGGTTTCACCATGTTAGCCTAACCCTCTTCATGATTTCTAATTGTAGAAAGCAACAAATGAAGATGCAGTAGAGAGCCAAACACACACACACGTGTATACACACACAAATACACACATGCACACATTCCTGGTTCAAATTAAACACTCTCAGGTGTTAAGTGTGGAATCAATTTATATTACCTTTTCTCTCAGGAGGATTTTTCAAGTTTCCTCCTCTTAAGGTTAAAAAAAAAAAAAGTTCCTGGACGTTGGTTACAAAGCAGTCATTAATATTGCTTGCAGTTCTACAGAGATAAAAGAGCATTTACTCACTGGTGAGTGCTCAACCCACTAACTAGCATCTGTCTGGCAAAGAGAAGAATGATGTGTCATTCAGTAGACTTGGCTTCTCCTAGCTGAATTCTGCTTCCTTTTATTCCTCTATGTGATCTGAGTAAAATAGCAAAGCTCAGAGTTAAGCAGGCCCATATGAACATCATCAGTCTCTTTACGCATGTTTTTCTGTTTTAATTTTTGCTAGCTCCTTAGAAATATAAACTTTACTATCTTACTAATGCATGCTTTTCATCCAAGTATCATAGCTATAATAAATATTATTTCTTGAGCACTTTCTATGGGCCAAACTGGGCTGGGGCATTACCTACATGATCTCATTTAGTTTTTACAGCCACCATTCAGAGAAGATTACGCAGCTGGGCACTGTGGCTCATGCCTGTAATCAGAGCACTTTGAGGGGTTGAGGTGGATGGATCGCTTGAGCTCAGGAGTTCAATACCAGCCTGGGTAACACGATGAAACCTGTCTTTACCAAAAATACAAAAATGACAGTAGCTGTCATCCCAGCTACTCAGGAGGCTGAGATAGGAGGGTCGCTTTAGCCTGGGAGGTTGCAGTGAGCACAGATCATGCCACTGCACTCCAGCCTGGGTGACAAAGCAAAACCCTGTCTCAAAAAAAAAAAAAAAAAAAAAAGCCAGAGAAGGTCACCCAATCTCCTGGTGAGGCAAGAGGAACTGATATGCACTCTGAGAGCCGATTTGTGCAGTCTCACAGCTAGAAATGAGCAGGGTTGACATTTGAACTCAGGTTCACCTGAATTTCTTTTTTTTTTTCTTTTTTTTTTTTAGAAAGAGAGAGAGACAGGGTCTTGCTTGGTCACCCAGGCTGGAATGCAGTGGCACAACTACAGCTCACTGTCACTGTAATCTCAGCCTCATTCCTGGGCTCAAGAAATCCTCCCACCTCAGCCTCCAGAGTAGCTGGGACTATAGGTGCACCACCTTGCCCCGCTAATTTTTAAATTTTTTTTGTAGAGATGGGGTCTTGCTATGCTGCCCAGGCTGGTCTTGAACTCCTGGCCACTGCATTTCTTTTCACTGATTGTCTTGGCTGACAACTTGGTGCGCACTTTGGAGATTAATTCCACCTTGTCCTGTACTATAAACTCAACATGTAGAGCCAGCCCAGGTCCTCCTGTGCCAGCTGAGCTTCAGCTTGTCCCCAGGCCTCTCAGGGCACTCACCTTCCTTAGTTTCTCTGCCTTCCAACCCAGGCTCTGTTGAGAATAGAGTTTTGCACAAATCCATGCTGTGAGTTCCATGTGAGCTAGAACCTTTGTGCCCCTCTACTAGGTGCCCATTGTGTCCATAGTTGTTGAACTAAGCCTTGGTCTCCTCACCCATGACCTAACCCCTTTCCTAGTCTGTACAAGCTCTTGCCCTCTCACTTGCTGTCAGCCTCTGGCTGCCATCTTCCTGTACAGATCGATCACTGTTAGCTGGGCATGGTGGCTTACACCTCTAATCCCATGTATTTAGGAGTCCAAGGTGGGAGCACTGCTTGAGGTCAGGAGTTCCAGACTAGCCTGGGCAATAGAGTGAGACCCCATCTCTACAAAAAATTAAGAAATTAGCTGGGCATGATGGCGCGTAACTGTAGTCCCAGCTACTCGGGAGGCTGAGGTGGGAGAACCACTTGAGCCCAAGAGTTCAAGGCTACAGTGAGCTATGATTATCTCACTGCACTCCAGCCTGGGCAACAGAGCAAGACCCTGTCTCAAAACAAACAAACAAAGAGAGTCGCTGTCCACTTTGGGCTGTTGCTCACCTGCACTGCTAACCCTGTTCCACCCCCAAAGCCCTATGTCCTTCTCCTCTAAGCCAGTCCATGGCATGGAGGTATAGAAGCCAAGTCGGCTTACACCATGAGAGTGAATGGGAAGTAGATCCTTCCAGCCACAAGGCTTTGGGTTTTTCAGAGTGGTTAGAATAGGGTAGGCAGATACTTCCTTCAGCTTCCATGTTACTAAACAGTTTGCTCCTTTATTCCTTTCCTATATCCTAGGCACAGTCTAGACTGCTTCCACTGCTCATGGATAAATGCAGATGTAAGTGGCTTGTGCATAGGGTCACCAGAATATTCAGTAGCCTTGAGGATCCTCCCCAGCTCAGAAAACTCTTATAAACACCGAATGATAAACCTGAGGCCAAAAGACAGCCAAAACCAGCCAAGGAATGATACACAAGGCAAGCATTCTCAAGGACACAAAGCTGAGTGTGCTGGGGCTGCTGTTTCGCATCTCACTTCCAGCTTGTCTGGACAGAAAAGCCTCAGAGCTATCAGCTTCCACAGGGTGAGAGAGGTTCAGACAAAGAGCGAGAGAGAGTTTGCCAGAGTGTATGACTGCTTCCAGTTTGGGAGCCGGGGTCTTTATTCATTTAGTAATTTTTACCAAGCACTTTTTTTTTTTTAGAGATCGGCTCTTGCTCTGTCACCAAGGCTGGACTGCAGTGGCACAGTCATGACTCACTGTAGCCTCGGACTCCAGGGCTCAAGCAATCCCCCTGCCTCAGCCTCCCAAGGAACTGGGATTACAGATAGGTACTACTGTGCCCGGATAATTTTTGATTTTGGTAGAGACAGGGTCTTGAACTCCTGGCCTCAAGTAATCCTCCCACCTTGGCCTCCCAAAGTGCTGGGATGACAGGTGTGAGCCACCATGTCCAGCCTATGGAGCATGTCTCATGTGCCAGGCCCTACTCTAGGTGCTGTGGACCGAGCAGTCAATGAACAAGACCAAGTCCCTGCCCTTGGGAAGTTTATTTATTATTTGAGTAGCAGGGAAGAAATCATAAATACGTTAAAAATAAAATGACCTTTCCTAATGCTCACAGATAAATTAGTGTAAGCTTAGAGAGGACCACATGCCATGAAGAAAATACACAGAGTGGGCCAGGTACGGTGGCTCACGTCTGTAATTCCAGCACTTTGGGAGGCCAAGGCAGGCGGATCACCTGAGGCTGGGAGTTGGAGACCAGCCTGGACAACATGGTGAAATCCCGTCTCTACTAAAATTACAAAAATTAGCTGGGCATGGTGGCGGGAGCCTGTAGTCCCAGCTACTTGGGAGACTGAGGCAGAATTGCTTGAACCTGGGAGTTGGAGGTTGCAGTGAGCCGAGATTGTGCCACTGCACTCCAGCCTGGATGACAGAGCAAAACTCCATCAAAAAAAAAAGAAAAGAGAAGAAAATACCCAGAGTGACAGGACAGTGAGACTAGGAAGGGAAGGTCCCCCGGGGAGGGCACTGCAGCCGAGACCTAGGAGGTGGAGGTGTGAAGGAACCAATCATGTGAGACTCTTGGGGGATCATTCCAGGCAGAGGAAACAGCTGGAGATAGCAGAGTGGATCTGCACTAAGAAGGGGCATTTGCACAGCTCTTGAACAATTCTGGGTACAGATACCTAGAGGAAGAGGCAGGCATTCCCAGGAGAAAGGGGCGAGAGGAGCTGTGACAAGGGAGGGCACACACCAGCAGCAGGTAGAAGAAATCGGTGCAACGTAGGGTGGAGGTGGGCAGTGGCAAGAGCTGTCAGGGAGGGCTCTGGGTCAGCTTGCCGGCTGGGATGAGCCACCCAGTGACCCCGTGTCCTCTCCAACCTGCTTCTTAGGAGAAGGCTGATGCTGTCCTATGAAGCAAAGCAGCTACTGTGCATGCTCCGGAGGGAGATTGGCAAAGCCGGCTGAGGGCCTGAATGTTTCCATTCTAGGGTGGCTTTGTGCCAATATATTCTGAACCCAAAATCAAGATTCTTTGTCCATCAGGTATAAGTACACTTATGCTACAGGATGGACTCTGGAGGCCAATGGAGAGCTCTCCTGTGCTTGCAGCCTGTGACGCTGCGCTCAGTCCTGCGCTCAACATGTGGGTGCTGTCCACCTCCCTGACTCTGCAAAAGAAGCCACTGTCCACCCCTAGCCAGGTAGCTCTGCAAGCAAGGTGACTAGAGCAGAGGCAGAAGAGGTCTTCGAGAGGACAAAGCCAGCAGTGGCTCAGTTGTGGAGAGAAGTGAGTCATCGTAGTTAAGTAGCCAGCACGTTGTATGCACTTGCACAGTGTCAGCCCTGTGCTCAGGGCTTTTGTCACCCATATCCCTGCCAGTCCTCCCAGATAGGATAAAACAAAACGCAGCGTTCTCTGGGTCAAGTTGCTTGTCTGTGGCAAGTCAACTAGGAGGGGACAGAATGAGGGTGTGAATTCAGTAGACCACCTCCTGAGACAATGTACAGAACATCTTCCCCCAAAAGAGGTATGTTCATTACGATAAGTTCTCTGTCATTTCCCACTTCCTATGTCTTTAGGGGTTTACTTGAAGTTCTGACATTTACTTTTGAAAGTGCAACCACCCTTCTCTTGCCCCATCCCTAGTTTCCCAGGGAGGCTTCTCACCGGTTAGCACTGGCTTGCTGAATGTAGCCCAACACCGCCACCTGGTGTTGAAGGCCCATGACAAGCCCAGTGACCACCACAGACATGGCTGAGACCGGTCCAGCGGTCCTGACCGCTGCTCTAAAAGGTTTTGTATTTTTTTTCGTTCTGACTCCAAAAGAACATGCTTATTGTAAAACATTTAAGTATGCTTGTAAGGAGTAAGTGGAAAAGCCTGCTTGCACAATAGAACGTGAAGCCTACTCTGCTTTGACCGCCATAGGGGTATTTCTCTAATTATTCCTATCCCCAAATTCCATCAAATTGTGTTTGCTTTTGTGATGACAGTATTTTTTTTTTTTTTTTGAGACAGTCTTGCTCTGTCACCCAGGCTAGAATGCAATGGGGCAATCTCGGCTCACTGCAACCTCCACCTCCCAGGTTCAAGCGATTCTTGTGCCTCAGTCTCGCGAGTGGCGGGGACTACCGGCATGCACCGCCACGCCTGGTTAATTTTTGTATTTTCAGTAGAGACAGGGTTTTGCCATGTTGCCCAGTCTGGTCTCGAACTCCTGACCTCAAGTGATCTGCCTGCTTTGGCCTCCCAAAATGCTGTGATTACAGGTGTGAGCCACCATGCCCAGCCTATTATAGTTATGTAGGATAACAGCCTTATTCTTAGGAGAGTCACACGAAAGTGTGCAGGGATACGTCCCACCATGTCTGCAGTTGGCTTTCAAATGGTTCAAACAAGAGAGCATACAGAGACAGAGAAAGAGGACCGCGTTAATCACTGAATCTCAATGGGGAATATACGAGTAGGTGCTCACTATAAAAGTTCTTTCAACTTTTTATACGTTTGATATTTTTCAAAATAAGAAGTCACAGCATCACTGTTGAGTGAGGAAAGAGGAAAGACAGCTGGAATGTCGAACATCCACACTTAGGAAAGCTGACATGAGTGCCCTTCCATATGAGTGGGACTCATAGGCACTGCATGGTGCTAACAAGCAAGCTGAATGATGTAGGATGGATTCCAGCCAAGAACCTCAATGGTAGCATTAAACCTTCTTGGAGATATGCAGTCTTCCCCTGCCTGAGAAGCTCAGTGGCCCCAACCAAACAAAACATGGTAAACTTTACACGGCATTAAATGCAATTCACCAGAGTGATTTGCAGCAAGAACTTCCTATTATGACCACCATCAGTGATTCTTTGGAAGCAGAGAGGATGCAGACAAGGGGGTCCCCATGATGAATGGCTGCCAAGGCATCAATGCAAAGGCTTGGCATTTGCTCTGCAGTTTGCGCTGACCTTGTCCCCAGGCACAGTTTTCCTCTTTCCTGGTTCAACTACATGGAAACAGCTCAGTTCCTTCCTCTAGTGCTGGACACAGACACGTTTCTCTTCCTAGGTTCTCACCTTCATTCTCTACCAGCAGCTTTTCTAACACTTCTGTTTTTACACTAAAGCAGGAAATGCTAGCTCCTAGCAAAGCCCACCTGGAAAATAACAATAGGTGAAGAGACTCGATTAAAGTTCCCAAAGTGCTAGTTGATATCTTGTCTTGAGGGGTTGGGGCAGAGGGGAATGGGCGTGTGTGGAAGAAGTAGAATGAAAAGATCTCACCAGGATTGTGGGAACCAGAGAGTGCCACCATTTCTGAAGTTAATCGCTCCAGTCATCTGACAAATTCTTCTGGGAGACATGCATTTAACCAAAGTAAATGTTGAAAAAATTTTGCAATTCGTTCACATAATGGAAACCCCACTGAGGAAAGCAGTGAAAAGGATTTTGTAATGAAGCCTCTCTTTCCCCAGATCTGCATCTTTTTGTCCCAGGGCTGCCTGCAGGGCTCCACCATTATGACCTCATACCTGTGAGATTTCTTGAAGGCAATTCACACTGTGTTCAAATTGGAAACAATTTTTTGCACATTTAAAAGAGGACCCTCGGCTGGGCGCGGTTGCTCACACCTGTAATCCCAGTACTTTGGTAGGCCAACGCGGGTGGATCACCTGAGGTCAAGAGTTCAAGACTAGCCTGACCAACACGGTGAAACTCCATCTCTACAAAAACACAAAAATTTAGCTGGGCATAATGGCGGGTACCTGTAATCCCGGCTACTCAGGAGGCTGAGGCAGGAGAATTGCTTGAACCTGGGAGGTGCAGGTGCAATGAGCTGAGATGGTTGCAGTGAGCTTGAACCTGGGAAGCAGAGGTTGCAGTGAGCCCAGGCTGTACTCCAGCCTGGGCAACAGAATGAGACTCCATCTCAAAAAAAAAAAAAAAAAAATATATATATATATATAAATTAGTTTAACTAGACAGCCTACAGTACTATAGAATACTTTTATTTCTCCCATCTAGCTGTAATTTTATATCATTTAACCAATTAATCAATTTCTCCCTATTTCCTCTCCCCTTCCCAGCCTCTAGTAACCACTTTCTATTTCTATGATATCAACTTGTTTAGGTTCTGCATATGAGAAGTATGTATCTTTCTGTTCCTGGCTTATTTCACTTAACATAATGTTCTCCAGGGAATGACAGCCTTTCATTTTCTTAATGGCCAAATAGTATTCCATTGTGTATACATACCACACTTTTATCCATCCACTGATAGACACTTGATTCCCTATCTTGGCTATTGTGAATAGTGCTTGCTGCAGTAAACATGGGGTTGCAGATATCTCTTTGACCTATGCTTTTCTTTAGGTATAGGAAATGCTACTAATGGAATTGCTGGATCATATGGTCATTCTATTTGTAGTGTTTTTTATTTGTTTGTTTGTTTAAGACAGTGCCTTGCTGTTTCGCCCAGGCTGGAGTGCAGTGGTGTGATCTTAGCCCATTGCAATCTCCACCTCCCGGGTTCAAGTGATTCTCTTGCCTTAGCCTCCGGAGTAGCTGGGATTACAGGCATGCACCACTGTGCCTGGCCCTATTTGTAGTTTCTTAAGGAAACTCCATACTGCTTTCCATAATGGCTGTATTAGCATCACATTCCCACCAACAGTGATTGAGTTCCCTTTTCTCCAATTCTTGCCAGCATGTTATTTTTCATCTGGTAATAGTCAAAAGTGGAGTTGATATCTCGTGGTTTTGATTTCCATTTCCCTGATTAATGGTATTGAGCATTTTTTTCATACCACTGTATTTTAGATAGTATCTTTGGAACTCGTGTGTTTGTGAAACAGATACAGGCAAGTGGAGCCTGAAACTACTCTGACATTTTAAAAGTGAGAGCCCTCACCAACCATGGTGGTATTTTCAGTTTATCACTTTAACAGTTTTAGTTCATAAAGGTAATAAAATGTTAAGGCATCAAAATGTGGGGCAAAACGTGAACTTTAAAAGACTTGTTGACAAATATCTGTTGATTCTCCAACATGTGTTGATTCTTCTAGGTGATGGGGATACATAAGACACAAAAATGACAAAACCACTGTCCATACATTTTGTTGTCCCAAGATAAAGCCCTTGAACTACCTAAAAGTGTAAGAAATAGTTCATACTAGCACACTGGTCATACATACGCTGACCAAATTGGGCAATTAACAGAAGGCATCTTAAAAAAGGAAGCTCATTTATGGGGAAAACAATGGCATGAAGTGCCTGTTCAATCTTAATCTTCCCATCCATTGCAAAGGCAGGCAATTCCTATATCCTAGCCTTTTACCTTTAAGATGGATATGGGTAGTACAGATGTTCTATTAGTGACACAGCTTAGAATGTGATGAGTGGCTGGTTCCTGTTCTAAAAGCCAAAAGGGGCTGGTTGGATGTCAAGGCATCTTCTGAACCAGTTTCAGTCCTCCCTAGTGAAACCAGGACAATCTCCAACTCCCATGCCTCACCCAATCCTGCCTTTAGAAGCAGGGTCACTTCCTACCAGTTCCATCTCCCCAAGATTGTCACATCAGAAGCATCATCTCATCTCTCATTGGCTTTACTCCTAAAATCTGTTCCTAAGAGGCTATGATTACTGGTTCAGTTGGTTACCCTTGCTTAGAGACTACATTTCATTAATGCTAACAATTTATGACAGGTTTGCAGTTAGGTTTTGGTGACCAATTGTAATCTTTTTTTTAAAAAAATGCTACTTGCTGTTCCTTTTCCATCTCTCAAGGTGAGGGGACCAAAATCAAAACGAAGAAAAAAAATTCATTAACCCTTTTACATCTTCACAGGTTCGGATTCTGTAAAGCCCTTTATAAACATTCACAATTCACTCAACACATCTGGTGTTGTTTTGAAGAAAACGTCAGTGAAGAGTGATGGAGGGTGCTTTTAGATGGTCTGAGCCATCAGGAAAGGCAAAGAAAACCCCAAAAAGTCTCACTAAGGCTGGTCTCGAACTCGAGCTCAAGCAATCCTTCCACCTTGACCTCCCAAGTGCCAGGATTACAAGGGTAAGCCACTGTACCTGGCCCAGGAAAGGCCTCTTTAAGGAGACTGATAAAGGGGCAGCAAGCTGTACCAATTTCTATCACGAGCTTTCTAGGCAGAAGAAATGCAAACCCCCAAGAGACTGCAGTGATGAAAACGTGGTAATAATCAGGGGCTTGAACGTGCAAGCCATGGTATGAGCTCTGGGTTTTGTTCTGAGTGTGAAGCATTGCAGGATTACGTACAGAACAGCCTGGCGTCTACATTTCACTCTGCTGGCTGGAGAACAGGTTGTATATGTGTGGAGGTGGGGTGGAGTGAACCTTGCAAGATCTGAGTAGAAGCCGAAAGGTTAGGAGGTTGTGGCAGGGATTTGGTTCAATGATCGTGGACTGGACTAGACATTAAGGAATGTCTAGTCCCTTGAAACATTAAGGAAACATTTTCAAAGACAGCTTGTGGGTCTTGATGGATTAAATATGGAGTGTTAGGAAAAAATAAAGGATGACTTGATTTGGGTTTTGGGCAACTTTAACAATGACAGTGTCAATCACTAAAAAACTGAAAAGACGACAATAATCTAAGCACAAACCATGAGTTCTTTTTGAAGCACATGCCGTGTTAAGGAAAGCATCTAAGTGGACTGTTTTTGGGAACTCAAAGATATCAGGGCTGGAGATAATCTGGATGTCAAGTATAAAGTAGCACATGAGGATTTTTAGAGCCAAGAGCCTGGATGAGATCATCCAGGCAGGCTGCACATCAGGGCACTATCAAAGGTCATGATCAGGAAAAGGAGGGTACCGCAAATTAGAGCAGGACCTAGAGTCCCAACTTTATGCCACAATTTTCATTAAAATGTTTCAGACTATTGAAACACACCGACTGATTAAAATTTTAGCAGTAATCTGTATTTTAGATTTCCTTACTCAAATACAAATTATGCATTCTAAGACTTTCAAAACAGTTCTGAAATAACTGCACAATATAGTCAAAACATATTTATTACTTTTCAGTGTCATTTTGTACACTCCCGTACAAATACAAGAATATAGCTGTATTTACAGGTATTGAAAAGAAATCTGTATATTCAAACCCAACATCTAAATACAGTAGCTGGAAGTCCTGAACTACAATAGTTCCGGTGCGCAGAGTGAATTATTTCCCGCATTGCCCTCTCCCCTTTAAAAAAGTCCCTCAAAGATATGGTGGTTTTTGAACATAATAAACTGTTTTGGAAATGGGTAACAATTCCTGGCAAAGTTTTAAGAACCTCCTTCCCAAGATTTTACATATGATTTAGAAGAAAAATAAAACTACTCATTTGGGCTGTTAAAAGAAGCATAATGTCTTGAAACAGGGCTGAAACATGTCTTTAGTCTGGAATTACAGTCGTTTTACAATCAGGTTAGACAAGTTAGAAAAATAAAAAGCGTAGGAAAGCTGGATCTTCAGGGGAGTCTCTACCTTCTTTCATCAAATATATTGTTACAATACCACAACATTTTAGAAGTTTGACTAGAGACTACTAATCTTTCAAAACAAGGGAGGAAAAAAAAGCCACTCAAGAAGTTCCCTAGAGGCTATTATTTCTAATTATCTGAACCAAGGTACATGTTCAAATCCATGGCCAACTAGATAAGGAATATTCCAGTCCAGAACATTATGCTTAATAGTTATTCCTATTCCTTAGTTAAGGTTAGGAGCTGGATACCATGTCTGTATTAAGGTGCAGCATTTAAAATATTTCCACAAAATTTTGTTTTCTGTGTTTAAAAATTCACTACTGGCTGGGCGCAGTGGCTCATGCCTGTAATCCCAGCACTTTGGGAGGCCAAGGCAGGCAGATCGCCTGAGGTTGGGAGTTCGAGACCAGCCTGACCAACATGGAGAAACCCCATCTCTACTAAAAATACAGTATTAGCCAGGCGTGGTGGTACATGCCTGTAATCCCAGCTACTCGGAATGCTGAGACAGGAGAATCGCTTGAACCCAGGAGGCGGAGGTTGCGGTGAGCCGAGATCACGCCATTGCACTCCAGCCTGGGCAACAAGAGCGAAACTCTGTCTCAAAAAACAATAATAATAGTAATAATAATTCACTACTAAGAAATGTCAAATTAGGCGTTTTCTCCTAAATGTATGTGACTAATACATTTAGGGATGTAAACTTTAAAAAAAAAAAAAAATAGCTACACAGACCAGTAGACTATTAGCAAATCAAATTCAAATTGACCTAAATCACATTGCCATCTGATCAGGAAACATTTGCCTATTCCAACAAGCTGCTCACTTCTACTAAGAAATGTCAAATTAGGCGTTTTCTCCTAAATGTATGTGACTAATACATTTAGGGATGTAAACTTAAAAAAAAAAAAAAAAAACATAGCTACACAGACCAGTAGACTATTAGCAAATCAAATTCAAATTGACCTAAATCACATTGCCATCTGATCAGGAAACATTTGCCTATTCCAACAAGCTGCTCACTTCTTTCCAGAAAAGATACAGTAAGGTTTCTAGCTTAACACAGCTCTTTGGGGTTTCATTTACATGCACTAATTCAATTCAGCAGATGTTAACAATCTCACAGAGGTATACATGACAAGAAATTAATGACATTTGTCTTACATTTAAAAAGTACTCTTAAATTACAGGAAAATATCAGCTTCCAGTATAAGATTTTAATTCCTTTTAATTACACTGGAACATTTTTGTATTTTAGAAAACACCAACACTATCGCTTACAGTTAACTTTTTGAGTTACTGAAAAGCCTCAACATTTAACTTCCATACTTTAAATATATGCTTAAAGCACAAGAACAATTTCAAACTTTATGTTAGCATCTGAGAATGTAGTAACATTGACACTATGTCTAACACAAAAAATAAGCCCTTGGTGCTGGCAGTTTTGGAAGCACATATCTGCCCCTTCAGAAAAAACAAAAAAATCACCAGAAAACTCTAAACCTATTTAAAAAAAAAAGAATGAAAGAAAGAAAAAACACCTTTCTAAATCAGATGGCAAGATTTTGAGGGTAAAAGATTTTTTGTGGGTGATTTTTTTTTTTTTCATGCAGAAACCCTTGTGATTTGATACATTACTGGCAGTGTGAAGCTAAGGCCATGTGACTAATATTTTAGCAAAGGAAAAAAAAAAGTCAGGTAATTTTATAGTAGCAATAGTTTCTTTTTTTATTTTAATATACTTTAGGAAACAATATACAAAGCTGTGCTTTCCTGCTATTTTCAGATAACAGCAGGAAGCTCCAATTACACAAATTTAGCGTTTTGTGATGGCTAAGAACAGCAGTCAGCACCAGACTTGAACAGTTAGCTACAACACAAACATCCTTCCAAATGAAATGTAATAGCAAGACAGGTAAACCAGGGTTTAACAAATGACAACCACTTGGGAAGTGACTTAATCATTCTTGTTGAATTTCTTATTTCATTAAATATCTTATACACAATTTCCTGTTAATACGTTTTAAACAAAACCTCCCTTAAGGAATTATTTCAATAAAGTATAAATATTCAACAAGAACAGTTCAGATAAAGAATCCCCAGGTAGTTCAAATTCTAATGTGCATTGACCGAAGGAAAAGAAAAATAACAATTTTTGTTTGTTTTAACATGTTTATTACAACAGATACAATTCACATCTGACTAGCTCTGTTTCCTCTTTCCCCTCCCACAACCATGTTCATTGGGCCATTTCTTTATATTTGAGCAATCAATGTACTTTAAGCACACATGCCTGTCCAGCAGTACTTTTAAGTCCATTCTTACGGGGTGCAAATGGATTTCAATAATTTATACAAACAAGTAGGTTATGCTTAATCACTGCAATTTTAAGCTACTGTACACAGGAATGAAAAGGTTATAGAAAAGTGCCATAGCAACAGTGCCTTAAGAAAGGAGATAAAGAGCCTTAAAAAAATGGATAAAATCAGAATTTCAGAGGGAAATGGAACACACGGGAAATGAAAAACATTTCTCTGCAAAACAAATGGAGAAGCACTGCTCTTGATCAGGTGCAAGTGTGGAAACAGTTGTTTCATATTTTGTACACTGCCCATATGGTTCAAAAATCGTATCCTTAGACACAGATCGCCTGGCGCTTGCACTGAATTTTTGAAAATGCAAGATTTCTGAATGATAAATTAACCCCCCCAATTTTTTTTTTTTTTAAAAAAAGCTAATTTTGCAGACAGGTTTACATGTAAAAGGCTAGGTATTTAGCCACCTCAGCATTGATTAGTTTTGGATGTCTAAGCTCTGTTACACATGGCTTCCCATGGCTTCACTCTACAAAACATATTTACAACGTGAAGGATACATCTACAAGAAATCTACATTTCAAGGGTTTTACAAATCAATCTTGTATCTTTCCCCTGAATTGACTCTCACAGACCCCGTCCCCTTGTCATTTCCTTTGCCCAGCTTAACGGTCCAAAGTCTACTTAAATGCAGCTCAAAAATGTTAAGAATGGGCAACAGATTTACAGTTCCTGTTCTCAAAACCATGTGCAATTATTCACATCTTCACACCATGAAGGAATTCTGATTTTTTAGCTTTTCAAGTTCCTTAATTTGTTGTCTCAAAAATAGTATCCTGAAAAATAAAAGCAGACATTAGAATCTGTGTATATATACAAATATTACTGAAAACCCAAACTTTTATAATTACAATTTTTTAAATTAAAACAAGTGATTTCTAATTAAGGCAAATTTTGTTTTATAATTTAACTATAAATTAGTTTATAGTTAAGACAAAGTAAATATTTAATACATAATATCTATTAAAGTATCAGGATGGTGAACAGATGTTTTAGTTTTCTGATTATTTATTTATTTATTTATTTTCAGACAGAGTCTTGCTCTGTCGCCCAGGCTGGAGTGCAGTGGCACGATCTTGGCTCACTGCAACCTCCACCTCCTGGGTTCAAGCAATTCTCCCTGCCTCAGCCTCCCGAGTAGCTGGGATTACAGGCACACAACACCACGCCCAGCTAGTTTTTGTATTTTTAGTAGAGACAGGATTTCAACATGCTGGCCAGGCTGGTCTTGAACTCCTGACTTCAGGTGATTCATCTGCCTTTGCCTCCCCAAAGTGCTGGGGTTACAGGCGTGAGCCACCGCACCCGGCCTTTTCTAACAATTTCTTAATAATTCCTTTGGCTATATAGACTTAAATTTTATTACTTTATAAACCGTATCATCACAAAGAAAGCAGTAGCTATTATACGTGAAATAAACCTATACTGCATGTTTTCTGGCCCACTACATAGTAAAGAATGAATTAACCAGGTGTTTAAGAGATTAATCATTTAGAAGAGCAATTCTCAATGTAGATGTAGGTACATAAAAATGAAGCCAAAAACCAAAAATTGAAACACACAAACCCCACAGTTACCCAGACTCCCATGAATGTAAAAATATTTCCTGTTTTTACTCCTCTCTTCTGGGAACTATAATATTTATTGCCTGTAGACATGAATTAGGCATAATCAGGCTGGCTTGATATTTAACTGTATATACTGTTTCCTAAGATGCAATGACAAATTCCTAAAAGTAGAATGATGTAACAAGCCAAAATGAAGTTTATGTTAGAATTACTTTCAGAGCAATCTGAGAGTACAAGAACCCAAGTTGTTACTCAAAGAGTACCTCTAGATATTTTAGTAACTGTAAATAAACTTACTTTTTCAAGTTGTACTATAAACTCCATTTGGTATTTACTAAATATTTATGGTTTCTTGACAAGATTAACTCTACCTGTAACTCTGTGACTTGCACAGACAGGACATAAAGCCACTGCCAAGTCTGTCCTCAATTCTGTAATAGGTATTAAAAAAAAATACCTATGCTATTATTATTGTGACGTAGATATTCTACTTGAGTGAAACACTAGATCAAGAAATGCGACACAAGAGTTCAGGTGAAAAATACTGAGACAGCAGATACACTAAACTTGCTGGACAAATTCTTTCTATACTTTTCAAGAGATCTATTGATGATGCAAGGACACATAATCTGAAATTTCAATGGAAACACCCTCAGCAAGAGAGGACATTTATAAGTAGTTGTGGTCAATATTTCATTTTTAATATATTATTGCAGCTTATGGAGTTATGAGAAAAGACTAATGAAGCATTCATCATGGGTTAAGAGAAAATCGACAGGCTTTATCCATCATGAGGAATATTAATAACTTATGAAAATGCAGTGATAGAATGTGATCAATGTATCAAAGAGAACTTTACATTTCATAAATAATTTACATTCTTTAGTTCGATTTAAGAATCATAATCCTGAGCAACATAAAAATATATTTCAGTGAAAGACTTACCTTTGCTCTCGCAAAGTTGCTTGAATTTCACATACTCGGACTAAAGATCTTAAATTTTTTAATTCAGTACAAATTTCTGACATGTGAATAGTTCCCATGTTATGCGCTTCTTCACGTAATCTTGATGCCTGTAATTAAAGAAATGAACAAAACATAAAATATAAACATTAACATACACAAAATGAAACATTACATTTCTGAGTAAAATTTTATATTTAAGGTTAGAGAATAATCCTTCTCTCTTAAATACACAAAAATGTTGGTGAATCTAATGGGGAAAATTAATTTCTTTTAAGAAACTGTCTATAAGGGTGGAAGGTACTTATTTTAGTATTTCTCTTCCAAGTTGGAGAAAATAGGATTTCCAATCTGAAGCTAATACAGCACTAAGAAAGAAGGACGCATAATTTGTGGTTAATAAAAGATGCTGGGTCAGCCAAAGAGACTGTCATTTCTGCAAGTTCAGGAATTAGATATTGATTCAAGTGCCTCACTATACTCCTCTCTATTGTAAGACACACAACATATTCTCTGTAAACTTTCGAACACCCCAGATGGTCAGTTATCAGATAAAAAGAGGCAAATCAACAGTAACTGGAATGTCCTAAGATGTCTCATCCCAAAGCAAAATAAAACATTTTTGGGGGGGGGGGACGACAGAGTCTCACTCTGTCACCCAGGCTGGAGGGCAGTGGCACAATCTCGGCTCACTGCAACTTCTGCCTCCTGGGTTCAAGTAATCCTGGTGCCTCAGGCTCCCGAATAGCTGGAATTACAGGTGCATGCCACCACGCCTGGCTAATTTTTGTACTTATGGTTAGAGATGGAGATTCACCAATGTTGGCCAAGTTGGTCTCGAACTCCTGGCTGGCCTCAAGTGATCCACTTGCCTCGGCCTCCCAAAGTGTTGGGATTACAGGTATGAGCCACTGCACTTGGCCAGTAGATTAACGGTGCTAATGGGATTCTGAAACTATCAAGAGCAGCTGAGTGGAAAAAGTACACTGGCTTTGAGCCACATCACTGTGTTAATGGGGTGACCTTGGGATCAAGGTTTTATCGACTATTTGGTCTTAAGGACTTCAATGGCAAAATGAGAAAACTCTATCTACACTGCTTAGCTGTTTTAAGAAGTAGAGAAAATAAATATAAGGCACTAAGCACTGAGCTAACTGCTGAGTACTTGACAACAGTGGCTACAATTATGTTAAAGTATTTTGTAAAACCAAAAAAGTTACCTTATATGTCAAATATTTTTAAAATGACTACAAAGTTAGAGATTTGTTATTTTAAGTATTGCTTGAATTCAGTGGTCTACACTGGATTTTCTAGAAGTTGATTAAGTTCTGTTTTGCTAATCACCCAAAGGTAAAATCTAGGCTGTACATTAACATACCTGCTTCTCTGCATGATCTGCAGGCCATCCTTGAACGTGTTTTATGAGATTTTCACTGAAGTGTGCTGCTAGTGCAGGCGTTAATGAACACGTGGATCGGGCAGAAGAATTCTGTGGTACAACTGTTGCATTTGATGCATTACTACTATTAGAAGTATGATTGGGACCAGGTGATGGACTTCTCTGGCTACTAGAAAACAGAATTGAATGTGTAGTATGTTTAAAAGTAGTTTCTGGGTATCCTTATCCTAGAAACTGCATGTTAGCACCTTTTACTAACTTAAAGATATCCAAATTCCTAAGAAAAATTTGTTATTTTAACGTCAAATAAAGAGAATTAACAATCCAAAGTATATTATTCCTCAAAACACTTTAGGGGGAAAAAGCCTTCTTAACATGACTGTCAGAGTCTAATGTAAACCGTACTCTCCAAATCTGAGAGCAGAACCTGTTAACTTTGTGTACCACAAACACTAACAAGAATATAACTAAAAAATGGTCACATTTTAACAGCTGTAGATATAATGCACATCTGAAGACTGTCTCATATACATCTAGGTAAGGGGAAAATACATATTGCCTTTGTTCAACGTCAGAACTGCTGAATCAGAGGGTGAAATAATGTGAAGCAAAATACAAACATTTTGTTGGATAGCACTGAGCAAGCATAGTGGCAAAACAAAACCAAAAAAATAACACTCTGAGACTGTTTATCTTCTTTTAAAACTGAATGATTTGGGCCAGGGTTGGGGATATGGTGGCGAGAACCAAAAAATTTAATCACCCAAGTTGATCTCCTACCTGCTTCACCAGACTTGGCTCTGAATGAATTTCAGTTATTTCCAAAAACTAAATCTCCCAAAGGATGAAGAGTTTTCATCACTGAGGATATTTAAAATAATACTGCAGCCTCTAAAAACAATTTAAAAGAAGAATTTCCCAAAAATGTTCTGAGCAATGGCAACATTGCTGGAGTAAGCAGACAGCTTCCCAAGGTGATTAGTTTGAAGGGAACAACTCTCATTTGGAGGTATAAGTTCTGAAATGTTTGTTTAGAAAACAACAATAAAAACAACAGTTCAATTATTTTGCTACCTCATAGCATGAAATAAAAAATAGGAAAATCAATCAAATGAAAACCATTCATTCAACAAATGTCATTTAAAGTTGTGTTGTTAATGAACAGAGAAAAGTGCTAACACAATACAGCAGTATAGAACTATCTAAAAGTCATCTGTATAGGGTCACAGTTAAGCTACTGGAAAAGCCTGACATACACAGGAAACATCGGCCCAAGTTTTAGATAGGAGACTTTGGCTTTCATCAATACACTCAAACCAAAACTGCTATGAGGAGGTTACAAAGCAATGTAATTCCAACAAATATTGTAAAATCATGTGCCTTTCTGGTACAAGTATCACAATTCTTTACCCCATCATATTCCACTGTGTAAAATTTTAAAGAGCCACTTTCTTCATAATAACCCAGGCTTTACTATTAGAGACAATAACCTACCTCTTGTATACAGGTTTGTCTTTGTAAATTTTACAACGTGTAAGCCTACTTTAGAGTATTCATGGAGCTTAAAGTTGTTATATTTTACAGATATATATTCAAACAATGCAATATACCAGTATAATATCATTAAACAAAACAATGTGGTCTCAATATACAATATCAACCTACCTTGAGCGCTGAAGACTTCGAGGAGAGACAGGTTCATGACCTTGCTGCTTGTCAGCAGTTACAGGCTGCTGTGTGGCTGACTGTGACACTGGTCCTTGTTTAACTACTGGAGTACTAACCTGAAATGTCAAAATCTGGTGAGATGGTCTCCAAATCTAATCCACATCTCTCCCCCGAAAATCTAGGTAATCATCTTAAAACATGTAAAATGTGGTGTTTTAAAGAAGACTGTCAAGTTCTAAAACTTAGATCTCATTTCTTTGTAAAAATGGCCCAAGGTCATAAAGTTACTTCCCTATCAAACCAGTGTAAGAAACTAGCTCTCCTCCTTTACAACTCAGTTTTCTTTCCAATACATTATTATCTCTTCTGATTTGTTACTTTTATATCAATAAAAGTAAATATGTATACTACCACATCATACACATATGGATGCTTACATTTTAATGACATGGAGAAACAATGTGATTCCGCTATCAGAAAATGAGTTATGGCCCATATAAAGTTCATCATGAGTGTTTTTCAAAGAGATGTTACTCTACAGAGGTAGACTGAAGTCCATGATTGCCAATCAGGATACATATTATATTCAGAAACCACAGAGAGAAAATAAGCAGTTTAAAATATAAGCTCTAAATTGAGGCACAAAGGCAGATGGAGTCCTTTGTGATTAAGCCACACCTCACTGCTGTTTTTCTTTTGGTGGGGTGAGGGGATATGATTAATAATTCTCCCTAACAAATCTGGTATGTCCTGCTTAACTTCTGAATATTAACCTATCAATTCTAGTCAAGTCTTATAAAGAACATTTTAGTAAGCATTAAAAGCTCAAATGTTCAATTATTTTAAAAACAACTTGAAGAAGTTTTTGGAACACAAAAAACTGATAGCTACCTGTTTAAAGGATTTTTTTTTTTTCTTCAAGACACGGTCTTAGTCTGGTTGCCTAGTCTGGAGTGCAGAGTGACGTGATCTTGGCTCATCCCAACCTCGAATTCCCAGGCTCAGGTGATTCCCCCACCTCAGCCTCCTGAGTAGTACAAATTGCCATTCCCAAATAAGTTTTTTTGGTTGTTGTTTTTTAAAGACAGAGTTTCGCTCTCTTGCCCAGGCTGGAGTGCAGTGACGTGATCTTGGCTCAACTGCACCTCCACTTTCCAGGTCAAGTAATTCTCATGCCTCAACTTCCTGAGTAGCTGGGATTATAGGTCTGTGCCACCACGCCCAGTTAATTTTTGTACTTTTAGTAGAGACTGGGTTTCGCCTGTTGGCCAGGTTTTTTTCAAACTCCTGGCCTCAAGTGATCCGCCTGCCTCGGCCTCCCCCAGCAAATTTTCAAATTATTTTTGTATAGATGGGGTCTTGCTGTATTGCCCAGGGCCTAACTGAATCCTCCTGCCTTGGCCTCCTAAGTGCTGTAATTATAGGTGTGAGCCACTGCACTCAGCCTGCTTAAAGGAGTTGAAATGCTCAGTTTACAAGTGACTATAAAACCAATACTGTCACTTATTTTACTTTTAACCACTATTTACTATACTCTTAAAATATCACCCTGAAGACAAGTTCTAAGCTCCAAAAATAACGTTATCTTTTGCCGAAACTCACATTTTAATTCCTTCCTCCTTAAAATACTGGTGAATGATAAGAACTGCATGACAAACTAACAACTGTAACTTGGAATTTTAAAAATCAATCTAAACTGACCCTAAAACATGCATTGATCAATGGCCAAGGTAGGGAAGGGATGAACAAACGGGAAGACTTAAAAGCTGACCAACCACCTCTTTCAAGTTGTATTTCAATGCATTTTTATTTTTGGGCTGCTGCTTAAGATCTTACAAAGAATTATTTGGCATTAAAAAGTTTAAAACAGCCCACTGTTTCAAAACTACTCAAAAGAAATTCCCCCTATATTTACCATTTAGCCCAGCAATTTTCTAACTGCACCTATGGAGCCAACCATGTGAAATTCTGCTGGGACAAATACAGGCAATGTAAGCTTAGTAAAATGGGTCCCTGTATTCACAAACACCTAGGTTTCAAATTCTGACTCTACCACAAAAACTAGACTTAACTGAGAGTCTGATTTTCTTACCTATTAAATGAAGCAAGTGATGCTCATGATGTGAAAGTTAAACATACATTAAGTTCTTAGCACAAAAACTGCCTCATTTTTGAAATACAAATATGGGAAAGTTGCTGGAAAACATGTTCACTCATGTCTTTTGGAGTCTGAAAATTCTACAAATATTAAGACTCACAGTATACCCTCTTTATCTCACACTCCATGTGACAAATCCCAAAACCATTAGGCAACAGACTCAGATGGTGTATTAAAGTAGCACAGATTCAAAGCCCCCCTCTATCCCTCAGTGAACTGAGAAATTCTAGGTTGCATCTACTATCATCATCCATTCCACCACTACACCTCATTCTCAAAGAGCTTTTTCTGTAACAGATTCTAAAATGTTATTGATTTTCCAAAAGTAAGTAGTTTCTTTCCCAAATATCCCTCAAAAGTGACATACCTTTGGCTGTGATGAAACAGGAGGAGTACTGATCAAGGGTTTGATAGGGACTGTGTTAGTTTGAGGTGTGCTTATTCTTGGAGAAACATATGATCTTGGGGATGACGCATCAGACGTTAAAGACATCGGAGACTGATTAGATGGCTGGGCTGTAAAAGAGGGAAGCAATTAATTTTAAAGAAAAACAAAACAGAACAAAAAAACTAAAGTCCTTTGTAATATATGTGGTAACAATCTTTGTATCACTCTAAACCCCCCACCCCCATATTACCCAGAGAACACTTATTGGAATAAATCAGAATCTGACCTTCTCACTGGGCCACACTGACTAAGTGAGCTGAGTGTTCAGAGGTAAGCACACCCAGTGTGGCCCACTCTCCTTTACGTGGCTGGAACAGGAAGCTAGGCCTGAACCTATTCTCACATGGAAGGCCTCCTCACCATCCTTATTTCTTCTTTCTTATTCTACATTTAGGCCCAGGTATCCCACGCAGTCTCCTGCTCATGAGGCTAGCCAGAGGGTTGCAAGAGTCTTTGCACCATTATACTTCCATTCCAGACAAGGCATTCCTGCTGTTTATCAGCTTTCTGACAAAGTGACCCTTTCACTTCCCATTTGCTCCTACGTGTATCTCTCTCCATTTGGATACCTTCATGAAGAGGGATATCTAATTCAAGGCAGAAAATGAGCATTTCCATATTATCCAGTCAAAAAACATCTAACGTCAATCTGAACCAAACTTCAACTCTTCAAATACATGCAATGTTTCACAAAGATATATGTATGGCATATCATAGTTTACTTTCAGCTTTGGCATAAAAAAACTCATTAACAAAGTCTGAATTAAATACTGTATTAAATAATTACAGATTTGATGGCAATACCTTAAGACAAATGTCAAAGCTTGCTTCATCTAAAAAGAAAGGAAATAAAAATACTACTGTATATGCCAGTGTTACCAAAAAAAAAAATTATTGTAGCTAATCTCTTAAAAAACCAAAAAAAGAAAAAAACGACATACGAAAATTCCAAAAAACTAATTCCAAAACAAAATCAAGATACAACTGTAGAGATATCTAAGATGAGTAAGAATACCTTGTGTAGAAAGCTGAGCAGCTTGAGAAATCAGAGACGTTATGTTGAAAGCAGATGGTCCAGCAGTAAGAAACTTATGAATTATAGACTGCAGAGAGGCTTGTGTCACAGCTGCTGTAAGAACTAAAAACACATTATTTCATACATTCATATAAAAACAAGAGGCTTATGTGGCATTAGTAACAACTTGACAAGGAAGAGAACCCACAAGAAACTGGAATATTTCAACCTAGAACTCTTAAAATAAAAGCCTACTAGATAGGAGTAATACAATGGGTCTCAAGATGTGAAACAATCTGAGGCAGAGAAAAAGAAATTTAATGGATTTACAATAAAGGTAAACCAACAGAGTTTCTTTTACACTGATTAATTAAGATGATCACCTGAACAAAGTCTCTACAAAATTTAATGAGTGTTCATAGGAACTTCCGATTACGTCAAAAACCTATTTGTATGTGAGTGTTCAGTATGTTACATGAAATTAACTGGATAAACGATTGCTAGTTCATATGACTGCCTTTTTAGACAAGCTGGCCATTCAAATCCTACATCAAGATCCAGCCTAATAATCTAAAAATGGATAAAAAAAAAAGGGGGGGAGTATTGGCTGGACATGGTTAGCTCACACCCAGCACTTTGGGAGGCTGAGGCGGGTGGATCACCTAAGGTGAGGAGTTCGAGAGCAGCCTGCCCAACATAGTGAAACGCTGTCTCTATTAAAAATGCAAAAAATTAGCTGGGCATCGTGGCAGGTGCCTGTAATCCCAGCTGCTAGGGAGGCTAGGGCAGGAGAATAGTTTGAACCCAGGAGGCGGAGGTTGCAGGGAGGCAGAGGTTGCAGTGAGCCAAGATTGTGCCATTGCACTCCAGCCTGGGCAACAAGAGCAAAAACTCCATCTCAAAACAAAACAAAACACGTATTTAGAAATACCATGTATTTTTGATGTGTAAGATATTTTATTATTGACATTAACTGTTATTTCTTCAAGTATTTATTTTGGAGACAGGGTTGTGCAGTCACAGCTCACCACAGCCTTCACCTTCCAGGCTTAAGTTATTCTCCCACCTCAGCCTCCCAAGTAGCTGGAACTACAGGCGTTCGCCACCACGCCTGGCTATGTTTTTGTATTTTTAGTAGAGATGGGGTTTCACCATGTTGCCCAGGCTGGTCTCAAACACCTGGGCTTAAGTAGTCCACCAGTCTCGGCAAGTGCTGGGATAACAGGCATGAGCCACGGCATCTGGCCTCCTCAAACGATCTAAAAGCCCCACTTTGCCTAAATGAAACATTTATCTACCACACAAGAGAACTGTGTGGTTAGAGAATAAAATAAAAATACAAAAAAATTAAGGACAGTAAGAACAGACTAATGACCAACTAGCCTGAGATAGCTTTATTTTTAGGATAAGAACTTAACCACTTAACACTACTTTTAAGTATATTATGTGAAAATGTACACCAAAAGATTGATCATTTTATTTTTATTTATTTATTTTGAGACGGAGTCTTGCTCTGTCAGCTAGGTTAGAGTGCAGAAGTACCATCTCAGCTCACTGCAACCTGCGTCTCCTGCGTTCAAGCGATTCTCGTACCTCAGCTTCCCGAGTAGCTGGGATTTATAGGCATGTGCCATCACGCCTGGTTAACTTTTGTATTTTTAGTAAAGACAGCGTTTCACCATCTTGGTCAGGCTGGTCTCAAACTCCTGACCTCAGGTGATCCACCTGCCTTGGCCTAAAAATTGATCATTCTCAACAGAAAATTTTGCAGTGCTCTTAAGAATTAACGTGTGACTCTGAATAGCTTGCAAATTAAACCACATCTATTTTTATTCAGACTTTTTCAAAGTGGCTGCCTAAATATTCTGAAACATAAGTAGCATTACTGAAAAGCAAGGCTGGAATTAAATAATGCAATTCACCAGAAAAAAATGACAATATTTTATCTACTACCCATCTCCTCCCTTCTCAGAATTTTTTAAAAGTGTTTTAAGTAGCTACCCGAATTCCTACTTTTCTAGTAATTAACATATTTTAAATATTCTGAGTAATTATTTATACAGATTTTTTAGAAACATACCAGAAGTTTTTATACCAATTTCAACAAATGCTCTATTGTTTTGATGTAAAATTTCACCATAAACATTACGTACATAGAATGGCTTATCTCCAGTAACTACCAGATGCATAACAAGTATTGAAAAATATACACAAGATCCAAGCACCACTAAATCATACTACCAATGGTCTTAAACTACAGTGGATATAAATTTCCAAACTCAAACAAACAAAAAAAAACAATGTTCAACTATAAATTTCAAAAGAAAACAAAGACCATTCCTAAACTGAGGATTTTACTACTTACATAACTTTGCACAATGCAAATAAATTTTTAAAAACTTACGAAGATTTACCTTCATTTATTTTAGATATGTCCACATTAGAATTATTAAGCTGCAGCGTGGCTTGCAAAGCAGGAAGCAATTGTCTAAGAAGATTTGGGTCCTGAAGTAAGGGAGGTATTGGTGACTGTGGAACAGGAGAAACAGGGACCGCTGAAGCAGATGTTGGAGGTGCAGATGTGGGGTTCAGTCCAGAGGCAGAAGATGTGGAAGGAGTTGTGCAAGAATGTGATACGGATTTATCTCCTGATGTAGATTCTAAATAAAAAGACAATAAACCTGAAAAATTACTTAAATAGAGAAAATTATAACAAACATCAAAAGAACATCTCTCATGTGCCAGGCGCCTAACACAAGTAATCTCATTTAACCCTTACATTGGCGCACACAGAGGATGCTCAGTAAACATCCAAGTGACTAGAATAATGATTTAGACATTTCTCACTCTAATTCGTAGTTAAGAAAGCTGAACAACAAAGGTCAGATAAACCTGAAGCCATAAAACCTGGTAAATCATACCCATATCTGATTTGAAAAGTACCAATCTGTCCACTAGCAATGCTATCTCAAAGACAATTATTTATTAACCACATATTCAAGTAAGCTTCCATTAGGATAAAGGGACAATATAATTCTACAGAATTTAATTTATATCTCATAAAATAAGGTGAAAAATGTTTATGGCCACAATAACAACCTACCTAAATATGACATTGGTCTTAACACAAATCAGGATAGGTACCAAGGTGATTACAACCAGAATGGGCTAAAGACATGATGAGAAAAGACTTTTATATACTTAATAACTGAGTTTTGTAACTACATACTTCCCTTCTGTAATTCAATATATAAGGCAATGAGCTATTTGTTTCAATTAAAGATTATTAAAAATAAAAAGGACACTTTCATAGTAAAAACAACCCACCTTATAGTATTTAGAAATAAAGGATGTATAAAATATGCATGGAAAATTTTTTGAAAGCTGTTGTTTCAATTACTTATATAGATTTAATGTAACTGTAATCAAAGCCCCAAGAGCACTGTTAATAGTATTTGACAAGCTAGTAACATAAATCCTGAAGATTCCATATCCTGAAGAAAAAGAACACTGCCAGCAGGACATGTCCTGCCAAATATAAAAACTTACATTTAAAACAAAGCCAGTTAAAGGTAGACTGAACTTTTGTGTAGGTATTTAAGTCTTTAAAACTATTAGAGGAAAACACAGAAAGGTATCTGTAACACCAAGCAGAAGATGTGTAAAGTTACAAAAAGCAAAACAATTATATTCAAAGTGGTAATCAGAATATTTAAAGAACTTCTGTAAGTCAAAAAAGACAAACTGTCCAATAGAAAAATGTACAGAAGACATTATTTCAAAGAAGGAACTTGAATGCCTAGGAAATTCAAGAAAAGATGCTCAACTTCATTCAGAATCAGGAAAATGTAAAATAAAGCAACATAACCCTTTACGCTCACCATAATGCAAAAATTTTAAAGTCAGACAATACCAAATGTTGGCAACGAGTAATGAGAACATTTACTTAACATTTCTGGTGGATAATAAATTGATACAACCACACTGGAAAGTAATTTGGCATTATTTAGAAAAGTTGAAGACACAAACACTACATGACCCAGTAATTCCCCTTTAGGTACACATCCTCAGAGAAACTCCGATATATGTAAATCAGGAGAAATATTCAAAGACTATCAGAACAGCATTGTTTGCTTTATTTTAGCACAAAACTACGTCAGATACATGTAAATCAGGAGAAATACTCAAAGACTATCAGAACGGCATTGTTTGCTTTATTTTAGCACAAAACTAGGAACGATCTATTTCTTCAAGATCATATATACAGTAATAGCAAGCTTACTGAAAACAGACTTGCCTATGAGTCTTTTTACACTACTATAATAGTCAAAAGAACTAGGGATAATAGCTCTCTAAAATGTGGATCTTATACCTGATTTAAGTACAGTTCTATAATGGTCAAAAGAAACTAGGATAATAGCTCTCTAAAGTGTGGATCTTCTAGCTGATTTAAGTACAGTTCAAAAATGTGTTGATTAACCATGATGAACTCAGAAGGACTAAGATATTTTTATTTGTGTAAGGGTATACACTTTTAAAGGAGGGTGCTTGAATCCAGCAGACTGCCTACTATTTTCAGTTTTGCTGCTCTGGATTCACAGACAAGCATAAAGAAACTCGAATAAAACGATAAAAGTTTTCCTTGTGAAAATTCTGCTGTCAGATGGATGTGGTGGCTCATGCCTATAAACCCAGCATTTTGTAAGGCTGAAGCAGGTGATTGCTTGAGCCTAGGATTTCAAAGACCAGCCTGGGCAACATGGGAAAACTCTGTCTCTACTAAAATTACAAAAAATAAGCCAGGTGTGGTGGCCTGCGCCTGTGGTACCAGCTACTCAGGAAGCTGAGGTGGGAGAATCACGAAGTCGTGGCTGCAGTAAGCCGTGATCGAGCCACTGCTATCTAGCCTGGGCAATGGGAGTGAGACCCGGTATTTAAAAAAAAAACAAAAACAAAAACCCACTGCTGTCAGCTATTGTATTTTATGCTGCAATCAATTACAGAGTCTATTAGCAGTATTCTCCAGATCGCATCCCTCTTAAAAGTTCTTTCACACACAACTTGGGGGCATCCTGATTAATATTAACAATGAAATACACTATTTCTACTTACTGCATGAATTAAACTAGTATTAATATCCCCCTGAAATTATCCTCATTCTTTATTTCTGTAAATTTTCTTCTGCTTTTAACAGAAACAAGTTGGAGAAGAAAGTGCAAGGTGTTTACAACTTTATTTGGTGCTACCAAATCTACGAGACAGGAAAAATTAACAGAGGGGCTTAAAACTCCTTCAGTGTTGCTCATCAAGCCAAGCAAAAGCGAAAATACTCCAAAATCAAAAACAAATACACATCATCATTAACAAAAAATAGCAAAAACATCCTTAATTTCTATTTAATAAGTTTATTTACCCCAACGATAGACTTCTTTTGCAGTTTTGGGGAATTATAGGTGAGTAGTGTGGAAACCAGTTGATCTTACTTAGTATTTATGAGACTCTTGGGCAAGTGACATCTCTGAAGGCCAGAATTTCTCTATGAAAAGGTCTGATTTTATTAAACCTTCTAATAAAGGTATTAGTCCTCAATAGATTGCTCATTGGAATCACTTTTAAAGTTAAAAAACTAAACGAAACAGATACCTGGGCTCCAAGTCACATCTACTGAACGGAAGCCTGGGTATATCTAACAACTTGTAAAAATTCTATGTGTGATTCTGGCACTACTTGCTGTTTATGCAAAAATAGACTGGAGAACCTCCAAGGTTCCTTTTAACTTAAAAAAAAAAAAAACAAAAAAACAAAGCAAAAAAGGTAAAATATAGCGCAATGTGGGAAACTGAATTGAATAAGGATACAATCAAGGACAGAAGCAAAATCTTTTATCCATGCAGGTCTACAGCATGCTGTATTTACACTTTATTGAGCCACTCACTCAACCAAAGACACACATACAAACGTCCTTCCATAGCATGTTGCAAGTTATTTACATATTTATGTTACACGCCTCAATCTACATAAATAATACTAATGGCGGACTGAGTTTCATAATACAAACAAAATGCTCTTCTGAGAGGTAATTTTTATAGTTTTATCACTGAAATATTATAAAAGGTAGAAGTTTTATATTTCAAGTGTTGGTCGGGTGCCCCTCCCCTTTGGTTCGGAGTGCCCTTACTCCAAATCTAGCATATTACTCAGTATCTTCTATTACATAACATTTATTATCCCTTCTTTGTACTAGGAACATGAGCTTCCTCAGGAGAGGAACTGTGTTGTACTTTTTTTTTTTTTTTCTGAGATATAGTCGTTCTCTGGCACCCAGGCTGGAGTGTAGTGGCACGATCTTGGCTCACTGCAATCTCTGCCTCCCGGGTTCAAGTGATTCTCCTGCCTCAGTTGGGATTACAGATGCGTGCCACCACACCCAAAAACACAGCGAATTTTCTGTATTTTTAGTAGAGATGGGATTGTGCCATGTTGGCCAGGCTGGTCTTGAACTCCTCGCCTCAACTATCTGCTCATCTCGGCCTCCCAAAGTGCTGGGATTACAGGCATGAGCCACTGTGCCTGGCCTGTTGTACTTTTCTCTGTAGCCCTTGTAGAAAACAGGACTCGGCACCAAAATGGCAACAACATAAACTTGTTGCCTGGATGCCAGTTAATGACAGCATTCTTCAATACAGGTAACAGGAGCATGTACACGTGCATCTGCATTTAACTTCTAGGCCAATCATCTTTATTGGCCTCAAAACTGATAATGCTAAACAACAACAAAAAAACCTGATAATGCTGGGAAGGTAGTCCTTACGCTTCCATCGAGGTAACAGTCAAAGAAAATGATGAACAGAGAAATGATAATCATTTTATGCTATATTCATAAAGCTAAATAACACTATGTAAAGACAAATTTAACTTATTTTAAATAATCTTATAAAAATAACTCAAACCACCTTTTGTAAACACAAAGGCAAAAAAACTTTGGAGTAATTTTTTAAAATCAATGTATTTTTAGCATACAAATATCTAATTCTAATTAACACTTTCATTTGTCTGAAATCTTTTCGGCTAATTTGTTAGGATATGAGGCTAACATACTTAACAACATGTTTTACATGTTTGCAACAAACTGAACATAAATACAAAATCCACATCTTTGAAAACAGCTCAACACAAATGAATTTACATAAGAGAGAATGCAGTGTTTCTCATTAACAACTCAGTTCAATGCATTCTTCTGCTCTTGAAGAGTATCAGCCTGACTCTCATTGCTTCAATGCAAACTTTTCCAAGCATTCAGGAAACCTAGACTACAGTATCAAGCTCGTCCATGAGGCCTAGGACAGCTTTGAATGTGGCTCAACACAAATTTGTAAACTTTCTTAAAACATGCAATTTTTTAAAAAGCTCATCAGCTTTCATTAGTATATTTTATGTGTGGACCAAGACAATTCTTCTTCCAAAGTGGCCCAGGGAAGCCAAAAGATTGGACACTCTACTTTAAATGGTCTTTCATAATCATTCTTTGGTAATGGAATAATACCTGGTTTTAGCTCTAGTGTTGACTTGTGTGTGCCTATGATCTTTCAAAGGGTATTTTGTGATCTCTTCCTAAGCTATTTTAAACTTTCCTTCACTCTCCCATTTGGTATTTCTGTGCCTTGTGTATCTCTGACCAATTATTTGGTATGTGCCATAAATGTCACCCTTCGATTTTAAGTTGTAGGTATTTGCTTTAAGAGACAACACTTCTTAATGCTTTGTAAGTATAAATAATTCACTTGTATTTCCAAATTCTGCTGGGGTGGGGGGTGGAGGGTGGCAGCCTACCAAAGACTAGACACATAAAAATCTGTTGCTATAACCTCTTTCTAGGGTTTAAATTATCACTTCAACTCTTCTTATAGGTACGCTTGCAAACTACTGTAAAGAGCATAAGGCCAAACTTTATTTCTGAGCTGCATTTTTCTGGTATCTCAAATCCTTCTCAATATACGGAAGATCTAAAATGATACTGGTAATAAGTGCACTTCTAATCATTACTTTCCTGTTGTGTTTTGACAGTTGCTCTAACACTGAGTAGGACAAGGGAACACGTGAAACTCAAATTACTGCTACAAAGGCAGACTGCTTTATTTTGTAATAGTGGTGTTACATGGGAGACACAGCAGATTATGAAGAGGTATGTAAGTGTAGTAGGAAAAAAACATAAGGTAGGTAGGTGACAACACCTAAATCTGTGACTTTAATTTTTAAATTCATGAGTATTTTTACTCACGTATCCTTCTAGATCTCAATGCATTTATAAATGTACATAAATACGCTGATGTTTTATAATGAAGACAGTATCCTTTTTTAACTTGTTTTATTCAACTGAGAAAATCTTCATGTTCATACATACAAAAGATAAGCAATTTCCAACAGACATTGCTAAAGTGACATCCCATACTAGCAAGACCCACTTACTACACTCCCACATACTGTGCTTCCCAGAAACATTCCATTGTTGTCACTAGTCTCAAGAGTGAAAAATATCCTCATAGTAATCTTAATTTTCAACATTCACTAGCAATCTTTCTCTTGCATTGTTTTTATCCTGGTAAAGTATACACAGCATCAAACTTACTATTTTAACCATTTTACAAGTATAAGGCAATGTCATTAAGTACATCCATGTTTCTGTGCATGACTATACGTCTCCAGAACATTTTCGTCTTCCCAAACAGAAACTTAACACCCACTCCCACCCCAGACACCACCGAACAGTCCCTGGTAACTACTATTCCAGTTTCTGCCTGTATGAATTTGCCCATTCTAGGTACCGTTGTATATGTGGAATCATAAAATATGTATCCTTCTCCTCCTGGCTTATTTCATGTAATATTCTTAAGGTTCATCCATGTTGTATGCAGCATGTATCAGAATTTCACTCTGTTGATGAACACCTGATTGCTTCTAATGTTTGTTGTGAATTACTAGGAACAACGACATGTAAGCATGTTTGAATCTCTGCCTTTCTTTTGGGTATGTATCTAGAAATGGAATTGCCGGATCCGACACATAATCCTATGTTTAACTTTTTGAAGAACTTACAAACTATATTCCAGAGTGGCTGCATCATTTTACACTCCCACCAAAAGTACAAGGGTTTCAGTTTTTCCACATCTTCCAAAACACCTATTTCCATTTTTTAATTATAATAGTCTTCCTAACAGGTATTAAGTGTTATTTCACTATGGTTTTTGAATTGCATTTCCCTAATGACTAATGAGGTTGAGCACCTCTTCATGTGCTTCCTGGCCACCAGAATGTCTTGTTTGCAGAAATGTTTATTTGAGTCCTTTGCCCATTTATGAACTATGTTGTTTTATGTGGTTGAGCTGGACTTCTATGTATATTCATTCATACCTGATCGACATACATGATTTACAAATATTTTATTTCATTCTATGAATTGCACTTTCACTCCCTTTGATGTACAAGTTTTTAATACTGATGAAGTCCAATGTGCCTCTTTTTTTCTTTTGTTGCCTGTGCTTTGGTATTATATTTCAAGAAATCATGGCCAACTCCAATACCATTAGATTTTGTTTTCTTCCAAGTGTCTTAGTGTTTTAGTTCTTAACTTTAGGTCTTTGATCCATTCTCAGTGAATTTTTGTATTTGGTGCAATTGCCCTTTTCTAATTTTCTGTTCATAGTCTTTGTCTATTGTTCCACTGGATTGTCTTTTGCATAATGCTTTGTATCTTTTTATATATCTTCAACGTATCTTGTTAACTATGTTTCAGGTATTTTCTCCTGTCTGATACTTATCTTTCAACCTTAGCTTATTGTTACTAACTTTCCATAAAGAAGTTTTAAATGTCTTATATATGGTCAAATTTATTAATTTTAAAAAGACAAATCCATTTGGGTCTTGATGAATATTTTCCTTACTCTCAAATTACAAACAATATTTCCTAATACTGTTTTGATCAGTTATTTCTTCATTAAGTTGACTGAACCTAGTTCAACTTAATGACTAAGACTAAACTCCTACACCAATGTATTCGATTCATATTGACTAAACTCCTACACCAATGTATTCAATAAATATTGGAATAACTATGGCCAATCTTTATAACTTTTCATGAGTATTTAGTAAACATAAAAATTATTTTAAAGCAAATCAACTGAGTGCTGAAGTTGGCCCACTACCACTGCCAGTTAATGACCATCTACATCAGCTATAAGAGCCTAGCTTTAATACATACTGAAGTTTCTGACTTCATTCAATTGTCATTTAGTCTATAGATAGCATAAAAACAGAAGGGAATTTTACTTCAAGTGACTGACTCACACCTCATATTAACATGACTAGTCTGTCCTGCCCATTACATATGGCACCAGCATGTGAGTATGTGATTATTTACATATGTTCATACTGAGAGCTAGCTTGAGGTTACTAAATAGGTCTAATCCTATGGCTACTTTGTTTTGTTTTCAAATTTATCTCTGCTAATAAATCATAATTCTAAATCACTAAATAAGGAACTTATTGAATAAGGTTATTTTATTTTCTTTTATTTTATTTTGAGGTGGAGTCTCGCTCTTTGGCCCAGGCTGGAGTGCAGTGGCCGGATCTTGGCTCACTGCAAGCTCTGCCTCCCGGGTTTACACCATTCTCCCGCCTCGGCCTCCCGAGCAGCTGGGACTACAGGTGCCCGCCACGACGCCTGGCTAGTTTTTTGTATTTTTTTTAGTAGAGACGGGGTTTCACCGTGTTAGCCAGGATGGTCTCGATCTCCTGACCTCGTGATCCGCCCGT